>NW_004955478.1:4306537-4413024 GCF_000276665.1 Chinchilla lanigera | reverse complement strand
TGGATAGATTAGTAGGAAAATATCAATGACTGCTGTAATACATGGTGGTATCTTCAAAGTGGTTTCTCAGGAAGACAGAGATACACAAGAAGGATCTAACAAGTAGTTATAGTCTAAGTGTTGTCAAAAATCAAGTGAGTCGTCTGGGGCGAAAGCCATTTTTTGTAGCGTGAGAAAACCTCCTTTAATATCACATACAGGACTTTGATATCCAACAAGTAAAAAAAATTTTAAAAGCAGAAAACAGAGGCTGCATGATTTGAAAAGAGATTTCACCAAGGAAGACATCTACGTATCAAATAAGCACATGAAAAGTTATCCTAAGTAGACATAAGCTAAGGGAAAATTTAAACCACATGGGGCTACCACTCCATCCCTGTTGAAGAGCTAAAATTACAAAGTCTGACCACACAAAAGGCTGGCGAGGAAGCAAAGGAACCAGAAATCTCCATTAGCCACTGCAGAAAACAGTTCAGTGGTTCATTCAAAGGTTACACACACACACACACACACACACACACACACACACACACACATACACTGTTGTGGCTTGTGTCTGGATGTTCCCCGAAAGCCTCACGCAGTCGTAGGTGGGGCTTTTTGGAGGTGGCAGACTCTACAGTGTGTGAGTGCTATCTGCCCAAAGGGCGGATAGCTTAGATAAGAGGACGTAAGGGACAAAAAGAGGCTTGTCACTGGTCTCTTGCTTGCTGGCTTTTCTACCTTCTGCCTGCCGTGAACTGTTTCTCCTCTGTCATGCCCCTCTGCCATGCCACCCTGCTTTGGAGCCAGCCGATTATGGACTGAAATCTCTACCCACTATGAGCTAAATAAACTTTCTTCCTTTAACTTTGAGTGTCAGATATTTTGTCTCAGCAATGAGAAAAAGTAACTAAGACACACAGCTACCGGGTGACCCAAGCCCTGCTAATACTATGCATGTGCTTTCAGAGATTTCTATAAGAACATTCATAGGAGCTCTGTTTTCAGTAACTGAAAACTACAATGTAAACATCATCCGGCAGCTGAGTGAATGGACAAACTTTAGTAACATATGCAATGGATTTCTACTCAGCAAAACCATAGAATAGGCTGCGGCTTGATCTCAAAATTATTATGCTTAGTGAGAAAAGCCAGGCAGGCAGGGCACATGACATACACTCACTTATCTGCAATACATATACACGACAGAAGGCACGTCAGTCCTTGCCAGGGGAGATGGTGGGCAGGATAGGGAAACTTGGGAGGGCATATGAAGTGGGCAAGGAAACTTTTGAGAATGATGAATGTTTCGTTTTCTTCACTGCATTCATAGCTTTACTGGAACATGCATACATCAAAACTTATCAGATTCTATACTGTACTTATATGCAGATCATTTTATGGCTATTTTATTTCAATATAACTAACTGTCTTGGTTACTTTTCTCTCATTGCTGAGGCAAAATACCGGATACCCAAAATTAAGGAAGGAAAAGTTTATTTAGCTCGCAGTCTGTGGAGGTTTCAGTCCATACTCGGCTGGCTCCAAGGCAGGGTGGCACATGGCAGGGGACAACCATTCATGGGGAGGAAGATAGCAAAAACAACAAGAGCAAAAGGGAGGAGTGGCGGCCACCAAGCAGCCTCTTTCTCTCCCTTATATATGCAAACAATCCGCCTCAGGGTGGTGGTAGCTCTCATACCCATGAATCAATTACTCTGAAAGCCAACGCCATGACTGCATGTGGCTTTGGGGGACAGCCAGACACAAACCATAACAAGAACCATTAAAAAAGCGAGGCACAGCAGTATACTCCAACTAAAGTCTACCAAGCAAGAACAGAAAGTCTACTCCAACAAGGGAGTAAGCTAGGTGAATTCCTTTGTAACTGATTTCCACAGACTGTGGTGAAGGTGGCTGCTTCCCAGCTTCTCCCCTGGACAGAGTAAATCTGCGTAAAATCTGGCTCAGCGCATCACTACCCATACATGGCGGTTCTTCCCCAGGTGGAGTCAAAGAGCAAAGAAGACATGTGAACACGGGCAGATGAACAATAACCAGGTTCTATGTATGTAATAGGGGAATATAAGGGCCACTGAGGCAAATAAGTGAGGGGAACAGGGACAGCAGGAAGGAGCGGCAGGTGTCAGGCCAGGTCTAAGGGAAAACTGGCCAAGAGCTCGGAACAACCAGGTTCATGGTAGGCAGGGGGAAGGTGGCTGATGACTGCACAGCTCTCTCCTACTCCCCACAAGGGGTCTCAGCTGCCTGGGAGGCTCAGCAGTTGATCTTGGAAGCAGGAGGAGACTGGATGGTGATGGCCTAGGGAGGTGGGTAGTATCCACAGCTCCCAAGTCAAGGGCAGGCACGGGGAGGTGCACAGGCTCTGTCTAGCAAGATGGTGGTGAGCGTAGGGTCCACGACAAGCAGGACAAGGAGAGGGGCTTCTGAAGAGACAGGCTGGTTGGGGTTGCCCAGCAAGTGTCCCAACTGTGGGACGAGCAATGGTTTGTGGGCCTGGAGGATAGTTAATAGTTGTGGTGGGGCAGGAGACACTGAGTATACAAGGGCTGGTAGAGCCTGGTACCTTCAAAAATGCCCTTCTGAGTGATATGGGCAAGAGGTCACCCTAGAGCCTGGGGAAGATCTAGAAATGACAGCAGAGGGTGGGGGTGTCTTGTCCACGGCATCGTCCCCAGGCTCCGGGGCTGGCTGCCCGGGCAGGGGTGCAGAGGTGTTGGCTGGGACAGTGGAAAGGCAGTCGTGGAGGCTGAGTGTGTGCTGGTGTGACCAGTGCTGTGGGAGGAAGGGGCTAGTGGAGGGGAGGCAAGGGCAGAGGAGGAGGGCAGCTGCAGACACGGTGTCAGGGGTTCTCTTAGGCAGAAGGGACGCTTGGAGGGGAGAGGTGCGGGGATACGGGGGCTGGGAGGGCAGAACTGGGAGGTGCGGTAGAACTGGGGGCTGGGGATGTCACTGGCTAGTCTCTGTTGGGTGTGGGGAAGGCAGAGGGTCAGACAGAGTGGGGGAACCAGCAGCCTTCTGTGCCCAGGCAGAGGTGGTAGGAATACTGGGGACTGACCAAGTGTCCTTGGGAGGGGGAGGGTGTGTGCAGTCTCTGCAGCAGATGGGGATGAGAAGGTGCCAGGCAAGGGGCGGTGCCATCTATCACTACCTCTGATTTCTCCTCCAAAGCCTCTATCTTCCCCTCTGATGTCTTGGTATCCTCTTGACTCCATGAACTCCGCTGCTGGTTGCCCGGATGTCCTTTGGGAGTCTTAGGGTGCTTAGGAGCTGGGGGAGCTCACCTTCATCCCACAGTCATGACCTTGGCAGTGGCATGGCTGTTGGCATGCACACTTTCCTCTTGCCAGGCCTATGAGCCCTAGCTCTGGGTGGAAGGCAGCAGCCTGCTGGCCCAGCTGGAGGCTTTTCTGCTTTTGCCTGCCTCCCTGGTCCCAGGCAACCTGGAGGGCGGCCTGATGGTGTCCATGCAGTGCTTGCTCCTAGGACTTCGGCAGTGGGGAGCCACCTGGGCTGGCCTGGTCATCAGAGATGATCACAGGAGACACGGGCCATCTCACCCAAGGTATTTGTCAAGTCCCTAGGAGGGAGCTTATCCTCCTGAGGCCCAGGACTGCACCCCAAAGATAATTAGGTCTCCCTTGGGCTCCATGGGCCTAGATGGTGCCACAACCCCAGGGCTAGGGGCATCTCCATCCTGTGGTCCCGCCCTTTGGTTTCTTCCTGGCACCATTTCTTTCCCCGCCCCACTCCCTTTGCTCTTCCTTGGGCTGCACCTTTCCCCTCCCCCACTCCTCCTTGGGCTGCACCTGGGCCCTCTCCACTTCGATCTTTGGGGGCAGAAGGTGGTAACCGGATGTCATGGACGTCACAGGTTGCTCAGATCTTGCAGGTGGGTCCCGTGGAGAAGGGACCCTCACACTTGTGGAGGATCTGACTATCCAAGAGTCCCTCGGTTTTTTCCATCATCCTCCCTCCCAGGATGCCATTGGGAGGATCCCCTGGGTCTCAGAGTCCCCAGCCAGCGGAGGGGAGGGGAGTGCAGTGGGTGCCAGGCAGTCAAGGCCCACGGTGTGGACTGGGGTTGGGGGTTCTGTGGGTGGGCGGAAGGCTGAGCAGCGGGGTGTCCCCGGCCAGGTAGGGGAGCTTTGCGGGCCAGGCGAGTGGGCGGGTGACGTCTGGGAGTGGGCAGACAACCGAGCAGAGGATGAAGCTTTCTGAGCGAGTTACTCATAACTAGGTGTGCGGGACAGAGAGGAAAAGAGCAGCACGCAAGGAGCTCGCTGTCTCGCGCTGTCCCCTCCGCGGCCTTAGTGCTCTGTCCCTGAGCTTGGCCCTTGTACAAGGCGCGCACTTCAGGGCCAGGCCGCCCCCCCTGCTCTGCTTCTTGCCGGGGTTTGGGACCAGGAAGGTCACCCTGTGGGGTCTCTGGGGACCACAAGCTGACCCAGCAGAGCCCCTTGAGCCAGCTTAGGTACTCGGAGCTGTATGTCCCCTCCTACTCCTCTGGGGCACCAGGGCCCAGCATGCTGAAAACCCAATGCGAGGGCCTCCCAGATCCTACCAGGCCGCTTCAGGGACCTCTGCAGGGGCTTCCATGGGGCCTTGAGCATGCCCCACTTCACACTCACCCTGGAGATACCAGCTGGTGGAGGTTTCAGAGGAGGGGACTCCATGCCCTGAGCTCAGTGCATGCTGCAGCCCGTGGTGTCCTTTCCTGCCAGGCAGGCTCTGGTGACTTCTTTTTACACCCTTCGTAGCACATTGTTTAAGCCCAAGGCCCTCTGTGTTCACACAGAAGGCAGTGGCACAGCCAGCTTCCACCCCAGGCTGAGTGACTCCGGAGCTCACACCTGGCACCACGGTGCCTCCTCGTCCTACAGCGTCAAGCGTACTGTTCCCCTTCTGATCCCACGATCACCAAGTCATACACATAATGAGCTCATGCCCCGCTAGGAGATCAACTCCTTAGGTCACTGAGGCCCACACTGGCTCCACGTTTCTCAGATGTGCATCACCAACCATCAGCAACCCTGACTTCTCTTCCGATTTAACCTCGAAGCCCAGGTTTCTTTTTGGTTTAATTTGGGGGATCCAAATAGGTAAAGGTTACATTGCACATCACATGCTGAACTTCACTAGCATATTATTCTATGTAGATACGAAGCCTTCACAGAACTTTAGACAACCTAGGCCCAAGAGCGGGGCATCTTCTTGGATGTCAGGACAAGGAAAAGACATATTACTGTCCTAGGGGCTGCAAGTTGTAGCGTGATGAGAAAGACTGGCGCACTCCTACACAGGGTTTTATCTAGTTAGAGCCTTGCTTCTTTGGCTGACTTCACTGCGTGTTTGTCTCTCTCACAGGGCTCCTGTGTGTCACACACATGACGTACAGAAGTTTCACAACCAAGAATCATAGGGATGAATAAAAAGGCATACTTTTTTGTGTAAAAATCTCATTAAAGCGCCACTGGGAAGATTATGTATATTGCAACATTTGTATATTGCAATATACATTATGTATATTGCAACGTTCTAAGTTTTAGAACTCTGCTTGGAAGACTGGTTTTTTATACTCTTAGAACAAATTCAGACTTCCATTCCCAAGAGATGTTGGGATTGAGAGGTCACAAAAAGTTGTGCTCAGATTTAAATGCCTTTTGAGAAAATAGATAAGAATTCTAAGTCTTTTGAACTTCTCTAGGAGCAGAAATGGTGGACAGTGCGGGCATTTCACCATACTTCCTTGGTAGTTTGATGAGAGTTCAGTGAGAAACAAGATTTTGTTTCTTTGAACATTAATAAGCTGGCCTGAATTTAGGACCAGAAATTTCCTATAGGAACTCTGTTGGGATTTATTTGAAAACAGTTAATTCCATTCATATTATCTTCATTATTTTTACCAAAGAGAATCACCTATGAACTATTTGATAAATGTTTGGGCTTCACTACCGTAAAAATGAATTTGGACAAAAATGTCCCAGAAAAAATACAAATAACACAGCCCCATGTGTCCCTTCAGAAATGGGTTTCGTTCTGAGAAACATGTCATTAGGTGATTTCCTCACTGTGTGAACATTAGTGTATCCACGTAAGACGCCCCCCCAATCATCGCCACTGTGAATGTCTTCAGTTGTGCAGTCAAGGCTGCCTTGATGTCTTGAATCAATTCAAATGTTTGCTTTCATGATCATGTTGACTTTAAGGGAGATCCAGAAGGCACACAGTGCCAGATCTGGTGAATAAGGTAGACATGCTGCCATGCTTTTAAGAGCCCGCCTTTCTGCTTGGAAGGTACTCAGCAGCAGTAGTCACCATATTTTTTGTCACAACCTTGTGAAGACCCTCAGGAAAGAGGACTTCCAGAACTGCTTCAAACTGTGGCAAGAACAATGTAATGAGTGTGTTTAAAGTGAGGGAGAGCATTTTGAGGGGGATTAAAGGCAATGTGTCTTTTACCGTAATAAGTTGTTTGTTTTTTTTTTTAAATGTAAGCACTCCTTGTATATTTTGACCATCTCTTGTCCATCCCAGGCTCTATGCTGGCTCACAACCAGTGTGATAGAGTAACAAGACAGTCTGATTGTAAGTGATTAGTTTCTGTATTTTTATTAGTACGTGTTTGCGGTAAACAAAGATTACATTTATTGTGGGGAGTTGGTGCATGCACAAAACACATCTTAGTTCTTTTTTGTCCCCTCCTGTTTCCCTCCCTCCCTGCTCCTTCCGTCTCTTGGTCCCCTACCCCTTTGCAAAATCTTTATCCCCACTGTGGCCTCCCAATCCTTTTTTCCTTCCCTTTTCCCTTCCCTCTTTCTGCATCTCTTGTTCTTCCCATTTGACAAAGATCTCCCTGTTTCCTACTACCCAGCTGTTATTTCGCTCTCTTTATGTGTTTCTCGTATAAAAGAAACTATGATATTTAAGCTTATGTGTCTCATTTATTTCACTTAAATATACAGTCTCAAGTTGCACTCATTTTCCTACAAGTGGCTCAAGTTTATCCTTTGTTATGGTAAATAGTACTCCTTTATGCATAAATACCACATTTTCTATATCCATGCATCTGTTGAGGGGTATAAGATTTATGTATTATGAACTGTACTGCTATAAACGTGGATATGTGTGTGTCACTGTAGTATGATGTCTTTAACTCACTGTCTAGAAGAGGAATAGCTTTGTCAAATGGAATTTCTGGTTTTAGTTTTCTGAGGAATCTCCCTACTGATTCCCATAGTAGTTGTACTAGTTTACACTCCCACCCACAATATAGAACTGAACTGTTTGTTTTTTTCCTCCAGCATTTGTTATTATTTGATTTCTTGATAATAGCCATTCTTTCTGGAGTAAGATGGAATCTCAGGGTTGTTTTAATTTGCATTTGCCTAATGGCCAGGGACACTGAACATTTTTTCCTGTATTTATTGGTCATCTGTACGTCTTCTGAGACATGTCTGTTCATTTCAGTTGCCCACTTTTTGATTGGGTCTTTTATTTTGGGGGTGGAGTCTAATTTTTTGAGTTCTTAGTTTGAGCAATTAGTTTTTTAATTCTGCTCTTATACAGAACCACTGAGTGTCTTAAAACAACAGAAATGTATTCTCAGCGGGGGAGGCTAGAAGTTCAAGATCAAGGTGGGTGTTGCAGGTCCACATGAACTCAAAGCTCTAGCGGAAGTTCCTTCCTTTTTTTTTTTTTCCAGCTTCGGCACTCCCAGCATTCCTTAGCTTGTGGCAGCATGACTTTAATATTCGTCCCCACGTACATGTGCCCTTCTTCCCTCAGTGTGTCTGTCTTCTCCTGACACTCTTCTTTCCACTTTTCTCTCACCAGTTACATTGGATAGGCACCCTATCTACTTCAGTACGATCTGATCCTGACCACACACACAATGACCCTATTTCCCTACTAAGGTCACATTCTAAGGTAGTGTAGTTTAGAGCTTCCGTGTTTTTTATTTTTGGTTTTTGGTTGTTTGGTGCAGGGACTTGACCAGGGCCTTCTACAAGCTAAGCATGTGCTCTGCCGCTGAGCTGTATCCTCAACCCTTAACCTATCTTTCAGAGGGGCACAACCCAACCCATAGCAGTCAGCTCGGCCAATGGCTGAGAAGGTGAAAGGGTAGACTGAGGCAAGCGTGGTGGGTTATAATGACCAATCAGAGCTAAGTCACAAAAGCCTTGAGGTTGGGAGACAGCATGACCTGGAGATGGGCTAGAACGGGTTAGAGACAGCGACTTGGGTAAGAGTTAACAGCCACGTGCTTCTGGGTAGCAGCATTGGGAGTGAGGAGATAGAAGTGACAGATGCCTCAGTTTCTGGCCTGGATGGTTGGGATGTGGTGAGCCTGGGCTTTTGGAGGGAGGAGGCTGAGCTAGGGTCCATGTGTCTCAAGTCCCAGGTGACCTGTGACATACATGTGCATGTGTAGCATCAGCAGCAGCAAGTGCCTCACACCCGGAATTTCATCCATGTATGTCCTGCTCACTTATCATTCCCCCGCCATCCCATTCTCTGCATTTAGCCAGTTTTCCACATTTAGACGAGTGTTCCCATTGACTACCATGAATTTTAAAAACCTGCTCTCTGCCTGGTGCTCTGCTAACTGATGTCTGTGTATCATCTCACTGCATCTCTCAAATAATTTAGCATGGAAGGCCTGATTGTGCCCATTTTCCGGATGAAGTTACTAACGTTTAGACTGTGTTACTCGTCTAGTTTCACACTAGTGGGATTTGGGGCCAGATATGAACCCAGGTCTGTTTGTTCATGCTCTTTGCCTTGGTGCCATTCTGCCTCTCGTAGTACTTTTTAAATATTCCTTGAATGGGGCCCATCGTACTGTAGCGTCTATGTACATCGTCACACTGCAGTTACAGTGTAAGGTGTTTGATGGAAAAGACTGGTTTCTCCTCTGTAGTACTCCAGGTGGCTGTGTTGTGATTGGTTGAACTAAACAGGCAGCCCCCTGGTGAAAGATTTGAGATGACAGGTGATGTGCACGTGTCTGTTGAGCAGAAAGGCCAACCCAGGGAGGAATGTCCCGTGCTGTCTTCATGTCTGTGTGTGTCCAGTTGCTGCAGCGATAAAGTCTTATTGCCTGCCAACAGCCCAGTGAAGCAACCCGACGTCAGTGCAAGATACGCATGTCCCACGTGACTGCACAAACCAGCTCTCACCAGGTAGTGAGCTGCTACCAGTGGAGACAAAGCGTTCCCTAGGGGTTGGTCTAGGCCAGACTCCAGGGCAGTGGTGGGAGTAGGATTGTGGAACTCCATTCTAGACAGGAGGTCAGGGCAGGGCAGCAAGTGAGGAGACAAATCCAGGAACAAGGCCAGAGAAGATGAGAGGAGGGACTGATGTGGGCATAACCAGGTCAGGACAGACCTTCCTGAAGAGCTGAAATTTGAACAGAGACCCAGTGACCAAGAACAGACCAAGCGTGTGCAGACCGAGGCAGAGCGTCCCAGACAGAGGTAACACAGAAAGGACTTGAGACAGGACCAAGCTTGGGGTGTTCTAGGAAGAGCCACTCAACAGGGTGGCTGGCCTGGAAAGAGCTTTGGGAAGAATGAGGCTGACATCAGCTGAGATCCAGGTCACCAGGCTGGCAAGTCCCCAACTTTTCTGTTATGGTGTCACTCTTGGAAATCAGTGAATTTGGTGCCCCTTTCCCAAGACCTTCATTGAGGACCCTGGCAGTAGAGGTGGGCAGCCTGGGGCTGCACCTGGGATGTCTCGTGCACTTGCCAAAGGGCTCTCTCTGCACTGTTTGCTAAGAGGGCTCCTTACCCTGGAGTAATGCGGAGCACAGACAGAGCCAGCATAGGACAGCCTTGGTACTTCTGGTTGCCCTGAGGCCCCACATAGCTGCTCCAGGGGATGATGGGAACACAATCTCAGAAAACCCGAGATTCACTTGGCCGTGTCTGTATGCTCCAGCTCCTTGGCTAGAAAGCTGTGATGGAGGGCTAGTAGACCATGGTAATGACTTTGGAATTACTTTCATTGTAATAAGAACCCATTAGAGGATTTCCAGTCAGGGACTAATAGCAGCTGCTACACATTTTAAAAGACTACTTTGGCTGCCCCATGGGAAAGTGATACAGGGGTAATGGAGGCCGGAATCTGACGTGGGAAGCAGGGCTGCCACATGCAGCTGGGCCGATCGTGCATTGCTTAACTTCAGACCATAGTGTGCACGGTACCCGCTGGGGTCATGCAGCACCGTGGCCTGGGGAGGCAGTAGAGAGGCTACAGCAGTGGTCTGGGTACAGGATGACGGTACCTTGGACTGGGATTAGGTAGATGGAGAGGGCTAGATCTGGAAGTGGGGTTGATAGGGCATGCTAAAATAGTTTGGCTGTGCAGGGGGGACTGAGACAGGTAGGGACAGACTATGTTTTGCCTTGAGTACCTGGGTTGGAAGTTCTGTTTACTGGGATCGGGAAGCTTGGTAGAGGAAGAGTAGGCATGCAGGGAGATATCTTAAGAAGACAAACTTGCCGAAAGTGACAAAGGAAACCATAGGAGCAATACCGGGGTCTGGAGAGCAACAGGTGTTTCTCTCTTGACTCTGGGAAGCCCAGTGGACTGAAGGGTGGCAGTTGTTTAAGTTCTGGCTGGTGCTGTTTATAGGCAAGTGGCCTAAACATGTACCCAGAGACCCACACTTAGAAGGACTCTGCTGTGGGTTTGATGCTCTGCTGTCACCGTGCTGAAATGCTTAATGATTTTGGAACAAGGAGCCTTGCCTTTTCCCCTTTTCCTTTTGCTCTGATCCCTGAAAGTTGCAGCTCGTCCTGCTGGGGATAAAGCAATGACACCAACAAGTGTGGGCCATTCCATTTGGAATGATAAATTCAAACCAGAGTAAGTTCAAGCACAACAGATGCTTATGACTTCATGCACGTGAAGAACTTGGAATCGTGCCTGGGTTATAGTAAGGGTTTCCCAAGCATTAGCTAATGAGAATTATCGTAAGGACTATTTAGGCGTGTGCACAAGGAGGGTTCTTGCTTAAACCTCAGGAGGAAGGGGACAGACTAAGCTGGGCAGAGGTGAACGTTTTGGGAGCAAATGTGTAAGCCATGGGTGGAACTGAGGAGAAAATCTAAGGAGAGCTAACAGCTGCTGGCTCCCTGTAACATCCACGTCCAAGGCCTTGCATTTTTCCCCAGGAGGTTGGGCCCTGCAGATCCCAATGCATCTGGCTCCTGGGGATGTTTTGAAAGAAACCTGTGGCTGGGAATGTTGCTCCGGGCCCCTGGAGATCTGGGAAGGAAGACTGCAAGTTCCCCCTTCAAACCCCCTCCAGAAGCAGAGAGGCAGGAAGGTAGCCGGGCAGGGTGAGGTGTTGGGGGTTGGGATCTCACAAGTCTTGCAGGGCTGGGATCTCACAGCGCTGTTTCTCTCCTCTCTGAGGATATCCCTTTGTCACCTTGAAAAATGGTGTCAGGGAATTAACCCATCTTCCCCTTGTGTGCTGTGCTGGGGACTTAGCAGTGAGGTGCACATTGTCCAGTGTGAGAGACAAACGTTGTTCTGGTTGTGTAACTCAGAATAATTAACTCTCTCTCCACAACTTAGCTTCCAGTAACAGCCATTTGATTATGGCTTGTGATTTGTTTGTGGTTAGGAACTCAGACCCTTCTTGTGTGGGCAATTCTTCCTTCCCCTGTGGTATTGATTGGGGTCACACCGTGGAACTCAGTAAACAGGTGGTCAGCCTGAGAAGACTGAGATGGCCTTGATCCTATGATGGCCATCTCCATGGGGATGGCTTCAGCTGGCCAGAGCCAGCCGGCTTCTCCAGCATGGTGGCCTTTCTGGTATGGTGTTCTCAGCATGGTGGCCTTTCCCACATGGTTTCTTATATAGTGGCTCAGAGTATTTCAAGAAAGGAAGGGGAAGCTACCCGTCCTATAAGGCCAGAAATCGGCACAGGATCACCTGCTCCCACATTATTCTATCGGTCAGAGAAGTCATAGAGCCTGCCCAGATTCAGAGGGAGAGGACACAAACCCCGCCTCAGCGGGAGGCATGCCAATGAATTTGGGGCCAACCTGAATCTGCCCTAAACAATAGAGCAAAGAAGTAATATTCATTGTTGCCAGGGATATGCCCAAAGAGGTATAATTAGGCAGGGGAGCAGGGCACAGTCTGTCCCTCCACTCAGGGACCCTCCAGTCAATACTTTGGAGTGAATGAATGAAATGAGAAATGACCCTCTGTTACGAGAACCGAATCAAGTTCAACAGTTAGCCTCAATGTCGACCTTAGGGGAGAAATCTGAGATCCAATTCTCGTCCAATTCGGTTTGCAACCAGAATCGTGGCAAGAATTAAGTTCGTCACTGAGGAGCCACTGTAAATCTCTCCTCTTTGGAGTTGTGGGTGTTGGGTCCCGGTGGCAGGAAAGTGACTGCCACCCTCTCTTAGCTAAAAGTAAGTAACGTTTTCATCCAAACCTGACATTCAGCCTAACAGACCTTGGCCCTTCCTGAGAAATTCTTTGGATGTTTTCTCTTGGTCTGTAAACATGCTCTTTCCATAACATGAAATCAGCTAGTTCTAGCTGCCGAAACCATTAACAATTCAGTGACATTTAGTATGTGCATAACGTTAAGCAACAACCAGTTTTATTGAATTTAAAAATATTTTTCTGACCCCAAAATAAAACCTCGCTCCTCTTCAGCAGTTACACCTCTCTTCCCTCACCCTCCATCTCCTGCCATCCGGTAGTGTGCCTTCTGCCTCCTTGAATGTGCCTATTCTGGTTATTTCATATAGGTAGTCATATAATAGAAGGCATTTTGTGTCTGGCTCTTTCACCCAGCCCAAGTCTTTTTTGTGGTGCTGGGGATTATATCCATAGCCTCACATATGCTGGCCAAGCCTCTAACACTGAGCTACATCCCTACCATGATGTTTTAAAGGTTTCTGCATATAGAAGTATGTGCTAGTACTACATTCCTTTTCATTGCTGAGTAATATTTCACTGGATGGATGTAACGCAGTGTGTTTGTATCCATTCCTCTGTGGAAGGACATTTGGTGACTCTCACCTTTTGCCTACTGTGAGCAGTGCTGCTGGGAATATTTGCGTATTTGTATTTGTTAGAGGATCTGATTTGAGTTTTTTAGAATAATTCCTAGGAGCAAAATTTCTGGGTCATAGGGTAATGGGCCTTTAAGATTTTAAAAATGGCTTTTGTCTTATGATCTCTAGACTTCAGTGTAGTACTGTTTTTTTTTTTTTTTCGAAAGAAAAGAAAAGCAGAGCAAAGGAAAGAATCCACTCTGCTGGTCTGCAGACCACGTTGCCCTCATCTCTGCGGGTGCCGAGTCAGAGGAAGGTGGGGCCCTCATTTGTGCCTTAACCCGGGTGAAGCTTCTCTCAGGCACAACTCTGAGGGTGTGAGAAAACTAGGGACACACAAGATCACAGCGGGTCCTGGTGTCTGGACAGAGGCAGCACCAGTGATGTCAGGGTGAGGTTTAGTTGCTTTTTTTTAAAATAAATGTCTCACTAAGTTGCTCAGGCTGGTTTGACTTCAAACTTTTGATCTGCCTGCCTCAGCTTCCCGAGTGACAGGGATCACAGGCATGTACCACCACGCCCAGCTGCGGTACATTAAAGCATCATCCCATTTTGGCCTCACTGGAGGAGGAATGGTCTCTTATCCCACCAGACCGCAGTCTCCCTTCTGCACTGCATGGTGACTGAGCTTGCCCGTCAAACTCCTTGCAGTCCGACACAATGAGGTATGGAGTTGCCTTATTACGCTTTATGCCACTCCTCCCTCCCCCGCAGCAGTAGCCCTTGTCATTTGAGACTGTGGAGCTCCATAACTTAAAAAGCATTTTAATACTAAAAATTTCAGGCTGGGAAGCTGAGGCAGAAGGATCACAAGTTCAAGCCCAGCCTTGGCAACTTAGTGACTTTGTAAGACCCTTTCTAAAAATAAAAAAAAATTTTTAAAAGCCTAGGGGTATAGCTCAGTGTGAAGGTCCTAGGTTCAATCTCCAGTATTGTTACATATATATATATATATATATATATATATATATATATGGTAAAATAAACACCAGGATACTCATCCATGTTTAACAGTTTGCTATTTTTGCTTATACTTGCCACAGCTATGAATAAGTTCTTCCTTTTCTCCGAATCATTTGAAGAATGCAAACATCATGTACCTTCATTACAAATGCTGCAGTGTGCATCTCTTAAGAACATTCTGCCACATGCCTGCTATACCTTTATTATACTATAAATATAAACAATTCCCTAATCTCACACATGTAGCCAATGTTAAGACTTCCTTAGTATCTCCCAAATGTGTTGCTAACTTATTTGAAATGAGAGCCGGCCAGACTGTGGATTGAATTTGCTTTGTCTTTTTGGTTTCTAGAATGTTCCTCACCCCAACACCCCTGCCCTGTCTCATCTTTTTTCCATGGAAGTGACTTTTTGAAGGGATGAGACCGGGTATTTTGCAGAAATGCCGAGGTTCCGATTTGTCCCGTAATTTCCTTATGGTGTCGTTTAATTTGTTCTTCTATTAACTGTATTTCCTGTAACCTGGAAATTAGGTCCAGACGTTTGATTAGACTCAGGTTAAATGTTTTTGGCAAGAATCCTT
Source organism: Chinchilla lanigera (assembly GCF_000276665.1). Lineage (NCBI taxonomy): Eukaryota > Metazoa > Chordata > Mammalia > Rodentia > Chinchillidae > Chinchilla > Chinchilla lanigera. Next base: position 4,398,372 of record NW_004955478.1, on the reverse strand, counting down.
GATTTTTATAAACTTCATATTGCATCGCATCAGGAGACTCACAAGGTCAGGGGCTCATTATCAGCGACACTAAATCTAATCATTTTATAAGGAAGTAATTGCCAGCTCCGTCCAATTTATGAGTGACCCAGGAGTGACACTGTGTGACAGTGTGAACAGCCCCATCCACGGGTCATCAGTTCTTAGATGGGGGACGAGAGGCAAGGTGGTGATTTCCTAAAGCTGCCACCCCTTTGATGTGAGCTAGCTGCTGTCTTTTAGCTAAGGATGGCGTCCATCGTTACCTGGCAATGACTATGGGCCACGCCAACGGGTCCTTAACTTTAATTAGGAATTGTTAGGGAGGGGAACTGGTGTCATGTTCCCCTCTAACGGGGACAAATGACTTCTTTTCCGCAGCAGTATAGACTCACAGGTTTTTACTCATTCACGGGTTACATCGATTTGAATTAGCTGCGTGACTCTGAACTGGCTGCATTACCTTTCAAACTTCATTTTCTTTACCTGCTCCACAACTGGGCGATCGACTGCTCTGCTCTCTCCCAGCGCTACAATCCTGGGAGCTGGCTGACTGCTGTGGCCGGCTCCCTTGTTTCGGCGTCCTGTGCTGGGCGGATCACACTCCTTTCTTTGCAGGTTCGTGGACTTCCACGCGGCTGCGTCCACCTGCTCGCCCTCCCGGGCTTCCCTGCTCACCGGCCGGCTGGGCCTTCGCAATGGAGTCACACGCAACTTCGCCGTCACCTCTCTGGGCGGCCTTCCGCTCAACGAAACCACCTTGGCGGAGGTGCTGCAGCAGGCCGGCTATGTGACCGGCATGATAGGTAACACGGGCCTCCCGTCACAGCGCGGACCTGGGGGGCCTCTCTGCAGAGCCTCCACTCCGCACTGCCTCTTGCGCTGCGCTTCCTTTTTTGTTCATTTCTTGCTGAATGAAGCAGGAATGCTTTATAGTGGAAAAGACCTAACAGTAGGTTAAAATGTGTGTAGAACCAGCCAGGCATGGTGGTGCACACCTGTAATCCCAGCTACTCTGAAGGCCGGAGCAGGGGGAGCTCGAGTTCAAGGCCAGCCTGGACAATATAGTAAGACTGTTGCAAAATAAAATAAAAAGGGGATTGGTAAGGGTGTAGTTCAGTGTTAGTTCGGGTAAGTGGGAGACTTGGGGTTCAATCCCCAGTACCCAAAAAAAGGAGGTCAAAAAGGGCAGAGCGATTTTCCTCCCATTAGCACAAACTGTGCCCTACGTGGTTGCTTTCATAGCGCCTGTGCTCACAAGTGCCTTTGGGAATCAGAACCTTTCTGTCCTATTACGCTGCCCTTAGGATATTGGCCATCCTCCAGCACCTCTTGCCTCCTGGCCGTGGTATAGCAGCTTTGGTGCCCTGTACTCCAGGAACTTGGAAGAAGAGAGGAGAGGTGGTTGCACTTTTATCAAGAATGAATTTGTCCTCTTTTACCAAGGAAGCAAATCTTTGCCCAGATACGCTAGCACCCCCAGAACTGCGCTTAAATCTGGGTCACAGGCCGCTGGGCTGCAGGGGAGGTAGGGAATTGGAGCCAGGATTAGAATGCGTGGTTTGGCCTGGCCTCGGGCACTCTGGTCCTCTACCCACCTCCCCCAGCAAAGCCCAGGTTCTGTTAGGAGGGTAAGTGTGGATGTGGCTGTAGGAAGGAAGCCAGCAGCGTCAGCCTTATTATCCACTGACCGCCTCTTATTTTAAATATCCAGGCCCCTCATCTTGTGTATTTATTATGTGCCAGGCCCTAGGAAATGTCTTTCTTTGCATCAGATTCTGAGGATGCCTGGGAGATTGTTATTGCCCAGGGTATAGGTGAGAGAGCGGTGTTTCGGGCCATGAAGCGACCTGCTCGGTGTCACCTGCCCTGGAGCCCAGGCAGCTGGGTGTGGAGGGTTTCTAGCCACTGCCTGGTCCTTGGGCTTTTTCTTCCCCACCATCTCCCTGCTGATGCTGAGACAACCCAGATGTCCCAGCAGCGTCCCTAAGCTGCCTGTGTTTGTTAGTCTAACTCTGAAAGAGCTGCGTCCTGTGGGATTCCTGCCTCCCTCCATCGTGATAAAATGGCAAGGGAGGGTGTGCTCGCAAATAAGTGACAGCAAGGGTCCCTGCGGCCGTGGTCCTGGTTCCTGGAGTCTCCTGTGTTAACCTGTAAGAGATCACTCTTCCCAGACCAAGGGCTGGCGCCTCTTGTGTTGGCCCAATCTCCTCCCTTGTGTTCCAGGCCTGACATCCTGCCAGATGTGGTGTTGCATGCGTGTCATCCCAGCAGTGTGGGAGGCTGAGTCAGGAAGCTCGCAAATTTGAGCCCAGCCTGCTCAACTGAGCATCTTAGCAAGAATGCGAACATCAAAAGAATAACACAAAGGGCTGGGAATGCAGCTGTGTACAAAGATCCAGGCTTTAATCCCTGGCACCAGTAAGCAAGCAAACAAACAAATAAATAAGCAAACCTGAGGTCTTTCATAGGAGCTCAAACTGGAGAGAGAGATTCATTATCCCAGAAGGGGAAGCCCCAAGTTGACAGCAGGAGGGACCAATGCACGTCCCACTGTTTTGCTTTTCCATCCCTTTCTCCCCATACCCTGAGGCATAATTATGTTAACAAAACAAACACCTAGACGCCCCTGTCTGAGGCTCCCACGGGGCGGCTGTCCCTACGAGACTCTGTACCTGCGTTCATTTCATCCTCAAAGCCGTGGGTTGAATCCCAAGCCACCCGGCTCCAGAACCTGATGCCGCCTGCCACAAGACTGGGTTCTTCCCAGCATCTCGCCTCCCTCCTCGGGCCACAGACCCCCAGTGCGAGGCTGCGTGTGGAGCTGCTGTTTCGCTGCCCCACCCCCACTCCTCCCTGCGCCTTTGCCGGTCCTATCAACACATCCCTCTGTTGAAATTAGAAACTAAGGCACATACAAAAGAAAAACTTCAAAGGAATGTCGAGTCCATGGACATCTCTCACACTTTCTTTCTTCTTTTATCTATTTGTTTATTGTTAGTAATTTTGCTTCTAATATTGGTGAATATCTGCATGTTTTTACCCAGTTGTATACACACACCCCCGACTCTGCTTTCTTCCCTCTTCCCATTATTTTGTCTTTCCATGTAATTTGGTGTATTGTTTTGGATACTTATGGTCATTGTTATCATTTTAAACAATGATTTTTAGTGTTAATGTTAGTCTTCTATTTCCATGCAGTGCTTAATCTAAGCATTCCATGATAATGCTTAATCTCTTTCCCTCAGGTTTTTGTTAAGAATATTTTAGAAATTCATGGAGCAAGAAAGGAGTCATGGAGTCTACAGAGCCTTTATGCAGATTCACTGATTGTTAATTTTCCCTGCTGCATTTGCCTTTTTTGTTTTTTTCAGTACCAGGGGTTAAATCAGGGCTTTGCACTTAGCTAAATCCCCACTCCCAGTTAAGACAGCATTTCACGGAGTTGCCCAGCCTGGCCTCCAACCTGTGACCCTCCTGCCTCAGCCTCCTGTTGAGCTGGGATTGCAGGCCTGCACCACCACACCTGACTGTGTTTGTCTTTAAATGATAGTTTGGTACGATTTGTTGAGGCCACATCAAATAATTTCCTTAGCCATCCTCCTGGGGACGCCTATGAATGTCTCTCCTTTGTGTTGTCAGATGGCGCCACTGTTTAGATCTTCGAATCCCGTTCATGTGTTTGCCCTCTTGCCTTGGGAGCGATTCCCCTGGGGTCTATTCCTCAGCACAGAACGAACCTATCAGAGGTTCTGACAGTGTCGGAGCTCTGTCAGGAGTCACCAGATTATTTCCCCAAACCGAAGGCATTTACAGAGCAAGGAGCCTCGGGCGGCTGTTTCCTCATTTGCTGCCCCGCGAATGTCTGAGCAGCGCAGCTCTGCAGGGAAGGAGGTTGCGTCTTCCCTGCCTCTGCAGCTGCCGACATTGCCCAGAAAGAAAGATGATGAGACCAAGCGGGAGCTAGGCATTTCTGAGACTGTGATGCGGGGCACCCCCACGTCCTGGGCCGGCTGCACCTCTGCAGGTTGTGCACCGGTACGTGGTGTGCTATGGCTGCTGAGCGCGCACTGAGGACAGAGGCCCCGGTGCTCCCGGTCCTGGGGACAGCCTGTGTCCCCGTTGCTGCAGCTTCCTGCATGCACCCTGAGTCATCCTGCCTGCTGTCTGTCTCCCAGCGGGCTCCGCTGGTCCCGGAGAGCGGTGCGGCTTCCTCACTGCATTGGCTGATTCTCTTTCCCGGTCCTCAGTCAAGCACGAAGCCCACAGAGACCTGAGCGTGTAATCAGCTCCTGGGAGGTTCTGAGGGTCCCCACGGGGATTCCTCCCAACTCCTCTTGTTTTGTTTTTCCACAGGCAAATGGCATCTCGGGCACCACGGCTCTTATCACCCCAACTTCCGCGGTAAGAATTCTTTTGGGGCCCTGTTACCTGGGAAACAGGAAATTAGGATCTCTGTGTAGAGGGACCCCATTGACATTTGAGCCATCCTGTCCCCAGAGAGTTTCCAGTCAGCACACCTTTGTTGACAAGGTCACCTGGGTACAACTTGGGGTGCTAGGGTGCCCCTCTCCCTGACCTCTTCCTTGCTGTCCATCCGCCCCATGGCGTCTCCACCGTGCCCCCCTCCCTGTGTCTTTATCATCTCCTAGTTCTTTACACCTCAGGGGGCATTCAGCCCCGCAAGCTCCCAACACAGCTCATCTGGAAAGAAGTAAACTCTTTGATGGGTTTGCTGAAGGACAGGCTCTCCCCATGGACCCAACAGGGGCTGCTGGCTTCTGGCCTCTTCCTGCGCTGTGGGCTTCCTCAGGCCTCTTGTCCCCTGCCTTGGAGCAGGAGGCCAGTATCAAGCTGCCAGAGCTAATTCTTTGAAAATAACTGGCTGAATGGCAGATTCCCTGCGCGTCTTGTTCACCAAAACATGCACGCGTGTTCGAAGCTGTGGATGTGCCTCTGTCTTTTCCCTCTACTTTTCCATTTCATATGGAACCTGCCTTGGGGGATTTCTCTCAGAAACAGTCTGCTATCACCTCAGCTTTCGTGGCTTTTCACCTGGCCCTGGTCCTACCAGCGCACCACCTTCTTCTCATGCCATGTATAAACAAGTAGGTGGCCCTTTCCTTTAACGTGGTCTTCTAACTATTTGCAGCTTTGTCCTTTCCCCTGCCCCACCTCTCCCTGTCCTGTGCAAAGGAGCTGAACTGCCCTGTCTCAGACCTGGCAGAAGGCATGCATCGCCATGGTCTTCCATGTGTGCTATTTATTTAATTTTCTGGAGACAGGATCTTGCTGTGTAGCTCAGCCTGGCCTCAAGCTCGAAATCTTCCTGCCTCTGCCTCCTAAGTGCTAGGGCTACAAGCATGCACAACCACATGCGCCCATAAGTGTTTTTGAAAATGGCAGATGCAGGAAGTGAAGACCTGACTTCTCCACTAACTAAAACTTGCTGCAGAATTTACTTTTCCTTCTTGGTCTTTCATTTTCACACTTGACTCGGTCTTGGTGCTGACATCTTGAGTGGTGCGCCGGGGAGGGTTACTGAGCCCGGCACGCTCAGCAGGAGGCGGTGCCTTCACAGATCCGTGGTGTCTGCCAAGGGAGTGGGAAGTGGGAAAAGTCAGCACCTCCTACATACGTGCTATTCCTGGACCAGACAGTCCCCAGAAGCCTTGTGGCATGGACATTCTTGGTTCCTACCTTTTGTTCCCTATCGCCTCTGGAACCCTGTCCATGTGTGCTGCCCTGTCCCCAGCCCTCCGGGAGCCCTTCCAAAGATCACGGCAGGCATAGTCACAGTCCTTGCATCCATCGGTCTCCTCCATCCTTGGTTGTTTCTCAGACCAGGGCTCCAAGGACCACAACTCTGGGTCTGAAGACATCTGTGGTCTAGACCAGGAGTTCATATAGATCTGTGGCCGAAGCCAGTAAGCTGTCTTATTGATTTGTTTGCCGCACTGGGGATTGAACCCAAGGCCTTCACACTGAGCTGCATTCCCAGGCCTTTTCTGATGCTTTTAATGATTGAGACAGGGTCTTGCTAAGTCACTAAGTTACCCAGGCTGGGCTTGAACTTGCAATCCTCGTACCTCAGCCTCCTAGAGCCCTGGGCTGACGGGCATGCACTACCATGTCTGTGAGCCACCTGTTTCTGTCAATAAAGTTTTATTAGAAAACAGCCCTGCTCATCAGTGTACACATGTTCTATAGGTGATTTGTGCTACAATAGCAGAATTGAAATGCCTCAGCAGAGACCATCTGGGCCATAAAACCTGAAATACTGGTCTACATTCATCTTGACACCAAATGCAGTAACAGCTCCAGGCTATGTCGTTACTTATGGGGGATGCAAATCTGTTTGTACAAACCAGGTTAGCAAGGAGCTATCCACTTTTTCCCAGTACTGGTGACTCTACCACACCATCTATTGGGTTAACAAACATCTAGTACCCCAACCCAAAGAGCGGACATTCATGGAGAAGACCCGCGTCACCAGTGCTGATCAGAAGTCCCCAGGGTATGCCAAGAATACGAAAGGCACGAGGGTGAGGGCATCAGCCTGTGGCAAGGAGCGGGACGTGTGTAGGAAACTTCACCAGAATGGGCCGAGCAGCACTGCTGCAACCCCGCCTGTAAGAGACACGGAGCTGGGATTTCCAGCCAGAGCTGCCTCTCAGAGGTGGGAGGCACCCGAGAAACTGGAGTGCACTAGGTTAGGGAGGGAAGTGTGCCAGAGCAGGTTCGAGGCGCCTGAGGGGTGGGAGGTGAGCCTGAAGAGGCGGCTGCCCTTGTTTTCAGCGCCTGGAGTTGGAGGCTGAGGGTAAATAGAATTCTTTGGGAGATTCGAGTTCGGTCCCCCTATAGGGAAAGCAGTTCCTTCTATGATCAAAGAAGGCGCCTCTTTCTGCAGAATTTGTCAGTTAATTCTGGCCGGCTCTGTGGCTGTATCCTGTGGATAAAAGCTTGTGTTGGAGAAGAGGGGGAATGTCAAGCCCAAGGTATTGGGGTATCAGTAGGCACATCCTTCCTGTCTCCCCGATACCTCACCATGCCAAGGTCAAATCCCACCCAGCTCAAATGCACATCTTCCAAGAATCATTTTGAAATCACTGCTCCACCCCCACCCCAGCCCTTGCATCTGGAGGTCGCATCTCCCTCTGATGCTCACCTGTCCGTCTCTTATGGGCTAACCGCCTTATATTATTTTCCCTTCAGATGGGGTGTCTTGAAGGCAGAATTTATTTATTTTTATCCCTTAAAATGTCATGCATGTGGTAGATTTCAACCAATGCTTACTAAATGTGTTAGATGGTCAATAATTCTTTCCATTTCCTCCCGATCTGGGTTATTTCTAATCACAAGATGTTGTTCAAGTGCTGGGCATGGTGGCACATGCCTGTAATTCCAAGCCCTCGGGAGGCTGAGGTGGGAGGATCATTGTGAGTTCGAGGCCAGCCTGGGCTACAAAGTGAGCTCAAGTCCAGCCTGAACTGCATAGTGAGACCCTGTCTCAAAAAAACCAAAAAAAAAAAAAAAAAAAAAAAAGTTGTTCAAATCTAGTCTTACAGCCAGAACCCAGAAACGTGATTTTCTTCACATACTTCAAAAGGATATTAATCAAATCTTCTTTTAATTACATACTCCAGAGCACTGCAATATTAAATCAGGAGGAATTAGATTTTTGTATGGGTGGAAGGAGGCAGGGGCGCGGAGCAGCGGCTGAGTGCTTTATTAACCAGTTGCTTCTTTTCCAGGTTTTGATTACTACTTTGGGATCCCGTATAGCCATGACATGGGCTGTACTGACACCCCGGGCTACAACCACCCTCCCTGCCCGGCGTGTCCACCAGGGGGTGGCCCGCTGAGGTAAATCTACCCAAGGCACTGTCCACGGGCTGCAGGACGGGTGTGATGCTAAGGCTGTGGTCTGTCTGGAGGAAGTGGAAGATGCAGACCGGGGACAGTAAAGCAGTGGGAAGGGCAGTGTACGCTCAGTACAACTGTAAATGAGGGCTTTGCACCCCAATGCAGAGATGAGAGCTGTACAGTTTTTTTCTGTTGGAATTTTCCAGGGTCTCTGAATTGTTCAGAGCAGATGGGGGAGGGGGCAGGTGCTGTCACGATCTCACACAGGTGGGGCCTCCTTCCTCATCTGACTCCTGGCTTTCTTCTTGGACCCGTCACTCGGCCCAGATACTGGACATAGGAGGGAGGGAGAGAGAGAGAGAGAAAGAGGGACATCACAGTGTCCTTTTGAACCCCTCCCCCAGCTGCTAGGCAAGAAAGACAGCATTCTGACATCAGAATGCCTTGCGGGCACCAAATAGGATGTTTAAAACACATATTCAGTGAAATGAGAAAATGCTCATGTAACAGTACGGGAAAAGGCAGGGAGCGAGTCATCAGGGGGCTCTTCCATGCTGTGTCCATATCTTCAGAGCGCTATCAAGAGAAACTCCCAAGAAATGTGCCAGAATGCTGACAGAGTTGCCCTCTGCTTGTGGGGCTAAGGGTTTTCATTTTCTTCTGACTGTATTTCCTGAATATCCCGCTAAGAGCTTGCAGCGGAATTATGATTAGAAAAAGAAAGTAGGGTTTATGCAGCTAAGAAACCAGCAGGATCCTATGCGTGTTTCTAAGGCCACAGGTGTGTGAGGTGTGTGTGTGGGGGAATGTGAGCTGAGTTGGCTCGTTAAGAAGTCAGTAGTTAATATAACCATGGCAGTTTATGGGGAAATCCTTCCATTCCAGGCACTCTCTGCACCCCGTGCGAAGCAGGTATGTACCTGATTTTACAAGTGGGAAAGTTTACACACCCAGGTCACACCAGAGCTGGTAAGAGATAGGAATCCAGATCCCAAGCTCCTCCACGCTTGTTTCTCAAAGTGTGGACACGGGGGCAGCACTGTGGCCATCGCTGAGGGGTCACTAGAAATGCAGAACTTCAGACCCCACTCCAGATCTGCATTTTAACAAGATGCTCGGAGGATGCGTGTGCACATTAGTGTGAGAAGAGAGGCTGCAGTCTTCTGCCTTCTTTACCCACTTTGGCCTCGAGGGTGTACCTCGCTATATCGGGGTCTGATATGTGTCAGCTTCCCAGTGTTTTGGTGGTAGGGGTTGAAAAACTAGTCTCATCTATGTTAAAAGCAAATCAAATAAAAGCCATGTGTGGTGGTGCACTCCTGGAATCCCAGCACTTGGGAGGCTGAGGCAGGAGGATCCCCATGAGTTTGAGGCCAGCCTGAACTACGTAGTGAGACCCTGTCTCAGAAAAAAAAAAATCAAAGCAAATAGAAAAAGGTTGGAGGGTGGGCAGCGTAGAGATTGTAGATGACAGAGTTGCAATCCGATAATAAAAAGGTGAAATTTCAACACAAATACAGGTTTAGTGTTCTGATGCCCAGCATGATGGTAATATTTTTTTCTTTTTTTAAAAATGTCATCCTTGGCAGTTATTTACCCCGCCTGACCTTATCTCATAAGCATCTATAACGGGATGTGTGCGCATGTAGGTGTAACAGGGAATTTGAAATTCTTCACAATCCTTTCTCAGTACTGGGAGGACAGTGTATTCTAATTGCTTTGTTCAGATATCCATGAGTTGTGATCTACAAATACGGTGGAGATTTGAAAAACTACTACAGTAAAAGACACATTCGCATGAATCCTTTCAAAATCTTCTCCTCTCTCTGGACACACCTGTTGTTCTTGCCACTTTCTGAAGAGGTTCTGGAGTGTCTTGGTTACTTTTCTCTCGTTGCTGGGACAAAATACCTGACGCCCAAAATTAAGGAAGGAAAGGTTTATTTCGCTTACAGTTTGTGGAGGTTTCAGTCCATACTTGGCAGGTTACAAGGCAGAGTGGCACATGGCAGAGGGCAACAGCTCATGGCAGCAGAACACAGCCGAATCAACAAGCACACACACGGGAGGAAATGGCCCCAAGCAGCCTCTTCCTCTCCCTTACATATGCAAACTATCCACCCCAGGGCGGGTGTAGCTCTCACACCCATAATCAATCAAACTCTAAAAGCCTGCCCCATGGCTGCATGAGGCTTTGGGGGGACACCCAGACACAAACCATAGCATGGAGGTTCTTTTTCACCTCTTTAGTTGCACTTTTGTGGCTGCCTCAATATGCTGAAGTGATTCAAAATGTTTCGTGGTCCTTTTGACATTGGGCAAGAGCCACCAGTTGCATGGTGGCAGAGGCAGTGAATAAAGTGGGCGAGGACAACCAGAAGGTTTTCACGAGCCTACCTTTCCGTTGGGTGGCGCTCAGGAGGAGTGTTCACTGTGCTTTCTTTTTTATCACACCTCGTGAAGACAGGAAAGAGGGTTTGGAAAACTGTTTCAGAAAGTGTCAAGAGGACAGGGATGAGTGTATTTGAAGTGAAGGCGAACATTCTTCGGGGATTAAATGGCAATGTGTCTTTAACTGTAATAGATGCCTTTAATTGAAAAGTTCACCACTTCTTTCAGTCACACCTGCGTTGTACCGTCTGCCTGAAAGACTTCCCCTAGCGTGACTCCTCTCTCCTACATTCTCACGCTGTCACCTCGTCCTCTGCGGTGATCAGGGCATGGAGTTCTAGTTCAGTTCACTGCTAGTGTGCAGAGCACTGTGCAAAGCACTAGCTGTTTGTTGGCTTCTTTTGTCCTCTGGATGCCTTAGTAAGGGGGTGTAGGCAACCCCAGGCTGCAGAAGGGGAGCTCAAGCTCTGGGAGTTTCTATCACCCCTATAAGATCATGACAGTTACTCAGCCCTGTTGATGGGACAGCCACGTGTCAGATTCACTCCCTCTTAAGACCCGGGGCTGAGTTTGTTTTTATCTAGGAGTTGTTTTGGCTTAACCTCCATTTTTCCATTAATCTCCAAAATCCCCACACGTGGATCAAAATTAAAATTTACCTAGGCCATCTTACCTACTTCATCCTATTGCCAGGCTGCATATCACCTACTGTCCTGATTGTGGATTTGGGAAAGAACTGAGTGTCGCCAGCGTTACCCAGAGGCCGTCAAGTAGGTAGACAGCAGAGAAAGCCAGCGAGGGGGCTGCTGATTGGCTGAGACTATACTGGAAATAAGCCAGCCAGTTCAAACCCGGTGTATCTCCCTGAAGAATGGGAGTAGTAATAATTTCCTTAGCTCGTAAGCATCTTAGAGAGCTGGAAAGCTTATCTGAGGATAATAGACATCTATTCAAAGGGGAAAATATTCTCTATTGGTTTTACACTTGGAAGACAGGACTGGCTGGCAAAATCCTTTGGAGCCAGGATGTTAAAGGTTTTACATGCACCTGCACTGCTGCCTTAAAGCCTGTTGTTCTACTCCATGATGATACAGGTTGTAGAAATGCATATGCCACTCTCTGTGGTTCTCTACAGGAAACATGAGAGGGCCTGTTACATGGACGTGGCCCTTCCTCTCTACGAAAACCTCCACATCGTGGAACAGCCCGTGAACCTGAGTAGCCTTGCACAGAAGTATGCTAAGAAAGCAGCCCAGTTCATCCAACAGGCAAGGTAAGGCGGCCTGACACTTTCCACCCTCTACCTACATTAACCTCAGCCCCTTCAAAAATCAAGGGAGAGTTCGGTTGCTCAACAGAGAAAGATGCACGCGTATTTCCTGTAAGTAAAGCTGGAAACCACCTCCTCCGGTCCTTGGTTAGAAGTTCCCCAGGTATGTCCTGACATCCCCAGGAGCTTCCCATATCCTGCCTTGATTGTGCCCCAGAGTCATAATCATTCTGTCCTCTCCTACGATAATCTGAGCTCCATGAGGGCAGAGCCTGCCCATTGTATGGGGGCATTCAAGGCATTTGTTGAATTCACTAGTTGGCAGGGTGTATTAGCTTCTTACTGCTGCTATAACAAATAATCACTGAGTTCGTGGCTAAAGCAACAGTAATTCATTCTCCTGCAGATCTGGAGGGCAGATGTCCAAACTGAGCCCTAAGAGGCTAGAATCAAGATGTTAGCAGGTTTTTTTTTTCTTTCTGGAGTCAGTGCAGAATTGTTCCTCGCCTTTTCTAGCTTCTGGTGGCTATTGGGATACTTTGGCGTATGGCCACACCAGTCTAACTTCTGCTTCTCGTGTTCCCTTGTCATTTCTATATCTGTAGTAAAATCCTTTTCAGTTGCCAGGGTCTTTGTTGTGTTCTTCCTTCTCCTGCTCCTACTCTTCCTCTTTCTCTTTCCTAGGCTGCGGGCCCCAAACTAGCAGTGCTTCTGCCTCAGCCTCCCGAGACAACTGGGATTAATGGTGCATACTGTAGTGCTTGGCTTTCCTTTGGGTCTTTCTTTTAAGGACATCTGCAATTGTATTTAGGCTTAAGCAAGATACTCTCCTTATCACAGTATCCTTAGCATCATTATACCTGGATAGTTGCATTTGTTGCATAAACAAATATTCCCAGATTCCAGGAATTAGGTATTTCTGAGGGTTGTTATTCAGCCTGCCACCTCTACCACCAACCCCTTTACCATGCAAGGGTTTCACATCGCAGCATCTACAGGGCTGTCTTAGTTACTTTTCTCTCATTGCTGAGACAAAATACCCGACACCCAGAATTAAGGAAGGAAAGGTTTATTTAGCTCACAGTCTGTGGAGGTTTCAGTCCGTACTCAGCTGGCTCCAAGGCAGAGTGGCACATGGCACAGGGTAACTGTTCATGGTGGCAGAAAACAGCAAAAGCAACAAGAACAAAGAGGGAGGAGTGGTAGCAAGCAGCCTCTTTCCTTCCCTTACATTGTGTGCAAACTACCCACCCCAGGGTGAGTGTAGCATTCACACCTCTAATCCCAACATTGGACCATGAATCAATCATAAACTCTAGAAGCCCGCCCATGACTGCATGAGGCTTTGGGGGGACATCCAGACACAAACCATAACAAGGGCTAAATAGATAAACTTAAAGAGAGAAGCAAGCTGAGTGTGAGGCGGTAAGGAGAACTTGTAAGCACGCCCCCATCTGAAACGGAGTAGCTGCTACCTCGCGCCAGCTACTTACATCTTCTTGTTGGGATCGTGATCCTGGGGTGTCAGATATTTCCATGTTCCAAGAGAGACAGGATGCCTGGCTCTTATGTGGGATCTCCTGACCTTTAAATGTTAAGAAACTACTAATTAAAAATAACACAATGCAAAAAACCACATCCATGTCACCACGTGTCTCTAACAAATCCTGCACATGTGAGAGCCGCTGCTTCACGACCTCTGTTAGGCCGGAGCACAGGAGGTGTTCATGCACATGTTCCCTCTCCTGAGATTGTGAGGTACCTGAGGGCACGGAATGGTTTTCGTGAGGTCCACAGCTTGGCCTACATGAGCAAGAACAACTGTGCTGCCCTCCCTGGCTGTCTACTTGTGCAGAATTAGGAATAGACGCCACCTGTGGATAAGTGATCTGATCAGCTCCTCGAATGGCCAAGAATCCCTCTCTCCTTGCTTAACCAAGCTGTGCTTTTGTGGAGAGTCCAACCAGGAAGAAAGGGAGCAGTGTAGGAGACCCATTTAGCATGTGTGCTTGATAATAAAACTCACTACTTACATTCTTAATCCCAGGGGCAGCCCCCAAGGGCTTTCAAGCTTGCATCTGAATGGATCCTTAGGAGTTTTTTTGAGAAGCACTGTGGGTTGATTTTTCTGACTATGGATATAAAAAGAGCAAAGTTTCTTCCTCATCTACTGGGTGGAACATCTCCCAGCTCCGAACTCTGAGTAAGTTTCAGGCCTGTCCCCCATGGCAGGAGGGTGCTTCATGGCTGGAGGGGACAATCCCCTCCTGCTTTATCAGGGCCTCAGACAGCCTGGCTTCTGAGGGGAGGGACTGTGGCTGAGCGGGGACTGGGCCCCTGTGACGCCTGCTTTGCAGGGGATCTGGTATATGGATACCACCAGTTAGTAAATCAGCTGACACAAATCAACTAACATTTCACTTAGCAAATGCAAAAGGCAAAGAGGTAATTGTATTAGTCAAGTGAACTTTCATGGGTCCTGTTGGCTTTTAACTTGACAGAGCGTGGTATTCAGGGTGTCCATCTCTTCCGGAACGGATGACAGTTCACCCCTGACTTTCCCAGCTTCAGCAGAAAAGGCTCCTGGTCTGTGCTCCTTCCTCCCCCAGGCCCTGCTGCAACCTTGAACCCCGAATTCTCTTGGACCTATTTGCCACGACTTCCAGGTCTTCCTGGAGTGCGGCCTCCTGCTCTTTGGCCAGAAAGCCCAACCCAGGACTTCCTGGAGTGTTTTTCATATGGGTCTTTGCTTGAGTTTGGACCTTTAATCTAGCAACAATGCTAGAAGCGAATCCCGATGTGGGGTTTTAAAGCAGTACTGATGGCTTTTGAGCTGAGCGCAAGATTTGCTCAGGTATTTTGGGCAGTGGGAAAGCAGGGATGCTGGAGCGGTGTGCCCAGGAGCCGGAAGGCGGAAGGGGGCAAGGGACCTGGGGAGCTATTAGAAAGGAAGAGTCCTAGAGAAGTAGGAAGGCTGGACTGGAGGAGACCCCAGTGGGGAAGGATGGGGATGCAGGCTGAGGTGTTTGGCCCGACCCTGGGGGCTGCAATGATCCCAGCAGGTCTCTAAAGAAGGAATGGTCACCTTCAGTTTCAGTTCTGGATGCTGAGGTGGGGGAAGCTGTGGCCAAATAACGGTTTCTGCATCAATTCTAGAGACCCCAGGCGGGTCTGACTCTCTCTGGCCAGGCACCCATGCGGGACCCCTCTAAAAACGGGGGGTGCCCCTGGCCTGCACTTCTGAGATGTTTTTCTAGGGAGTGGCTGACGCTGGGCCTGAAACTCCGGCGTCTCTGTCCTTTGCCTCATCTGCTCTGTGCCAGAACATTCCTTCTTGCACTTTACTTGCTTTTTTTCTTCTGCTCACCAAGCTGGTTTTGACACACAAACAGTGTGTCCCCTTTAGAAATTTATGAGGGCAGAGATAAAGAAGCAAACAGTAACAACAACAAAAAACCCCCATCACCCTGAATTCCGCACCTGAAAGATAATTCCTTTTAATATATCTGAAAGTGTTCCTCCCGTCCCATTTTCTGCTGGTGCATAAACATATTCTACCCAACTTTATAAAGGTATAATTGAAGTGGGCATATTTAAAAAAAAAATAAATGAAAGCCAGGCATGGTGATGCACACCTGTAGTCCCAGCACTCAAGAGGCTGAGGCGGGAGGATTCCTGTGAGTTCGAGGCCAGCCTGGGCTACAAAGTGAGTTCAAGCCCAGCCTGAACTGAAAAGCAAGTCTCAAAAAACAAAACACAAAACAAAAATAAGTGGAAGTACACTGTCTTATAATTTTTTTATTTTTTGGTTTTTTTCCGGTACCGGAAATCGAACTCACAACCTTGCGCTTGCCAGGCAGGTGCTGTGCCACTGAGCTAAATCCCCAGCCCCAGTACACTGTGTTATAATCAGCACTTTTCACACTGAAAACACCAGGTCTCCCCAGCTGTGTTTTGCATTCAGCCCAAGCACCCGAAATGAAGATGTGCTTTGGGGCACGTGATGCCCCCAGGGGACTGGCCTGTGCATGGTGTCATCTTTATAAATCCTAGCCTGGCACCAGGATGCAGGGAAGGGTACCAATTATTAAATGCTTACTGCTCTCAACTTTGAGGTAAGATTGTTCCATTTCACAGATGACAGAGGTCAAGTTAATTGCCCAGGGTTACACAGCCATGACATAGAACATCCTGGGATTTGCATGCCAGTCTCCCAAGCCTGTGCTCCTCATCTGTCCCCTCTGCCATCTGTCATGATCACCTGTGTCTTCGAGCCTCTGGCCCAGGCTGCTAACGTGACACTGATGATGGTGGGGCTTTGGAAGACAGGACCCAGGTGGGCATGGGGACCATGTGCAGTGGTGAGCTGGTTAGTGTGTAATGAACAGCTGCCAGAGAAAGCAGCCCCATCTGGAGCATTTGCCAATTTCTGTGGGGTACGTGTTCTCACCGAGCCTGATCTCAAGCAGCCAATGAGATGTCACCGAGTGCAGAGCTGTAGAGACGACCCATAGCATAGCTCTCTCTGGCAGAGCTCAGAAAGTTATATACACAGGAACACGTACAAAGTGTACCATTTTAACAATCTTATTTTTGTTCATTTATTCATTATGTGACACTGAGGACTCAACCTGGGAACCTCACACTGAAGTACGACTCCACGCACGTTTTTATTTTTCATTGTGAGACAGGATCTGGCAAAATCACTGAGTTGCCCAGGCTGGGTGTCTTGGTTACTTTTCTCTCGCTGCTGAGACAAAATACCTGATGCCCAATGTTAAGGAAGGAAAGGTTTATTTAGCTCACAGTTTGTGGAGGTTTCAGTCCATACTTGGCTGGCTCCAAGGCAGAGTGGCACATGGCAGAGGGCAATAGTTCATGGCGGCAGAAGACAGCAAAAGCAACAAGAGCAAAAGGGAGGAGCAGAGGTGGAGAGCAAGCTTCTTTCCCTCCCTTATATTATACACAGGCTGCCTACCCCAGGGCAGGTGTAGTGCTCACACCCATAATCCCAACATTAGACCAGGGATCAATCATACATTCTTGAAGCCCACCCCATGACTGCATGAGGCTTTGAGGGGACACCCAGACACAAACCATAACACTGGGTTCAAATTTGTGATCTTCCTGCTTCAGCTTCCTAGAGCACAGGGAATGTAGTTTGCGCCACCATACCTGGCTGATCTTAACCATTTTGTGGTGCAAAGTTCTGTGGCGTTAAGTACATTCACATCATTGTGCAACCTTCACTTCTGCTTACCTGCAGAACCTTTTCATTTTCCCTGGCTAAAACTCTGTACCCACTAAGTATTAGCTCCATCTTTCTCTTTCCCGGAAGCCCTAGCAAACTACCTTCCTCTCCTCTCCCCTCCTTTTCCCTCCCCTCCCTGTCTTATTTTTCCCTTTCTTTTTATTCATCTTTTCTTTTCTCTTTACACCTTCTCTTCTTCCTTACTTAAAAGTCATCATTCCGTTTCTTTAGAAAGTCGTATGCTCTGCAGTTGTCCAAGCCAGGCAGGGAGGATGAAGGCTCCCCTAGTCTTTGGGCTGGAGGACTATGGTCTCGCTCTGCTACTTTCAATTCTGAATATGATGACCCTGGGGCCTCAAACAAGCAGTCATATTATTTATCATTCAGGGACTGGACTTTGAGTAATGTCCTCAGAGTTTATCTGTGCTCTAGTATGCGAGGCACAGGTGTGAAATTTTAACCTTACTTAATTTTTGTTAATTTAACACAAACAGTACCATGACCCTTTGGTTACTGCCTTGGAGAACACAGCTCTAGAAATGTAGTGTGGAACCTATGGGTTAATGTGGAGAAGTCTAAGGACTCTGTCTTGGATCTGGTGGCCTGTTTTGTTTTGTTTTTTTATTATTGCTGCATATTTGCTATACATGATGATCACATTCATCATGTGGAGTTTGTACCTGTTCATAATGTGTCTTAATTCTTTTTTGCCTATGCTTCCCTCCCGCCCTTCTTCCCCTCCCCATTTACAAGAGTTTTGCTTCCATTTTCCCCTTCATTTCTCTTTTAAAATCCCTTCCCCTTCTTTCCTTCCCCTCCCCCCTTGTTCCCTTTCCCGTTTGAACATGGTCCTCCTGCTTCCCAATACCTGCCCTCCGTTTTGCCCTTTATGTTGGTGCCCTGGGTTTTGTTCCTGTCAGAGAAGCCTGAGGACAAGCACCATCCCAGTGAGTGGCCCCCGGAGCAGGGTGCAAGGGGCTTTCTGGCTTAGCTTGTGGCCGAGCTGAGGCTGCAGGGTGCTGAGGCAGGGTGAGCCCAGGAGAAATCGGAATCTCTGGGTGAGCTGGTGTCATGGGGCTTGGTCGCTCTGCGTATGTACAGGACTGAGCTGACCAGACTCCTTCCCCTTGGTCCTCTAACACCCCTCCCATGGGTATGGCCAGTGGGGAGGGGCATCCGCCTGGGTCCCTGTGATGCTCTCACCTGGCGGTGGCGCCGAGGGATACAGTGCTTTCTGAGGCCACCCCAGCCCCTCTAAGCTTTTCACTTCGCATTTTTCCATGGAATCAAGATTAGCAGAGAGGTGGCCAGATGTCTGGGTCTCTAACAGAGGCTTGGTCTCAGTTTCACCTGGTGGTCATGTGCACCCTTCGGATTTCCTGTGGTCAGCTGGGCCGTTCACTCAGCTCCTAGAACAGACACTAGGGTCTGGATGCCTGGACTCTAGGGCAGCAGCCAAGAACAAGGGCTTTGCTCTTGCCAGATCTGAAGTTAGGTCCAGACTCTGTCACTTCCTGGTTGTATAACATGGAACAAGTCCTTTAGTTCCCTGAAGGTGCTGACTCATTGTCTGAGAAGAGGGAATTTGGGGGTGATTAGGATGGATTTAGGCAACATGAGTCCCCTGGAATAAGCTCCCAGTAAATGTTTAAGGACAGTAACTATTATTACCATATTCTCGTTTTTTAACTGGCTGACCAGATGATTTCCACATTTCCTTAGAAGGTTGTAGGTGAACATATCCTTTCTGAGCCTCTGGGCAGACCCTTTGGGGGCATTTTCCTGAAGTCACAGAGCAGCTCAGAGGCGCTGGACCAGCTGGGTCGGCCTCCTACAGAGTGACCCATTGTTTTTCTCGCTTGTTGCAGTGCCAGCAGAAGACCCTTCCTACTCTACGTGGCCCTGGCCCACATGCACGTCCCCATATCTGCGACCCAGCTATTGGCAAATGCAGGAGGCCAAAGGCCATACCAAGCAGGCCTCCGGGAGATGGACAATCTGGTGGGTCAGATCAAGGACAAAGTTGAACACACAGCAGCAAAAGATCGCACATTCTTCTGGTTTACAGGTAAAGTAGTAAAAGCTACATTTACTAGCTCAACTAATGGATAACCCTACACACGCCCCATGAAGCGCACAGCCGGACCAAGTGACCTTCTGTAGAGAATGGGGGTTGGCTTTGAACTTGGGCTTGAATGCGGAGTATGTGTCGATGGGGTGCTCTGAGGCTGAGTCCCTGGGACAGTTTGTACTGACAGAGTGTGCACATTGCTGGCCCCATGCATGATTCAGGTGCTGTGGATCTTGCTTTTAGTCACTAGGAAATTACTTTGACATTGTGAGTTTGTGTGTTTCTTGTGCAATTCTAGGATTTTATCTTTAGCCTTCCTCGCTGGCCTCAAAGACATCCATCGCCACTGGTCACCAGGTCACACCCTGTGGCTGAGCGGCCCTGGTAGTTGAACAAATGACCCCTTTAAGGGTCCCACACATGTACTACGTGTCTTCAGTCCCTGTCTGGAACAAAGGCAGTGGTTTAAAGCACTGATTTTGAATCAAGTTGAGACCGGGATTTGAATCCATACTCTACTATTGGGAGAGTTACATTAATCCTCTAATTCTCAAAAAGTTGAGCTACTAGTAGAATCTACTCCATAGCATGTTGCAAGAGTATGAGATGCACCAGGTGAATGATAGCTGCTCAATCTTTAGTTGCTGGGCTGATGCTGAGGGCAATGGTAATGGGATTGTTAAAACTATATAAAAAGGTAAAGGGATATAAGGGCAGAGGCCCAGGATGGGGCCAGTTGGAGAGAGGGATGGGACCCCCTCCCCTTCCTTCCCCTCCCCTCCTCTCTCCTCTCCTCTCCTACCCTCTCTTCCCCTCCTCCGAGAGCCTGGTAGATTGAGGCTCATGTCAAGGGAACTTCACAGCTAGGACTCTTCGATATCATTCCCTGTTGACCGGGGATACAGGGCCAGAAGGGGGAGTTGGTGAAAGAATCCCCCAGCCTGGTGACAATTACATGCTGTTCTTTTCTGATTTCCAGGAGACAATGGCCCGTGGTCTCAGAAGTGTGAGCTGGCAGGCAGCACGGGTCCTTTCGGCGGATTGTGGCAGACCCGTCAAGGTAGAGGCCTCGCTTGGGGCTGACGATCCCACCTTCAGGACCTGAGCCCTGGCTGGCTCATGGGATTTGCCACCAAGAGGGAGAACGCATATCCGAACCTTTAGGGCGTCAGTGTGAGACAGCACGTGGTGGCTCTCTTGGGGAAGAACGAATGAGTCAAGAGGGAAGGAAGGGAGGCCATGTCTTCTGCCCTTTGCTCTGAGGACTCACCTAGAGGACTGCCCTTCACCCCAACAAGCTGACCCGCTAACCTTCCAGTGAATGTGCTTCACTATTTTTATCCTGCTACCCTTGCTGTCTGCCTCCTCTCCTCTCTCCTCTCGTCTCTTCTCCTCTCCTCTGCTCTCCTCCCCTCCCCTTTTCCCCTCCCCTCCCCTCCCCTCCCTTCCCCTCCTCTCTCCCTCCCCTCCTCTCTCCCTCTTCTCTCCCTTCTCTCCTCTCCTGCTTAGTCCTTTCCCTTCTGTCTTGTCCTGCTCTGCCCTTCCCTTCCCTTCCTCTCCCTTTCCTTCCCTTTTTCTTTCACCATTCCTCCATCCTTCCAATTACCAAATCATTTCATTTGTTCAAGAATATTTAGTATACAACTGTGCAAGGTTTTTATTCACATGATCTAAACCCTACAACAGTGAAAGGTAGGTAATAGTAGCTCCATTGCAGATGGAGGAAGAAAAGGGCTCAGAGAAGCAAACTGCTAGTGTCACACAGCTTTTGAGGCAGAGCCAGGCTACTGCAGTGAAAGCTGCTTTGCTCCCCACTAGATCACAACCCCCGACAGCTGCCTGGGGCTCTATTTCAACCTTCTTCAGCCTTCTGGCAGCTCCCGTGTGCTCTGGGAAAGTTCCCCAGAAGGACATCACTTTCTGGGAGGGCAGCCATGCTGGGGCCAATATGGCATATGACCCGCAGGCTTGGGAAAGGTGCATACCTCTCAATGAACCCATTTCTCCTCTAAGCACTTGTCTTACACTGAGGAAGTAATGAGCCCAGTGTATAATGATGTATATAAATGAATGCTCATTGCACTAGACTGTTGTTTTTCATTTTTAAAAAATAGTTGGGCCAAGAATCTAGAAAGAGGGGAGTGCTAAAAGAAATTATAACACACCCATATAAAGGAATACCGAAGAATCAATAAATGCTGTACACTTACTACCTTGGAAACACTTATGTTAAATACTTTTCAATGAATGAAGCAAGTTACAAAATAGTATGTGAGGCATAATTTTATTGCATAAAAGCCAGGTTATATAGTCTCAGAAAAATCTTGAATAAGGTAACAAAATGTACAAAATATTAGCAGCAATTACCTCTGGGGGAGCATAGAGGGATTACATGCAATTTTTTCTCATACAGCAGGTATTGTTTCATAAAAAATTAAAATGGGGACCGGGGATGTGGCTCGCTGGTAGAATGCTTGGCTCTCACGTGCAATACCCTGGGTTAAATCCTAACACTGAAAAAATAAAGAGCTGGGCATGGTGATGCACTCCTGTAATACCAGCTCTCTAGAGGCTGAGGCAGGAGGATCACCATGAGTTTGAGGCTAACCTGGGCTACATAGTGAATTTAAGATCAGCCTGAATTACAGAGTGAGACCTTGTCTTGAAAAAAATAATTTTTTTTTAGAGAGTGCTTTTTTCCAAAGGGTTCAGAGACAGACCTAACATGATTGCCCTCACCAAAACGTGTCTGTTTTAAATGTGGGGCTAGGTTCCCTCTGCCACCAAGCTTACTGTTGAGGGATAGCCCCCAGCTGTACTCAGGTGGGAAGAGACATTGCCTTTTTATTATTAGTCTGACTATTTGTAATTACAAAGGAAACAGAAGCTTTTGTGCCCCAGTAGGAAAAGCCGATCATTTTTTAAAACTTCAGTCTGGTATCCCTTGGATAAGATCTCTTGGGGACTTTACAAGTGAGAAGCTGTCAGACTGTAGCCATGTCTTGTGTCTGGAAATTTGAGTCATGGGTCAGGAGAGCTGAACCCTATGTAGTTCAGGTTAGCCTCAAACTCATGGCGATCCTCCTGCCTCAACCTCTAGAATGCTGATATTACAGGCGTGCATCACCACACCCAGCTCTTTATTTTTTCAGTGTTAGGATTGAAGCCAGGGTATTACACATGCTAGCCAAGCATTCTACCAGTGAGCCACATCCCTGGTTCCCATTTTTTACCTGCTGGGACACTGGATCGCTATTTCTTGGGGACTGGTGTTTGTCTACCTATATTGATTCCTGTGTTTTCTTCAAATTCAAGAATGCTATGTCCAACTTAGGATCAGTGTCTAGTTCTGATGCCTAGAGACCTGGCTCAGGAGAAGATGCTGGGAGGATGGAGGTGAATGGAGATGTGACTGATGATTGGAAGGAGGCATAGCTGGGAAGAATGCATTGTAGCGGGGAGTGGTATCACCACTGTTCAACTGGATACTCAAGCACATTTCCTGAAATGATACTTAATTCTCAAATAAGCACAAAGTCATAAATCAACCTAACATGATACAACTGTCTTGCATACCACTGAAAACACAATAATTCTTTCACCAAAGTTGAAACAGTTTCAGCCATTTTAAAAAATCCAAGTCTTTTCTGAGACTCAAGGCAAACACTGTGAATCCTTATAAAGGAAAAAAACAAGCTGTACAATCCCATGGTAAGATGGCACAAGGTAAACAGTCCCACTCCAAAAGTGAGGTTAGGGGATAGAAAAGAACTGAACCAAAGAAAGACTAAAGGCCAGCAGGGTAGATACTAAGTGCTTTAGCTCCATGTCTGGTGTCTGGGGCACATGGTGGTGATATGTGAGTTTCAGAGAGCTTGGGTGGCTTACATGACCTATCTTGGGCTGGCTCCATTCAGAGCCTATAGATTTCTTCAGCAGTCATTCCACATTTGTGGCATTTCCAAAGACCTAGGATCTTTATGTATCTGTTAGGGTTTGTGTCTAGATGTCCCCTCCAGGCCTTATGTGATCATAGGTGAGGATTTTTCAGAGGTGGCTAAATCTAGAGTGTGTGATGCTGGGATTGAGGGTGTGTGATTATGTGATTACTAAATCAGTTCATTGATTAGTCTGGTGCCACCCTAATCCCCATAGCCTAGATAAAGAATAAAAGGGGCAGAAAAAAGCTGCTAAGGTCCCTTCCTTGCTTTGCTACCTTCTGTCTACCATGAACTGTTTCTCCTCTGAGATGCTTGTCTGCCGTGCCACTCTGCCTTGGAGCCAGCTGACTCTGGACTGAAACCTCTACAAACTGTGAGCCAAATACACCTTTCCTCCCTTAGCTTCGAGTGTCTGGTATTTTGTCTCAGCAACAAGAAAAGTAACTATGAAAGTTCCTATGACTTCATTACCGCAGCTTCATGCACTGCCCTGTTAACATTCCTTTCCTGGCCTCCCAGTTCTTCCTTTGAAATCTACGTGGAAGCCCACCCTCCAGAACCCACAGCTTTGTATTCTTCATGCCGGTAAAACTAGCATCACATAAATGGTGCCAAGGTCTGCTGTCGGTGGGAGCAGTGGCAAGGCCTCCTTGGACCATGACTACAGTGGCCGCTGAGCGCCTAGGTTGCTGAGTATGGTGAAATTAACTCTGGGGACACAGTTCCCTAGGAGATCCTTTTGAGCAGGGGTCCCAAGGACTCTGTTCTCAGGTGAAAGTTTTATACTTTCACACCCTTGAGCTTGTAATAGGTGGAGAATTGCTGATTTCTCAGATGCAATCAAGGCATCTTTCTTCTTGTTCCTATAGAGAGTACTTTGTTTCTTTTTAATGAGGCTAATGTCTTCGGCAATCACTGGCTTCAACTTTACATGTGGTTGCTTTTGGACTAACATTTAAACTTTTCAAATTTTTCTATTCTTATTTTTGCCCCTAATTCTTACTATACATCTGGCTAAAAGCAGCCAGAAGTACCCATGCCATAGCCTGAATATTGGGCTGTTTTGAAATTTCATCTGCCCAGTCAGTTAGCCCACTGTACTTGATTTCAGGCTCCCACAAAATCTCAGGACAAGAGCAAAATGAAGACAAGTTTTCTGCCACAGTATAACACACTAGCCTCTGGTCCAATTTCTGGTCCAATCTCTGGTTCAAAACCTCCTGAGCCTGGCCTGTGCTGTCTCATTTCTACCTGCATTCTGCTCTGCAAAGCTCTGACCGTAATCACCCATAAGGATCGGTTCACTGCACTCTAAATCTTCTCTGGCCCACATCTCCAAATCTTTCCAAACTTTTGTAAATTGTGAATCTGAACTTCCAAACATCTCTAAACTACATGGTCAAGGACAATCACAGAAAAGACCCAATTCTAAACCAATTTTCTGTATTTGTCAGCTTTCCCATTGTTAGGGCACAATACTTAGTAACTTAAAGGAAGTGAGGCTTGTTTGGCTTGTGGTTTCAGGGGAGTCAGTCCAAGGCAGAAGCATCATGGTAGAACAATGCTTAGTTTATGGTGGCTAGGTAGCAGTGCCTGGGAGCAGCACCAGAGAAGAAGCGGTCACGGGACCAGAGATAGTACCTGAGGTTACTCTTCCATGATCCCCATCAGGCATACCCAGAGGTGCTCTGTCAATGCCCTGGGTGTCTCCCAAGGCATTCTAGTTGACAGAGTCAAGCTTAACCATTGCATCTTCCTACTAGTTGAACACTGTGTACCAGCAAATATGCTCAGTGTTGGAGATACAAAGATTAGTGAAGCCCGTGACCTAAAGGAATGATTGTCTATAAAGTATTTCTCAGATGTTTATGTACAGATAGTCCCCTGGGGATCCTACCAAAATGCAGTTATGACCCAAGGTTAGCATTGGAAATTCTGCATTTCTGTGATGCTTCTAAGTCAGTGGTGGTGAGTCAATGGCATGTGTAGGGCAACAGGCTGTGGTTATCATTGAAAGCTCTAAAAGGTTGGCCATCACTATTCTAGGTGAAGTCGATGTGGCTGGTCTAGAGACCATATTTTGAGAATCACCAGTCTATACCATCATGTCTGTACTATAAGAGTCTAGCACTTTCAGCTACAGATCAGTGGTTATCAAAGTATGGTCCCTAAACCAGCATCATTAGTATGACCCCAGAACTTGTTAGTAGTACAAATTCTTCCACTGGGGATGGATCTCAGCAAATTGTGCTAACAAGTCCCTTGGGTAATGTGGATACAGGTTAAAATTTGAGAACTACCTGTCTGGAGTGATACTGTTTGATATGCCAAATACCATGTATGCCTAGTGAAATGAAAATTAATGAAAATTAAATTGAGGTTGAGGTTCTTGGTCACACTAGCTGCATCTCAAAGCTTAGTAGCCACATACGGCTAGTTACTACCACAGTGGATGGTGCAAATCCACTTTCCTTTGATGCTTTGGGTTTTGAAAAATGAGTAGGAGACTGCTGGGGTCTTGCAGGGAGGGGATTCTGGGCAGAGTGGAAACACCAAGAGGTGGGATGTAGTCTTGGAGCTGCCCAGGTGCCTATGCCTCTGGAGGTTGTCACCAGGTAGAACTGAGACGGAGCCAGTATTTGAAATTCTTTTAGGCGAATGATTTTGGTGATAATTCTAAAGAAATGTGGACTCGTGGAAGGATTATAAGAGTGCCATTATTCAGATTTTAAAATTGAGGTGAAATTCACATCCCACACAAAATTAACCACTTTAACTCGGATAATTCATTGATGCTTAGCACAATCACAATGTTGTCCAACCACCACCTCTGTTTTGTTCCAAAACATTTTTATTACCCGTAAAAGTTAAACGCTTGCTCTCCACTCCCCAGCTCCTATTCATCCTATTATTCAGTTTTAAAAACTCCCTCTCCATCAATGGGACTGAGAATACGGAGGGAGGTGAGTACTAGATTCATTTCCATTGATCCAGATATTTTCAATGAGAAAAGCCAGCCACAAATGCTTCCATGAGTTTCCTCACACTGAAAGTGTGCCAGGGTCGGAAGAGATGTCCGCCATCTTTATTCCAGCCACCTTCCTAGTCAGATGAGGAAACTGAGGCCAAGGAGGGATGGAAGGCTTACTTGGGTCAGCCCGTGATGGAGGAGGTCTCATTCCTCAGCCCATGTGGCTGCTGTTACTCACACCTTTTCATACCCAAAGAGCCTGCTCAGTCATCTGGAAAATCCTATGCTGCTTCTTTGAAACTCATGGTTGTCAAGGAAAATGTCCTTAGCCCCTGTGGGAGGCAGAATGGAAAGCTGGAAAGAGCTAAAGGCGTTGGAAGCTGGGGCTGGGCTTGAATCTTGACTCGCTTCTTAGTCAGTGTGGGAAGCTCTGTTTCCTCCTTTGTCTCGTGAGGTCAGGGGGGACCCACCTCCATGGACTCTGGGAAGACTCAAGGGGGATGTTCCAGTCTTGGAACTCTGCTGCTAACCCCCCTAGGACTTCGTTTCTTCATTTCTAGATGAAACAAGCTAGTGGTACCCCAGCAAGAGAAGAGAGGGAAGTGGATTGGAAAGTGCCCTAATCTATTTTATTTATTTATTTATTTATTTTGGGTTTTTCTCCAATACCAGGAACCGAACTCACGACCTTGCGCTTGCCAGGCAGGCGCTTTTGCCGCTGAGCTAAATCCCCAGCCCCGGAAAGTGCCCTAACCTAGATGTTCCTGTAAATGTACCAAGCAACTTAAGTAATATATGGCTGATGGTAAAGGCGTTCTGAGCTTGTGTCTTGGGACACTGCTGTGAGGGGGCTTTCAGTCAGCTCTTGGTCGCACTCTTTTCTGACAGCTTTGTGTGGGGCACAGCGCCTGCGCTCACGATGGAACTGGGGCTTTGTCTTTTCACGAAGGAGGTCTGAAATGAACTTTGCCTGAAAGGCAGTTGCTACAGGGTAAAGACTTCCTCTTTCTCATACTCCGGACCAGCTTCCCGTCAGTGATTCCACAGACCTCTTCCTCTCTGCCTGGAATGCTGCAGGGGCTCTGGCCAGCCAGGTGGAGCTTTTCATGCTGCTCGGCAGGAACTAGGCTTTGTAGGTCAAGGAGCTGGGGTCTCTCTGGACCCCCTGCTCCTCCTCACCCCAGCCAGTCTCAAGAGCAGATGAAAGAGAGAAGACCGTCAATGTTTTCGCAACGGCGTAGGACAAACAGTACTCAGAGCAACGCTTGGTTCTTCTCGAAGCCAGCCTGCTCTGTCAGACCACGCGCTGTCTTCCCGTCCCCGCTGGCCCCCCCCAGCCTCCCTCTTCCCTTCCCTTTCCTGGCCAAGCCGCCCAGCTCAGCTGATGAGATGAGACAGCGTCTCCTGGAGTCGTCTTTTCACCCCGTGCGTGCGTGTGAAGTGAGGTCGCTCCACTTGGCTTGGCTCATGCTCTGCGGGGGTGGGCTGAAGAGACCTGGAATGGGGGGTGGGTAGGGGAGACAAAGTCAAGCACCCCTGCCTTCTTCCTAAGAGAAAGGGCTTGATTTCGAGCCCCCTGTCCCCACATTCGCCCCAGCAGGCTCAGGAGGCCTGGCTGCCCGCCACTGCCTGTCCTGCTGCACTCCGGACCTCTTTCCTACCTGGGACAGAGCCTACACCTTGGTTTCCCACCCCCCAACTGACTGCTCTTCTGTCTGGAAAATCTTGTTTTATTTGAAGAGCAGAACTGTTCCTTCCTCCCCCTTGGTGATGAGGAAACATTCTGTTGAATTTGGCATCCGCACTCCTGGGAGACCTTGGCTCTTTGTAATTCGATGCTATCAGGTTGTTACGTAACCTCTCCCGCTGGGAAGCTGCTCGCATCCTGGGCCTTCTGTCCTGCTTGGGGTAGGGGGTAGGGAGGGGCAAGGTCAAAGATGCTGGAGGGGGTTGTGACAGAGTCAGGGACAAGGGACCTTGCTCGTTGACCCTGGTTGGGACAAGGCTTGCTGATGAAGACCCAGCAGAAGTCAAAATGTGTCTCTTCTTGGGCTTTAGCCACCAGGCTTGGTGAGATGGCCCCATCTACTAGATCAAGGCCACTGCAGACCAGCAATAGTCCTGGGTCCAAGTTGCAGGCTCTGTTAACGCTTGTTCCTAGGAAACTGGTAGGGTAGAGGCATCCTTGGCCAGGGCACGAGGTTATACTGAGAAAAGAAGCCTGCTCTTCCAAGGGTTATAGAATGTGTGTTGCTCAGAACAGTGTTCTACAGTAGTTGCAGGTTCAGATACCTTCATGGGACAGGCTGATCTTTTCCCGGAAAACAGGTTCGCTTTGTCACTTGTGGGAAGGATAAGGAATCCCGCAAATTGAAGAGAGGGCTCTGTCTAGTGACTTTCAAACTTAGTTAACAGAGCAGCTGGACATGAATGGTGCAATCCCAGCTACAATCCCAGCTGCAGTCCCAGCTGCAATCCGAGCTACTCAGGAGGCTGAAGCAGGAGGCTCACGAGTTTGAGCCCAGCTGGACAACTTATTTATTTTGGGACCGTGTCTTATAATAAAAATAAATAAATAAATTAAATAAATAAGAAGACTGGGGGTATAGCTTAGTGGTAGAGTAGTTGCCTGCCGTGTACAAGGCCCTGGGTTCAACCCGCAGAATTGGGGGAAAAAAAATTAGCTAAAAAGAAAAATATGCCTTCCAAGCAGCTAGAGGGCTGCATCCAGTGTGTGAGATGCCAGGCTCATACCTGTGTGCTGTTTGCTACCTATAGGCAATTTCTTTCGGAGGGGGCGTGGTTTGCATTTGTTGGACACTTTCGTGGTGGGCTGTATGCAGAAATACCTTGCTGTGCACTTGATATCTGTGATCTTATGAAACTGTTCCCACAACCCCATGAGATAAGGACAGTTGTTTCCCCACTTCATGGCTCAGAGGGTTGAGGTGAGTGAGGTTACAAATTCTGCCCAAGGCCACATGGTGAGTTAGGAGCGGCGGGGCGCTGGAGTTAGGAGGCAGATCAGCCTGGCTCCGAAGGTGTCCTCCCGTGGCCCTGCTTGTAGTTCTCAAACTCTGGTTCTCAGACCACTGGCATTAGAGCCATCCAGTATCATTGTACACTTAGTCAGCTGGATATTCTAGAGCTACAACCCCAGCATCCACATTCTCAGTGAGCTCTCGCCTGGTGATTCTGAAGTGTGTACACCGCCTTTGTGACTCAGTCGGGTCAGGGCAGTCGGGGCCTTTGGAGCAAGGCGTGGGCAGTGGTGAGTCCTGCTCGGACTGCCCTTGTCACGATGCACCACGAAGCCATCTCACGTCCGTAGCCAGGGAAGAACAAGTAAGCAAATCCATGAATCATGGTTCTGTTTATATTTTAGTTGCTGAGGCTAAATATTTATTGCTTTAAGTAAGAGATTCTGCTTTAATTAGAGTCATAACTAACCACAAGTACATTGAAATGCATTCTCATGGCCCGAAGATAGGCATTTCTCAACAGACAACCAAATGCAACTAACACTTTTCATGTACTAGTGCCACGGATCAAAGTATTAAAGCTTATCTAAACTAACAGGCAGCTTTCAGCTTTGAAAAATGCATAGAAGTTTCATTTGTGGACTTATCTATTGTTCTTCTGTAACTTATTAGGTCGCTATCATGATACTATGTCATAAAGGTGTAAAGGTGTGGGCAGTCTGAAGCACTGATTAAAATGTGTGTCAGCTCTGTCTAGTTTTGAAGTGCATGTGTGTTTGCTGGTCTTGCCCAGGATGGGTTAGCTCCATGTTAAATCACTGGGAGAGCTTTCCAAGATATTGATGTCTAGGCTCCAGCCAGGCCAGTTAAATCCCAATACCTAGGAAAGGGAACTTGGAATGGATATTTTTTATCTTTCTTTGGTGCCGGAAATCGAACTCATGACCTCAGGCTTGCTAGGCAAGCGCTTATGCCGCTGAGCTACAACCCTGGCCCAGGAATGGGTATTTTTAAAAAGGCTCCCCCATTGATTCTAACATGCTCAGGAGTGAGAACTACTGCCCTAGATGTTTAGTGGGTATGTTGGTGGTGTAGTTGGATCTGGATTCAAATTCCTGACTCTACCATTTGCTACCTGTGTGACCTTGAAACAGTTACTTAACTCCGAGCTTTGGTTTCCTCATCTGAAAAATGAAGGCAGTAGTGCCTAGCTCAGAGTGTTATCATTTGCATCCAGTGAAATATAGCAGGGAGGAGCATTTAACTTGGTACTGGGTAGGGGCTCAAATTAGTAGATGTTATTAACTCAGAATGCACGTCCCTGAGGAGGAGCGGGAGGAGTATCGGGGGACCAGGGACGGTTATTCTGGATTTCCTCTTTGGCTGGTGCAGGTAAACCACAGTAAACCCCCTTAGATACAAGCACATGCAGCTGATGGTCTCCAGAGCCCTGGTGATGGACAGAGACTGTTAGTCAGATGATTTTTGAGCACTGCTAGAGAGAGACTGGGGTTTGGAGTGGCACAATGTACATGTCAGGAGTAATAAATACATGTTTTTATGCTTGCCCGTAGCCCAGACTTTGAGGCTAAGTTCCTTTGGAGTTCAGGTCTGTGGGCCTGCAATCCCTGGTGCAGCTGGAATAGGTACTTGTGCCCTTCTGTTAAAGCCATCACTGGGGTGCAGCGGGATTAGCTGGTCATCCTTGGTGGTGTAGAGGGAGACTGTCCCTTATGAAGCCACACCGGGGCGAACTTTGGCCACGCTCTTTCTCTCAGTCCCTGAATCTCATACACGCTGCTGACACACACCTGTGTTATAACTGGCTGAATCCCTCCTAAACCCACCAACCTCCAACATTCTTTTGAAAGAGGACAAACACAATGAAACATTTGCTCAGAAAAACACATTGCGAAGGTCAGTCACCTACAAAAAGGCTGTGTGAAAGGTTGTGGAAAACAAGGACGATCCCTAGTGATGGAAAACCAATTAGCAAATTTATTAGTCAGGGACCAGTTGACCCTTCCAGAAACATCCTGGAGGCAGAGAAGGAATCTTGGGTCCTTTTGCCTGTAATGGAGCAGACCCATGGAAGCTGCCCATGGTCAGAGCTGGGGGCTTGCTTCTTGGCACCAAGTCCTTGGCTTTTCCTTAGCATCTGGCCTCAAAGGTTAAGCAGCCCCATGTGAATG
Organism: Chinchilla lanigera; assembly: GCF_000276665.1. NCBI lineage: Eukaryota > Metazoa > Chordata > Mammalia > Rodentia > Chinchillidae > Chinchilla > Chinchilla lanigera. The sequence continues at coordinate 4,367,420 of NW_004955478.1, read as the reverse complement.
CGGTGCACCATGGAGATGCAAACAAGGTTCATCTTCTCATCCACCCAGACCCCCCGCGTCCACGAAAACACCTCCATGGGGCCAGGGTGAGCCGAAGCACTCCAGTACGTGCGGTTGCTTCCGCCTTGGTGTTTGAGCTTAAGCTGCAGCATAAACCGTGCATCCCAAGGCCACGTGGAAACACATTGTATGCTTCCTGGGGTTCTGGATTCTCCGCTGCATGTGTGTGAATAACTACAGTGGACTATATATTTCTGGGAGACGCGGCTATGGATGGGAAGACTGTATTTGGGAAATACTGAGCTGGATCAGAGAGCTTCCCACCAGCCTGCAGAGGCTTCAGCTGGCTTCTCCAGCCCCACATTCTTAAACAGAAACAGTCCATAGGACGGGGGTTGCTTTGTGTTTTGTTTCTGACTGCAATACTTGGGGGACTCCAAAGCTGGTTATGAGAAAGCCCCAAGAATGCTGAGCATTTCCGGTGTGGTGTGCCGGGCCAGGGACATCAAAGGTTCCCTCGGCAGCAGTGTGAGCACAGAGGGGTGAAGCCTTCCCCTCGGTCCCTCTGCTTCCCCTCCTAATTGCTTTCATTATTCACATGAGCCAAACATGGGGAAGTCGTATGACCGCAGTGTGTGTGAGCCACATACGGCGCTTTCCAAAAAGGCTTTTTACACGCGAACTTTGTGGAATCCTTGGCCTCTGGCTCAACCAGGATGAGGGTGGGGTGTGTGTGGGAGTGGTGGGGATGGTCATGGTTAATTCAGTGCAACATGCATTCAGGATGTTTCCATAAAGCATGACTTCATCTCTTCCAGCCCGCTGGTTATCATTATACTGGTGGTCACTTGCGACTTCGTGGTTATAAAAATAACCCCTCTAATTACTAATGTGGAAATTCATAGATTGCATGTAGTTTATTCTTACCTCCTGCCAAGAGGCAAGAGGTTGGGGCTATTACTGACACCGTCTCTTCCGCCTCAGAACAACTCATCAATTGGAGGAAAAACAAAGCAAAGCAAAACAAAACTAAATAAAACAGCAAAATCCACGCCAGGTCGGTTGGGCATTGGGCAGATTAAGTAGCTGGGGAAGTTTCTCCCCTTCTCTCTTTTCAAGTCGTTGTAGTTTCTCATCCTAAATAGTCACAGGATGAGCAGGAGGAGCACAATTCATTTATTCAACACAAATTTGCTACCCACCTACCATGTCCGGTGTGCACAAGATGGATGAGGTCCCAGGATGCAGAGACATGCAAGAACAAAGTCAGTAAATCAACCACGTAATTGTTATGTAGGGGATAACATGGCATGTTAAGAATTATTGGAAGATGTTGGGGGCCGGGGATATAGCTCAGCGGCACAGCGCCTGCTTGGCAAATGCAAGGTCCTAAGTTCCAGTCCTCATACCAAAAAAAAAAAAAAAAAAAAGATATTGGTTGGGGGGAAAGCTGATTACTAAAAAATAGTCACATCTTTTCTCTTTTTTTGGTACCAGAAATTGAACGCAGAACCTTGCACTTGCCAGGCAGGCACTGTGCCACTAAGCCATATCCCTAGCCCTAAAAACAGTCCCATCTCTGTGGTTATTGGAATCACTGCAGAGGGACTGTTCTCCCAGACAGTATATCTGAGCTGAAAAGGAGCCTCAAACCATCACTGTCCATAAACCACCTGCTTCTTTTCACAGGCGGAAGTCCAGCCAAGCAGACCACGTGGGAAGGAGGGCATCGGGTCCCAGCACTGGCTTACTGGCCCGGCCGAGTCCCAGCCAATGTCACGAGCACTGCCTTGTTAAGGTAGGAGACTTGGATTTCCTTGAGATGTGGAGGTTTAGAGCCAGAATAGTGGTGGACACTTGAGTGGCTAGAGATCTCAGGAAAGCCATTTGCCACCTGCCTTGGCCAGGTCCTTCCAGAACTCTGAAAGCTGCAGCATTGATTTACCCTGGGGCAGTGCCATGTGCTAATTAGTCAAGGTACAGTGCAGCTCAGCCATCCTCTGGGGATACTGCTTGAGTGAGGGGAAATGGAATTGGTTCACGCCCTGCATCCTTGGATCTTGGCTATGTGTGCCAAAGAGACAGCTGCGGCAGGGGAAGGCAGTGGCCTTGGTCTGACAGTGGAGGAATAACTCATCAGAACCCCCACTGTCCACCTTTAGGCTTAGGGTCAGTGTCCTAGGTGTGGCTATGAGAAGCCAGCATGTCACTGGCCATCGTTTGTCCCCATCAAAGAAGCCCAGATGCCTAATTGCCCTGGAGAGGGGGAAGAAGGGAGGTGATCCCAGTGAGCCAGTAGGGAAAGAATTAGCCCTTGGGTGAGGGTACTCTTCCTGCCTCCTGTAATCCAGGGTCTATGAAGAGGGAAGGCCTAGGTGCTTCCTTTCTCAGAAGGAACCCTGTAAGCAATCTCCCCATTGTATTAAGGCCAATGCAGGAGGCCAATCTCTTGGCACGGAACGTGGCTGTGGTGTGTCAGTGTGAAAGCCGTGCCGAGCAGCTACGGACCTATGATTTATGATGGGGACTTCTCACCAGTTCAGAAGGGCACTTCCTCCCTGTGGTTCTGCCCACAAGGGGGACCCTGCACAGAAGCCAGTGCTGGCTGCTGGGTCCAGAGGTTTGACCCAGTTACAGACCAATTTCCTAGTTCTAGAGTCTCTTTCCCATTAGGCTGATGGACTTTGGCTTGAAGGACACAGCAAGAAAGCAGCACGCAGACACCCTTGGTATCTTCCAACCCAACAGGGACGGTGGGGAGAGACTTGAGCCCAAGGGAAGGAAAGGGTAAACGGCATTGATAGTCAGCATAGCGGGTGGATAGGCATCATCCCGGGCGGCCTGCGGGGGTCCTCAGGAACTCCAGGTCAGCTCTGTGCTGTCAGGAGGGGGCAGCCTGCTCCCAGCAGCTGTAGCAGGTGTGACAACAACAGCATGGCCTGGAATCTCTGATGTCAGGTTGGCCGGGATGAAAGCCAAACAGGCTGCTTTTCCTAGGACGCACTTGGGTGCAGTCAGCGTGGTTACTGAGAGGGGCCAACGGGCTGGGCCGCGCACACACAAATAACACGGCAGCCTCCTTTCCAGTTACATCGCTGAAAACCAAGTGGTCGCCTTTCATTGGACGGCGGCATGTGCACCTGCAGTCAGCTCCTACACAGTGATATAACTGTATCACGTTATTCATAATTGAGGGCTCTTAGAGGTGACAGCTGACTAACGGGGCAGTTTGGTGACCGCAGGAAGTGAGTTCTTGGCACATGGTACCATTTGCTCAAGGGGTCCTGGAATGTTACCCGGACACAGGTAACATGTGTCCTTCTTAGGATATTGTTGGCATTAATAGCTCAGATTGTAGCTAAACACTTTTGCCTCGATAGAGTCACCCTCCTGCAATTCCTCCATGTGAATCCATATGATGCAATGTTGAGTTGAGCTTCCTGATGGCCTGAGCAGGCTTCTATATGACTTTCCCTTTCCCTTGATTGCCTCAGGCCAGCTCCGGGGAGAATGGGATTATGACCCATATTCAAGGAACTGGCTGTTCTCCAGAACCCAGGTGCTTATCACCTGTTCTGGTACTTTATTCCCCAAAGGGTAGAGATCTTCCAGGTCAAAGATAACCCCCAAAGATGGCTGAGAATTAAGGTTTATTGGTGAACATAGAAAAGTAAAGAAATATGTTGGAGAATCCACACAAGTGCAGTCTCCGGTTATCTTTCAGCGAATAACAGTGTTCATATTTGAGTGTGTGCCTAATGCTACACTCGGGTTACAGGTTGGTCTTGCACTTGACCTGTCCCCAAAGCCTGAGGAAACATTTGCAGAATAGGGAAAATCCATGCTTTAACAACCGTTTACTGTGCGTCCAGCTATGCATCAAACATTGCCCCAGGTGATGGGGAGCCGGAAGTGAGAAAATCAGACAAAAACCTGATGTTAGGAGTGAAGTTACATTCAGGAGGACAGGGTTTGGGCACACATGAAAAAAAGTTGACAGTTTTAGCCAACAACTCTAGAGCAGAATTTCTTAAAGATGGCATTTTGGACTGGTCACTTCTCATTGTGGGGACCGTCCCATGCATGGTAGGATGTTGGGTGGCATCCCTGGCCTCATCTCTCTGACCAGTTGTGAGGACCAGAATGTTGCTAGGCAGAGCCAGGTGTCAACTAGAAGGACCAACAGACCTCATGAAGGATGACAGCTGTAAGGTGGTTTCCCTTAGCTTTACACAAATGGGTGAGGGGTTGGTTGGTGTCCCAGCTGGGAGACCCTATCCCTAGTCAGAGTGAGAACCGATTGTCTAGACAGGGAGGACAAGCATGAAGTGACCGGAATGGAACAGAGGATGTTAAACAATCTCCATTGCAGAAACAACTCAAGCTGCTGTTTAGCTAGGAGAGCAGATGAACCCCTGGGGTCTCCCAGCGCTGTCTTACGATAGCAGAAAAACAGCCCCTTGTGCCGAAAGGGGACTCAGCTGGCCCTCTCCTGTGTTGAGTTTTACAGCTAGTCCCAGAGCAGAAGCTATAAGGAGAACACACTGCATCAGTGTCCAGTGGTTCGGGTGTCACCCCTGGGCAGGGGCTGGCCGCGGTTCAGTCCCTCTGCGCTCTCCATCACCTGGAGCCTCAGCTGCTCTCCACTCTGTAAGGCACGGGCACAGCTTGCTATGCGGTATCCTCCATGCTGTGGGACCCCTGGCTTCTGAGAGGGATCCAAGGGTGCTGGAGGGAGCTGGGTGCGGAGGAACCGCGAGTGGACACAGGCTGGCCCCTTGAGTCTCCGCAACTCCACTGTGACCAAGAAGCGGTGTGACCCTCAGGCTGCATGTTTCTCAGGGCTAATGAGAGGATGGCAGACACTACAGCTGTCATGCTAAGAGGAGCTGCTCCTGTGTCCTAGGGACAATCCCTGCTTCTGCACCGGAGGAAGCTCCTCTCTCAGCTCCTTCACCCTGGAGAGGTGGCTGCAGAGTCATGCCCTCTGCCCTATCCACGCACCTCCAGCCTCTCCCTAGCAACCCCTCCCAATTCTTACCTTCTGTCCTCAGGTTGGATCTGATGAAACCCTCCCTGTCTGTGCTCTCCCAGTACCTCAAGAGTACCTGATGCAGCACCCCAGTTCTCATCCATCCATCCCTGGAGTTTGGGGCTGTTCCACTGGTAGGGAGCCACCTCAAGCCCCTCCCCAGCTGGCACAGCTTGGGGTCCAATAAGCAGAACCCTCCTACATCCTCTTCACTGTTGTGCAGTCCCAGGTTCCTTTGCCACTCCCTGGATAAGAACATACATATCGATGAACGATAAAGAAAATGGTATTTGCATACAAAGGTACAATAGTGCGCCATAAAGAAGGATAAACTTGAGGCATTTGCAGAAGAATAGATGCACCTGGAGACAGTAATATTAAGTGGGATAAATCAGACACAGAAAAATATTGCACGGTTTCTCATATGAGAGACACAAAGTATAAAGAAACAAGGAGATAGATCTTTTCTGCAAATGGGAAGAGGACCAAGAGATGGGAGAGGGAGAGGGAGGAGGGTAGAACAAGGGGGAGTAGAAGGAATTAAACTGTGTTATGCACTTGTACCCACTCGTCATGGTAAACGTAAGCATTATATACTACAAACATGTAGTAATCAAATATTTTTAAAAGTTTTATAAAAGAACACAAATAAGCCAGGCACAGAGGTGTGTGCCTGTAGACTCAAGTACTCCGGAGGCTGAAGCAGGAGGATCACTTGAGTGCAGGAGTTTGAGGCCAGCATGGGCAACACAGTGATATCAACCAAATATGTATATCCCAAAGGCACATACTTTCTATGATTGCCCTTCTCGTAACTAAAGCTCCACAGAAGTGGGGTTTCCTCTTGTCAGAGCCGGACCCACACCCCCACTGGCCTTGGGAGGCATTTTCTAGGGCCTGTGAGACCCATGAGCCCAAGTAGTTTTTAATACCTTTTAAAATTTCCAGGGAAAATACCGAACTTTTAGGTGCAAGAGTGTGGTTTAATATAGGTTATGTATATATTCATACTTACGTCAATGCTGTTATACAACGTAGTTTCTAACTTTTTTTAATGGAGGAAGAAACCCATAAAACAGCTGTACCCAGGGATCATGAAAGTCAAAGCATTGCCTTGCCAGAAGCCAGAGAGCGGGCTGGGCGGTAGCATAGTGGTAGAGCACGTGCCTAGCATGTGCATGGCCCTGGGTTGCATCCCCTGTGCTGAAAAAATCAACAGCAATTGCAGCGACAAAGCCGAACATCAGAAATGAACAACTTGAAAGTACAGTTTTGTTTTTGCTTTGTTTATTCTCTTTCTCCAAGGTTTTAGAGACTCTCAGAATCAATTTCTTAGATCGAATTTGAGGTCTGGAGCAGCCCGAAGGAGTATCTTCAGTAGGCTTTGTAGGGTGGATACGCTGTCCAAGCTCTCCAAGTTCAGGTGTAGGCTGGGGGCCCAAGCCCGGGATCGTATCGGAAGCATCCCCTCATGCAAGGTGAACCTCAGGGGCTTGGCTTCTCTCTTCCTTGAGGAAGGGCTTTTTGATGGTCTGAGCTTGCTGGCGTTGGACCGGCCCGCCTAGAGCAGGGTGAGTCACCAGACCTGCTGAAGTCTCTCTCGTAGGCGAGAGGTTTTCTTTGTGCTCTGAACGGACTAGGTACCTCTGAGGTCCCTGCCAAGCTCTGAGACACTGGAATTCTGCACTGTATAATTTAGGGTGCTAAACCTCATGATAGAGGGGAAAAAATAAGATGGAAAAAGAAAGGGCACAATGCATTCCAAAATGTACTGCAGCTTCTGTTTTTCTTGCTTACTGATTTGACTCACCAGTGAGGGCGATTTCTCTTCGGATGGAAAAACGCAGCACACAATCCGTTCTAAAATCTAACGTGATGGATCCTGTTTTTCTTGTTTGCTGAGCTGACCCATTTGAGATGCTGATGGCTCTTAGGGCAATTTGAAGAAAACAACCCCAAAGCATCTCAAGCTTTTTAGACTGCATTGCAGTCTTCTTTGCTTCCCAGTTTGTGGCAGGAACCTTGGACTCCGGACAGGTTTCTGGACTGTCCTGTACTCCGCGAGTGCTGACTCAGCATGCCCTGACTCTTTCTTTGCTGCCAGCTCCCGGGACGCGAATCTCAAGAGATAAACCACCAGTGTTGTGGACTGCAAAAGTTTCAGGCAAACAGAAACACTGAGTTCTGTAGTCAATAGAGAGATTCTGCCTGCTTTTGTAGGCAGAGCCTGGACAGGAAGGGAGCTGGCTGACAGGAGGAGAAGCCATCTGCAGCACAGGTCCCTTCTGCAGTCCCCTTGGGGGGCAGGAGCCCCTCCTCCCTGCTCAGTGTGGGGACATGGGGACTGTGGCCCTTGCGTCCTGCCCGTGCGTGGGCCTGGATTCCAGGGTCCTAGGGCTTGGGGACGTCTAACCCGAGAAAAACTTCGTGCTGGCCCAGCCCTTCTGGCTGCAGCAGGTCCCATCACTCTCAGATGGCCCGGCCCTTGGATAAGCAGAGCTGTTGACAGGGCAGCCACTCTGATCTCGCTGAAGAGTTTTTTCCGACATGAGCCCAGCGAGCCCAAGGGAGAGATGTACTGTGTGATAGAGTAAATTGTACCACATGACTTTTTAAAAAATCACATTAACAAAACTCACCGAAATGTGAACAGTGGCTGCCTTGGGGAGATGGACTATTTCTGTGTTGTGCTCTTTTATATTTCTGGATGTTCTATTTTTTTTTTTCCTACCATAAACATTCACTGCTTTGTAATCGGCAAGAAGAATGAAAATACCAGGGGTGGAGTATTTCACACATCATGGCTAAAATGTTACATGTCATGACTAAAGACTAAATGTTTATGAGACAGAGAGCTGGGTGGTGAGAATGAAGTGAATATTCTCTTGGAGACACCTGTCACACCCTATTTAAGCAAGTGGCCGTGGCTTAGTTGGCGACAGGCAGAGCCCCTTAGCACTAAGATTGGTGAATTGTAACACAACTGTGTGCCCTTTCTGCATGTTTTATCCACAGAATTACTCTGTGAGTATACTGTCATTAAAATGTCCACTTTACAGGGTAGAAAACTGAGGCACGGAGGAGTTAGATAGGTAGTAGAACTGGGATTCGAACCAGGCAACACTTGGTGGCAGAGCCTGGGAAATGAACTGTATACCAGTCTTCCTCTCATAGCAGAAATCCAGGTGGAACCGAAGGAGAGCCAGGCAGGTAGTGAATGTCACCGTAGGTGGTTGTCAGTATTTGCCTTAGGCTAGCGTGGATGGTTTTTGACGTGGCAGGGCCAGGGAGGGGTCAGAAGAGCTGAGACCAACTGTGTCTTGTTTTTTCTTCAGTGTGCTGGATATCTTCCCCACTGTAGTGGCCCTGGCCGGAGCCAGCTTGCCCCAAGATCGGCACTTCGATGGGTTGGATGTCTCCAGTGTGCTCTTGGACAAGTCGCAGAAGGGACATAGGGTGAGTGGAGGAAGCCTGTGCCTCACCCGGGCTCTGCAGAAGGCTGGACTGTGGTATCTCATGCAGCGCCTGGCTGCCTTTGGGCAGATATAACCACCACTCCCATTCTTTGAACGCTGCTGAAACCCTATGTGAGAAACCCTGAGGGAGAAGTCCTTTGACTCTCTCACACCCCTGTCCCATCAACCATGCAGTTTGTTAGTCCAGATTTCCATTCAGTAATTTGGCATAGGGTAAGGGTGTGTGGTTGCTTAGTCTCTATAATCAATGCTTTTTTTGCGGGCACGTATTCCGTTTTGTGACACAGGGTAACACGATTTTTTCTTTGCTGGATGCCATGTCTGATCAGTGTCTGTGACTTGTTTACTATGGGGCTCCCCTGCTGGAGCCGAAGTTTCCAGAGGGCAGGGATAGCTGTTGGGTCCACCCCCGAGGCACCTGTTCAGTGCATGCATTCAATTGCAGCAGATGAATGAATGAATGAAGAATGAATGAATGAGTGAAGGCCTTTTCGGACAGCAGAGCCTGCTTGGTCCTTTATGCTCCCAATACTCCCAGGAAGGCTCAGCACCCTTTCTGCAGCCTGTTCCTGACCAAACAGCCCTGGCAATGGCTTTGGGCTTCATTTCCCAGCGTCACCGCTTCGCTTCCCCCTCTTCAGTGTGTTTCGGAAGCACTCTGCAGCAACAGCAGCCAGGAAACGTCGGTCTTGGTGGCCTTTCCCTCTCATTCCCATGTGTCTTCCTTTCACCGAAAGGAAGCGGAAGTGGGAGGAGAGAAGGGGGCCGAAAAGCTCGGAGCCCCCTGCACAAGATTCCCAGTTGGGGACCCACGTTTCAAAGGGTCTATTTATATCTCTGAGGGTCAGGTGGAAGTGACTCAGATGTACTCAAGTTCACCTTGGCTGGTGGCCGTTGACACTGCGCTTGCCTCCCAGCGTCCCCCAGCCCACAGCATACGGGTCCTCGCTGCATCTGTGGACGTTACCGTGGTCTTCAGGGGTAGTCAGAGGGGTAGTCAGGCCTTCTGAAGAGATCTCGCCTCTCCCTGGAATAGCTGCTTTTCCAGAGTTGCAGACCCCTCCAGGCCTGGCCCTTCTGAACTGAGCAAAGCAGGAAAATGGTTTCCGCCTTTAGCCTGGAAGTTAGCAGTGTGTGACCCTGAGGGGTTATCCAAGACGTCAGTGGAAAGGTGCTCTTGAATGTTTATTGCCATGGCTACTAATAGAATAATCGGGGTCACCAGGAAGTGCTTCAAGGACTGTGGTCTCCTTGACGTGGGTCGTTCTGCCTGTGGACGCCAGCTCCTGCGCGCGCTCACTTCCGTTCCCAGGGGGAGCGCGCACACTCTTCCTCTAATTGCGGCTTTGTGTGAGGAGTACAGGCGCATCCCAGCTCCTGCCCGGGAGCTAGGCCCAGGAACTGGGTCGGAGCAGCAAATGCAAGTCTCGACTTCGTCGTGGGGACCGTGATGTGCGGTAATGCAGCTGCCGTGAGGACTGATTTGCTCCCTAACCACACCCTGTCGCCCAGAAAGAAACAAACAGCTTGCCGCCTGCAGGAAGCTGCTGATAGTATCTTCAAGGCTAAAGGCACGGGGTCCCGCACCTGTGCACCACACCCAGCCTCACGGAGCAGCAGATTCCGCTGGTGTTGGCGAAGGCCCCCGAGACAAAATTCTTCGGGGTTTGAGGACGACATGGGGAGTTGCTAGCCAGGAATTTGGATTTGGTCTTCTCTGGTCAGTCTACTGAAATGAACTAATAGGATTAAAGAGATCAAGTTGTCTTGAACTTAGAATAGCTTTTTAGAGGAGGTGGCAGGTAAAATGCGAATAGATGTATATCTCCCCGTCCTTACGCACACCCATACATGTATGTAATACATACGTATTTCTTAGTAAACACATTTTGTATTCACCTACCAATATGACCTGCGCTTATAAATTATCCAGTATGGGGTGGTTGAGAAAACTACTCCAGTTTCTAAAGCTCAAAGTACTACCTAGCTGGTTAGCCCCAACTTCTATGTATGCAGATGCTTCTAGCAATCAGTTTCTTTTCTATAACCAAGGATCGAAGAGGTGAGCAACCTCAGCTACCAGGTGGGGAGGTGTGAGGCACACAGCGGGCTACCAGTTCTCACACTCATGACCTCATGACATACATGTATGTAATGCTCAGAACCCACAGCAGCCAACACTGGCTGAGAGCTGCGGATATATATTCAGCCCCTCATTGCTGATTTCAGGAGATGAGTGCTGGGGAACACACAGGACCTTCACACTGAGCTACAGTCCCAGCTTTTTTCTTTTTAGAGACAGTCTTGTTAAATTGCCCAGGCTGGACTTGAATTTGCAAACCTCCTGCCTCAGCCTCCCAGAGTACTGGAATTACAGGCACATGCCACCATGCCTAGCTCCAATCCTGATCTGGATGGGCCTCTGTCTAGCAGTGAGCGCAACTTCAAGGAAAGAACCAAAAGCCTGGGAGTATGTGTGTGGGGATGCACAGCCCAGAATCACATGTCCCCCCCTGTGGTTTTTTGAGTCCCTGATGGACACAGGAGTTGGCAGTGTCACCAGTGATTAAGTCCTGTCCATCTTGATACGGTCTGAAAATCAGCAACAGGGGCTGGGGATTTAGCTCAGCGGCAAAGCGCCTGCCTGGCAAATGCAAGGTCGTGAGTTCGGTTCCCGGTACCGGAGAAAAACCAAAAAAAAAAAAAAAAAAAAAAAAAAAAAAAAAAAGATTGAAAATCAGCAACAAAGAGAAAGTTTCCCTAAAGGCCGATCCTGGCTGGCCCAGTCCTCAGAGAGGCTGCGGCGGGCATGTCCCCAGAGGCCATACATTAAGGAAACAGCTGCTTTAGTCTGCAAGAGCCATCACTTCTCTTAGGGAGGCCCCTAGTGGTGAAGGTCGTCATCTGGAGTGGCTTGCGCAGACGGATGGCCTCATCCATCCCCTTTGGAGACTGGGAACTGTGCACACCTGCCTGGTGAGGGCAAGAGCCTACTTTTGGGGATGATATCTAGGTGTGGCCTCCAAGATCTAGAATACACTCATGCTTTAAAAAAAAAAAAAAGTCCAGGGCATGGTGGTGTGTGCCTATAGTCCCAGCCGCTGAGGAGGCTGAGGCGCGAGGAGGATTGCTTGAGCCTAGGAGTTTGAGGACGGGCAACGTAGCTAGGGCGCTGTCTCAAAAGAACAAAAATGAAAAACGGAGAAAACAAGCCAGGTGTGGCCGATGCCTGTCTTTCCAGAATTCTGCAAAGCTGAGGTGATCAGATCTCAAATTCAAGCCCAGCCTGGGCAATTTAGCAACTCAGTAAGACCTTGCCTCAAAATGAGATGTAAAAATAGGGCCGGGGATGTAGCTCAGTACAAAGGTCTGGGTTCAATCCTGGCATCACAAAATAAAAACAAATAAACAAACAAACACAAAGCAAACGAGCTGGTGAGTAAGGCGAGCAAGAAGGCACACGTGTGCCGGACAGAAAGTCATCTTTGCAATTCAGACCAAGCATCTGGAGAGGAAGAAGCTTTGGCGTGATTCGTGGTAAACGTGCCAGCTTTCTTCCTATGTTTGTATAAACAAGAGAGCCCCAGCCCTGCTCAAAGGACAAGAATGCATATACGTGTCCCTCAGAATCCATCCCCATTCATGAGAATGCAAAGCAGATTCCCCTTGGTTTGAAGCGCCGGCCTTGACGTCCACCTTCTGGAGGTCTGAGTGCATCCTAAATCCGCTGCCACTAGGTTGCCCTCCGTCTCCCTTCGGGCATTGCAGAGACTCGGAGTGGTTTCCTGCGGTGAGCGAGGCTTGGCGTTGGACAGGGTGGAGGAAGCAAGAGCTTCCTTTCCTGTTTGGAAGGAGCCCGCTGTCATCCTGCAGAGGCTGACACGAAAGAGGACCAGAATAGCAGGTGCGGGGGAGCCCTGCCCTGGGCAGCATCCTCTCAGGGCTGTGAAACTTGGGGGACAGCTGTTTACTGCTGCAACAGATGTTTCTCATTTTTTTTTTCAAGCCTCATGGAAACTCTGAATCACCCAAGTGTCTTCCCAGCGATATATACAGTCATGATTCATACCAGGGCACTCTCATGGGTCCAGCCCAGGCCTACCGACGTACCAAAGACGCTGACCTGTTATTTTCTACCAGACTTCTCCTGGGAACTCTGAATGAGATGTTTCCATTCTTTAGGGTGATTCTTTCATCTGGGGCTGGATGAGGAAAGATTTCCTCAGTTCAAGTACAGGAGCATTGAGTCAGAGGTGCTGGCATCTGTGTTCAGAAGTTGGGTAGAGGGTGGGTGGGGTGGCTGGGTGGCTGGGCACTTGCCTAGCACATGTGAGGCCCTCGGTTCAATCCCCAGCACTGAAAAAGAAAAATCACAGGTCTAGAGGCTAGGTGTGCTCGGGGCTGGAGAAATTGAGAATTTTTTTAATATCATATTTGCTCCAGGGAAATTTGGAAAATTGACTTGAGGCTGAAAGAGGCTTCTTGCTTGTTTTCTTTCATGCTTCTCCTCCTTCCCTCCCTCCTTCCCTCCCTCCCTCCTTCCCTCCTTTCCTTCTTTCTTCCCTTCCTTCCTTCCTTCCCCTCTCTCTTTCTGCTTCCCTCTTGTTTTGAGGTATGGCAGACAGAAGCCAGGACCTTTGCACTGAGCTAAACTGCTAGCCCTTTAAACGATTTTCTTATTTTGAGGAGGATCTCGCTAAGTCACTGTTTCCCAGGCTGTGAACATGCAATCCTGCCTCAGCCTCCTGAAGGAGCCATTTTCCAAAGAGATCTGAGGATGGGCTGCATCAGAATCCGCGAGGATACTTGCATGCAAGTCCCTTCACCTCAGGGGTGGGGCTCAGAGAAGCCACCTGAGTGTGAGACATGTAGCCATGCAGCCCGACCCTTAAAGGCCTCTGAGCTTGCTTTAAAACTCTGTCTGTTTTGAAATTTAAAATATGTGAACAAGGTTTCCCTGATATTTTGAGACAGGGCTTCACTATATAGTGCAGGCTGGCCTTGAACTCACTATGTAGCCTCGAACTCAGGACGATGCTCCTGCCTCAGCCTCCCAAATGCTGGGGACTACAGGCGTGCACCACTACGCCCGGCTCCTGCCTTTCATTTTGTATTAGCCCCTGCCAGTTACAGAGCAATATTGTGCATATGTGTCTGATCAACCCAGCTGATATTCCATTCCCCAGAGGAGTCCAGAGGTTGGCCAGGGTGAGCTTCAAGTGGGCCTGGCAGTGTGTAGCGTGGGGACAGGAAGAACCGGGGCACTGCGGTGGGGGGGGGGGAGCGTGACCAGCACAGCAGTGCTTTGCAGGGGGCATTTAGCATGGTGTTCTGATGCGCGGGCCTACCTTCCTCAGGTGCTGTTCCACCCCAACAGCGGGGCGGCTGGGCAGTACGGAGCCCTGCAGGCCGTCCGCCTGGAGCAGTACAAGGCCTTCTTCATCACCGGTGAGTGGGGCCCTGGGGCACTCACGACGGCCTCCCGCAGGGCACGTGGACTGCTCCCCTCTGAGTTGCTCACAGCGCCCGTGACAGTGCTACCCCCCAGGCTGGGCATAAGGGCCTGGCATAGCTCTCCGGACCCACCAAAGCCGAAACAGTTCTTCCTACTGAATTTCCAGCAAGCACAGCGCTCTTGTGATCTGTTCTGCTCCCTTCACCCGGGGCCAGTTTGGCTGACGGAGCAATAGAGGCCTCCAGATGCCTTAAAGTGTAATTTACTTGACAATAAACTGTTTCAGAAAATAGACTTCAGAGGTCTACTTAGCAAACAGCAGTCTCTCTGCTTCTCGGTTCGCTCTGTGATTGCCTTAAATGTATATTTTAGAAATATCATATTGGATCGGGGTGGTCCTTGGACTCTCCCGGTGGCTGCCTGCTGTGGCCTGAATGCAGACTCATTCCTTTCATTTCCAGCCCTGGCTCTCCACAAGCAAGGCCCCTCTACCTCAGCCCCTGTATTAAATACTTCTCAGCTTTTAAAGACCCAAACTAAATGCTGTCTTGATTATGAAACTCCCTTGACCTTCCAAGCTGGGCAGGATTTGGAGAATTCTGATATCTCTCTCATCCTGCCGTAGATGGCAGTTGTTACATACGTGTTCTATTTCCTCCACTAGTTCTAAGTTCTTTAAATTTACACTTCAGCCCTTTAACATGTGTTGTTTTGAAGTGCTTAGCTAATTTCCACTCAGTAGGAGCTCTCACATTTTCTTAATGAATGAATGGGGGGGGGAATGCAAAATCTAGGACCTGATACAGATTCTATTTTGATTTAGTTATTGAATGTTGGAAATTTCCAAAGAGTTACATAATAAAAAACAAAAATGATTTTCTCCGAGCATAAATCAATGATCCCGAAGAAAATGTGGCATCAAAAGCAAGTTCTCTGAATTTATAACTCAAGGGATATTAAAAATGTCACAAGAATCTTTGTTGCTCTAAACCCTAAGACAAAACAGTTTGATATTTGCTATGGTTTCAGATGAAAAGTTCTGAGATTAGAGTCCTTACATTACATTATCTAAGAGGTATGGGACCTCCAGGCTGAGTTAATTTCAGAAGTAATAACACTGCCAGAAAGCCGTTGGCATCACAGTGTTGGAATCATAAATGTTACCATGAAGTAATAGGGCTGTTTAAAGCTCTCACCATCAGACAGAAATTACAATACCCAGCGGAGGCCTGTTCTTCAGAGGCGCCACCAGACTCCCAGGAGAGACAGGGCGGGGAGCCCTGGGCTCTCAGCACACAGAAGGAAATTGTGAAGAGGGTGAAACAGGGATCTGTGTTCATTCCTACCCCTCTCTTACAATTTGCATTCTAATGATCTAAAACTGCTTTTGGATTGAGTGGACGTCTACTGCATTAGCGTAGAGCACGATGTGTCCCTCTGTGATGAGGATATCATGGGGTGGTCACAAAGGAGGAGGGGCCTGAACAGAAACAGTCTGTTTTGGTGTGTGGGCTAGAATTAAGGTACCTCATTGCTTTTCTGTTTCCTTTTCTTTTTTTTTTTTTTTTAAGTAGGTAAGGCAAATTTTACACCCAGTGAAAGGCACAGATCTAAAATGTACAATGATGAACTTCCAAGTGCCTGCACCTGCATGCGTACTCTTTAATGTCATGAATGACGTGAACTGATTTTCAGTTATTAAGCCAACTTTGCATTCCTGGATAAACCCCACTTAGTCATGATGTCGTTATTATTCTTTTTTAAAACATAACTTTGCCAAGATTTGTTTGTAATTTTCCTTGCCTGCGTCAAGGTTTGGTATTGGGGTTTTGCAAATCTTATAAAGTGAAGCTGTAAGAGTTCCCTTCCTGGTTTTCTGAAAGGGTTTGTATAAGACTGCTATCTTTTTTTCCATTTTTGATTAAATTCATTTGTGAAACTATTTGCCAACTCCAGTGTTGTAAAGATTTTGCCCTATGTTTCATTCTAAGAGCTTTTATTGTTTCAGGTCTTTGATCCATTCTGAGTTAATCTTTGCATGTGGGGTTAGGTAATAGTCTGACTTCACCCTTTGACTTGGCGATGTCCAGTTTTCCTAGCACATTTGTTGAAAAGTTCATCCTTTACCCCACTGAATGGGCTTGCTACCCTTGTAATAAAAATTATTTCATTATGCATGCAAGAGATTATTTTCAGACTGTTTATTCTACTCCATTAGTTTAGAAGTCTGTCTTCATGCCAGTGCTATACCTTTTTGATTACCATCGTTTTGTACTATGTTTTGAAATCAGGAAGTATGAGCCATCTAGCTTTTCCTTTTTGAGATTGTTGTGGCTATTCCACGTCCTTTAGATGCCATGTGGATTTTAGGATGGGCTTTTCTAGTGCTGAATTTTGATGAAGGATTGCATTGAACCTATAGATCAATGTTATCAAAATGAACAGCATTAATAATATTTACTCTCCTAATCCATGAGATGTGTTTTATTTATGTCTTTTTAAATTTTTCAACAATGCTTTATGGTTTTCATTGTACAAATCTTTCTCTTTTCTTAATTCATATTTTATTCTCTTTGGTGCTATCATAAATGGAATTTTCTCAATCTCCTTT
Organism: Chinchilla lanigera; assembly: GCF_000276665.1. Taxonomy (NCBI): domain Eukaryota; kingdom Metazoa; phylum Chordata; class Mammalia; order Rodentia; family Chinchillidae; genus Chinchilla; species Chinchilla lanigera. The sequence goes on along the minus strand of NW_004955478.1, from coordinate 4,350,846 downwards.
TCAGTTTGTTAATCATTGTTGGTGTTTAGAGATGAAAGTGATTTGTGTGTTGCCTTTGTGTCTGGCTTCTTTACCAAATTCATTTACTAGTTCTAACATTGTATGTGTGTGTTGTATGTGGTGTGTGTGTATGTTTGTGAGATCTTTAGGGTTTTCTTCAAATCATGTCATATCTGTGAAAGAGATCGTTTTACATCTTCCTTTTCAATTTGGATGCCTTGTACTTTGTCTTGCCTCTGGTTGGGACTTCCTACTGAGCGGAACAAAAGTGGCAAAACTGTACATCCTGTCCCCACAACGGAGGTATTTATTAAGTATCATGAAAATATACTAAAAAAAAAGGGAGAAAGTGGGTATTTGTGCTCATTTCTGACCTTAGAGGAAAAGCTTTCAGCCTTTCCCCATTGAGATGATGCCTGCTACTGATGCTTCAGATGTTGAAGTAGTTTCGCTCCATTCCTTATTTCCTTTTTCTTTTCTCTCCCCTTTCATTATTTTCTCTTTATCTCTTTCACTGTCTGTTTCTGTCTCTGTCTCTTTCTTTCTCCTGCCTCCTTTCAAAAAGAAACTTTTTTTTTAGCATTGTTTTAGACACAGCATGACGAAATAGAAAATGCCTGGGTAAACAAGATTTGTGTCTCTCTGACCTAGGTGATTTATTTAACCTTTTGGAATGTCTGTACTTGGGACTAAACCCAGGGCCTTTGCACTGATACATCCTCAGTGCTGTTTTATTTTTTATTTTGAGACACTAAATTGCCCAGGCTGGGTTTGAACTTGAAATCGTTCTGCCTCAGCCTCCCAGAGTACTAGGATTACAGGCATGTGCCTGACTGGATATTGAATTTGTCAGATGATTTTACTATACCAATTGAGATTATCATATTTTTTCTCTTCATTCTATTAGTATGGCATATTATATCAATGGATTTTCATTTATTGAACCATCCTTGTGTTATTGAACCAATCCCAACTGATCTTGTAATATGCTGCTGAATTTGATTGCCAGTATTTGATGGTGGAGGTTTTTTTTTTTTTTAAATTATTGTTCCTAAGAGATACTGGTCTGTTGTTTTCTTGTACTGTCTACGTATGGTTTTGATATTAAGGTAAGCCTTATGGAATGAATCAGAAGTGTTCTTCCCTCTTCAATTTTTTGGAAAAGCTTGAAGAAGATTGGTATCAGTTCTTAAAATCTTTAAATGTTTACTAGTGAAGTCATCTGGCTGAGATAGATTTTCTTTTCTTTTCTTTTCTTTTTTTTTTTGGTGCTGGGCACTGAACCCAGAGTTCCAGAATCTCATTAAGCACACACTGTGCAAACAGAGCCATAGCCGTAGCCTGCACATAGATTTTTGGCTACTGGTTCCACCTCCTGACTAGTTGTGGGTCGATGCAGATTGTATGTTTCTTTGTGATTTAATCTTGGTAGATTTTCTGTTTTTAGTAATGGGACATTTCATTTTGATTACCTAACTTGATGACATTTAATTCTTAGTATTCTCTTGTAACTCTTTGTTCTTTTCAGTAACCGGGGGATGTCCCCACTTTCATTTCTGATTTGTGATTTGAATCTTCTATTTTTGCTAGTTCATTTAGCTAAAGGTTTGTCAATCTTGTCAATCTTTTCAAAGAAATGACTTGGTATTATCAATTTTTATCCACTTCATTTATCTCTGCTCTACTTTTTAAAAAAATTTCCTTTCTTCTGCTAGCTGTGAGTTTGTCCTTTTTCTAGTTCCTTCAATTGTATCGTGTAGGTGTTGATTTGAGATCTTTTTTGGTTTTTTTCTCCCTTTATTTTATTTTTGCTATGTTGTCCTGGCTGATTTTTAATTCCTGGGTTTAAGCAATCCTCCTGCCTCAGCCTCCCAAGCAGCTGGGACTACAGGCACATGCCACTGTGTCTGGCTTTCTTAGTTTCTAACATAAACATGTATAGCTATGAATTTCCCTCCGAGCATTCATTTTGCCATGTGTCATAAGTTTTGAGATGTTTTCTTCTCTATTAAACTCAGTATTTCCTAATTTCCTTCATGATTTCTTCTTTGATCCATTGTGTTGCTTAATTTACACAATTCTGTGATTTTTTTTCCAGTTATACTTTTTTGATTGGTAACTTCATTCTGCTGGGTCAGAGAAGATACTTTGTATACTACCCACCTGTTAGAACTTATTAAGACTTAACTTGTAGCCTAATATATGGTCCATCCTGGAAAATATCCTCTGTGTACATAAGCAGTGCGTGTATGTTGTTGGATGGAGTATCCTGTGTATGTAAAATGCAAAGTCTATGTAGATTTTTTTTTTAATTTTCTGGCTTTTGTTTTGTTTTGCTTTGTTCTGTTTGGAGTATATATATCCTGTTGTTCTAACATCCTTTGTTGAAAAGACTATCTTCACTCCATTACATTGCCTTTACTCTTTGTGGAAGATCCGCCGGCTGTATTTATAGGAGTCTGTTATGGGGCTCTTTCTTCTGTTGCACTGATCTAGTTGTCTGTTCTTTCACCAAACCCACACTGTTTGGATTACTGTAGTTATTACAGTAGGTTTTAAAGTCCTCCCACAGTATCCTTCAGTCTTGTGTTGGCTTCGGTATTGCGCTGTCTTTCCTCTCTATATAAACTCCAGAATCACTTTGCTGATATTTACAAAATGAATTGCTGGGATTCTGATGGAGATAGCACTGCATATATAGATCAGAGAGGGGAAAACTGACATCTTGACAACATGGAGCCTTTTTATTTATGAATGTGGATCATCTCTCCATTTATTTAGTTCTTTGATTTCTTTCACTAGAGCTTTGTAGTTTTCCTCAGACAGATATTATAGATATTTTGTTAGATTTAAGCCTAAGTATTTTATTTTTGGAGAGGCCTATATAAATAATATTAGGTTTTAAATTTCAAACTCCACCTCTTTATTGCCTATATATAGGAAAGAGATTGTCATTTGCATGTTAGCTTTATATCCTGTAATGTTGCTATGATCTCTTATTAGTGCCAGGATTTTTGATTGATTCTTTCTGACTTTATACATAAATAATAATTTTGCCAAATGATTTTTCTGCAGGTATTAATATGATCATGTGAGTTTTCTTCTTCTTCAGCCTGTTGATGTGATGAATCACATTAATTGATTGTTGGGGCTGGGGATTTAGCTCAGCGGCAAAGCACCTGCCTGGCAAGTGCAAGGTCATGAGTTCGATTCCTGGTACTAGAAAAAAAAATGACATTAATTGATTGTCAAATGTTGAACCAGCCTTACATACTTGGGATAAATCCCATTTGTTCACAGTGTGTACTTTGAAAATATTGATGGATTTGATTGCTCACATTTTGTTGAGGATTTTTCATCTGCATTCATGAGAGACAGTTGTTTGCTATTTTCTTTTCTTGTGATGTCTTTGTATAGATTTAGTATTAGGATAATGCTGGCACCATTCAGTAGGGAACTAGGCTGTCTGCTTCAAGAGATGGTATAAAACTTGTATCACTTCTTCCATAAAATGTTTAATAGAATTCACCTGTGCCTGGCTCTTTCTTTTTTAGAAGGTTTTTAATTAGTATTTCAATTTCTTGCAAAGAGACAGGCCTGTTCAGATTGTCTGTTTCTTTTTGTGTGCATTTTGGCAGAGTATGTCTTTCACAGAATCAGTTTATCTCATCAAGGTTATCACAGATTGTTCACAATATTCCTTTATCATCCTCTCAGTCTCCATGGGATCTGTACTGATGTCCTTTTTCTTTCATCTCTGGTGTGATTTGGGCCTTTTCCTTTTCTTTTCTTAGCCTAGTTAGTAGGCTATCAATTTTATTAATCCTTTCAAAGAACTAGCTTTTGATTTTATTGATTTTCTCTATTTCAGTTTCATTGATTTTTGTTCAATTTTTATTATTTCTTTTCTTTTGCTTCCTGTGGAATTAATTTCCCCTGCTATTTCTAGCTTCCTAATGTAAAAGTTTAATCATTTGTGTGTAGCTTTTTTCTCTTTTCTAATATATCCATGTAATGCTGCAAATTTCCCTCCAAGCACAGCTTTCATTATATCTCAAACATTTTGGCAAGTTTTTTCATTTTCACTGATTTACAGAGATTTTAAAATTTTTCTTCTGATATATCCTTTAAACTGCTGTGTTATTTAGGAAGCATATTTTTTTTTTCAGAGCTTGGAATTGAACCAATGACCTCATACATGCTAGGCAAGTGCTCTGTCACTCACCCACATCCCCAGCTCTGGAGGCGTATTGTTTAATATTGTTTAATCTCCAAGTATTTTGGGATTTCCCACTTCCTGATTTCTAGCTTAATTCCATTGGTGCTGAAGACTAGACATTGTGATGTCTTTGTATAGATTTAGTATTAGGATAATGATTTCTATTCTTTTAAAATTGTTGTGGTGTGTTTTCACGGACCAGAATATTTTGGTCTATCTTGTGTTAGTGAGCTTTCCATTACTGTAACAAAACACCTGAGATAACTTAAAAGGAGAAAAGTCTGTCTTTGGTGCAGAGCTTCAGAGGTTTCAGTCCATGATTGATTGGCCCTATTGTTTTGGGCCCATGGTGAGGCAGCACATGCTGGCTGGAGCATATGGTTGCTCACCTAATGGGCCAGGGAGACAGAGAGAGAAAGAGAAAAAAAACAGAAAGAGAGAAAATATGAACTGGTGTCCCACAGTCCTCTTTGAGATGTGTCCTCAGTGACCCTGATCCTCCCACTAGGTGCTACATCCTAGTCATGCTATAAGCTAAAGACTAAGCCTTTGTTTAGCACATGGACCTCTGGAAGACATTTAAGATCTAAACTATAGCAGTTGGTGTTATAGATGAGCTTGAGAAGAATTTGTGATGTTCAGTTGTTGGAGTAATTTATAGATTTTCATTATATCCAGTGGATTATTGGTGTGGTTGAATCAACTACTGATTTTCTGCATGCTACATCTGTCAGCTTCCCACATATGCTAGGCAAGTGCTCTACCACCGTGCTACATCCCCAGCCCTCAGATCTGTCCATTCTGATAGGAAGGTATTGACGTCTCCAGCTACAATAGTAGGCTCATCTCTCCTTTGTAGTTCTATGAGTTTTTGCCTCACGATTTTTGATGCTCTATCACTATAGACACACTAAAGATAGCTATTTGTTTTGGAATTAATCCCTTTATCCTTATATAATGCTGTGCTTTTTCACTGACATCTTTCTTGGATGTTTATTCTATCTGAAGTTAACATAAATATTCCTGCTTTCTTTTGATTGGTATTAGGATGGTTTTCTTTCAACAGTCATTTACTATTAATCTATGTGTCTTCATATCTAGAGCAGACTTCTTGGATTTTGTATCTTGGTCCACTCTGTTAATCTCCGTTTTTTTTGATTTGTGCATTTAGACCATCAATGTTATTTGTGATATGGTTGTACTAAATATCTATTTGTTACTATTTTGTCCTTGTTGCCTTTATTCTTTTTTTCTACTTTTGTGCCCCACCGTTTTTCTACCTTTGTGGTTTTACCTGCGCATTTTATGAACCCATTTTCCTTCTTTTCTTACTATACCAGCTATTCTTTTGTTTAAAAAGTTTTCAACATACATTTACCACTAATCCGAGTCTACTTTTGAAAAGCATACTACCACTTCAAAGATTTGCAAGTACCTTGTAATACAGTAATCCTAATACCTTCTTCCGTCTTTCTGAGCATTGTAGCTATTCATGTCACTTACACATAAATATGTATATATAAGCATACATATTCAAGAACATTGTTGCTAAAATTTTTGAATAGCTGTTGTCAGTTAAGAAGGAGATGCCAAGTATGGTGGTGTACCTCTGTAATCCCAGCACTCTGGGAGGCTGAGGCAGGAGAGTGACAAATTCTAGCCCAGCAAGGACAACTTAGCAACTTAGCAAGGCCTGTTTCAAAATTTTAACAAGGGTCAGGGATGTAACTCAATGCAAAGGCCCTTGGTTCAATCCCCAGTACTGAAAAAAAAAAAATGTTATTTTTCTCTTCCTCCTCCTGGAATCACAATTTTTCTGTAGTATTTACTGTGAAAACCTAGTTGAGCTCCTAGAGGTAAAACACAGAAGTGTGGGCCTTCCCTGTGACCCAGGGCCCCTGGGGTTTTTAATCCCAAAGGTGTGTCATGCTGAGGCTCCAGTAATTCACCAACTGCAGCTCAGTTTTTCCCATGGGACACTGGTTCCTAGGGAGGGCTGTGCAGTGGGGAGCTGTGCTTCTCTCTGTCGGCCCTTCTGCCTCTCTGATTTGTGGGGTACGGTTTGCTCTGTGACCTCATTTCTCCGACAAGTCTAACAATTATGGAATGAAACCCCCACAAACTGTGAGGCACAATAAACCTTTCCTCCCTTAACTTGTGGGTGTGGATATTCTGTCCCAGCAATGAGAAAGTAATGGAGACAGCCGAAGCTGGCTGCTGTCAGTAATGTATTGTAGAGATTCTAATTTCTGTCTCCAGAGTGTTTTTTGGTCTTACAGATGGCTAGTAGTTGGTCCCCTTGAACTTCCAGGGGGTGGTTTTACTTTTATATGCTTGGTCTTTTAGATTTTGTCCTTAATTTCAGGCAAACTCCTTACTTTTGGGACCTGACCTCTACTCCTAGCCAAATGTTTTTTTTGATCTCAGTAGAAAATCTGAGGTGTCCAGTAGACTTCCCTAATTTCATGAATTTACACCTTAAAGTCTGCGTTCCCTGCTCCAGGGAGCGGAAGTGCCTGCTAAGCTACTTGCTTCTCCTACCTGCTGCAGGAAGCTTGGCCCATGGGCACGCACTGTTCAGGGGTCAGCTAAGGATTAGAAGGAGTTTCTATTAGGTTCTAGGCATCCCCTCTATGTCTTCTGTTCCCCCGGACTTCTCCCATCTATTTTCATCTTTTGTGGCAGCCTTGAACTCTTGACACCTCAAGCCAGAGAGACCGAAGCGTTCATCTGGAGTTCTGGGTACTCTGGCTGCACGGACAAGGGAGTGTGCCCAAAGGAAAATTTTGAAAGAGATCTGTCTTGGTTACTTTTCTCTTGTTGCTGGGACAAAATATCTGATACCCAAAATTAAGGAAGGAAGGTTTATTTCGCTTACAGTTTGTGGAGGTTTCAATCCGTACTTGGCAGATTATAAGGCAGAGTGGCACGTGGCAACAGCTCAGGTGGCAGAACACAGCTAAGCAACAACCACACACCAGGGCGGATGGGGGAGGAATGGCCCCATGCAGCTTCTTCCTCTCCCTTACATATGCAAACTATCCACCCCAGGGCGGGTGTAGCTCTCCCACCCACAATCATTCAACTTTAATAGCCTGCCCCATGTCCGCATGAAGCACTGGGGGGACACACAGACATAAACCATAACAAAATCCAACTCAGTGTGGCTTCCTTCTCTCAAGGGCTGAACCTCTTCCAGTTTGTGCCTGTCCTGTTTATTTTCTAACGTCTTTGATTGTGCTTTAATACATTGCCTGGAACTTGTAATTGTTACCTAGAAGAGGGTAGCTCTGTGTAAACTGCTCCCACTGTTCCTTTAAGTGGAATTACTTTTTTTTTTTTTTTAAATAAGAGGAGTCCATTCCAACTTTGGCTTGACTGGTTGTCAAAGCTCATGTCACCACTTCTGCCCCTTACTAGTAATGAAGAACATAATCAGATTCTACTCTGAACTCTTGGCAGACAGGGTAACTCCTAATCTCTACTGAACAACCTAAGTCCCAGTTACAGAAGGAAATGCACAAAGGGAGGAGCTGTGGCTATGAAATCTACACATTCTTCTCAATATTTCAAATTTTATTTCTGGCAGCTTGTGCTAGAAAGCTGCATGCTCAGGTAGCAGGGTTTGCTCCTAATAGATTTACTTTTACTGACTCGCACTTTGTCTTTTTGAGACAGGGTCTCCCTGGCCTTGAGCTCACTTTGTAGCCCAGGCTGTTCTCAAACTCTCATCGATCCTCCTGCCTCAGCCTCCCAAGTGCTGGGATTACAGATGTGCGCCACCACACCCAGCTCCTGACTTGTGCTTTGGCATTAACCTTTCACCTTGCAGTGAGAGGAAGTCACAGCTCGACCATCTTAATCATGTGGCTGTTTTTCATAAGACCATCGTTGAGCTGTCTGTGATGCCGAGTCCCCGGGAGGAGGGGCCATTGCATAATTTCTCAGACATCTGTGCTGGAAAACTCTGCTTTTCCTGAGGAACTGGTAACATTTCTGTCTTATTAATGTTTGGCCACTGAGAAGCTCAGAGGCAGCCTCTTGTATTGTCAAGCCTTTGCTTTACTTCCTTTTGAACTTTTTCATTGAGAAGCAGTAGAGGGGTCGTTGGAATCATTAATAGCCAGGGTGCTGCCATGGCTCCAAACATTTTTGTCACCCCTCTTTTGGGACTACCTTCATAGCCAGGTTCTAATCTATATAAGCAGCTTGTCTTCCACAAAAGCAAAATCACGCACTGTCTCCACCTAATGTACCAAGCGGTGTTCAAGAAATCAGTGTTCAGAACAACTGGATTTACTCCAAAAGGGCAGAGATGAAAGATACTCGGGCGAATGGATCTCAAAGTCATTTATTTGGCAGGGAGAGCAATTGCTTGAGTTTTTAAGGCCTGGCATGTTTAAATTATATGTAGTCAGTCACAGCTCTCTTTACAGCACGGGGCCAGGGTCGGGTCTGATGTCGTATTTATTGCCATCGTCTCCCCAGGTGGAGCCGAAGCCTGTGACGGGAGCCTCGGGCCAGAGCAGCAGCACGATCCCCCGCTCATCTTCAACCTGGAAACGGATGTCGCGGAAGGCGTGCCCCTCCAGCGGAGCAGTGCTGAGTACCAGGCCGTGCTGCCCCGGGTCAGAAAGGCTCTTGCAGACGTCCTGTGGGACGTTGCCAATGACAACGTCTCCGGAGCGGATTACCGTCAGGATCCTTCAGCAGCTCCCTGCTGCAATCCCAACCACATTGCCTGCCGCTGCCTAACAGCATAACGGCCAATCTTGCTACGAGGAGGACTGTCTGGGAGTCAGGTGAATTTTGTTTGGAGCTCATTACTTTCTATACTGTCCCTTCTTCAAGCCACTTTGGAGACCAGTGATCACGGTGTAATGGACCGCATACAGGTGGGCATCAGGCACAGGTTCGGGCCCCTGATTTTGAACTTGGGCAATGATTTAATCTCACTTGCAGGTTGACTTTGAAGGTCAAGTAAGGTGACACAGGAAAATGCGTTGCGCAGATTTGAACACATTTTAGTTTCCTAGTGATATTTTTTGTATTCCTAGTTTCACTGGTCATTCCAACCAGTACGTAGAGCAGAACTTCTCCATCTTGACTCTATGTGCAAATCACCTGGGCTCTGTGGAAAGTGTAGATTCTGGCTCAGTGAGCTCGGGAAGGGCCCAAGAGCCCACCTTTCTAGGAGGTTCCCATGGGCTGCCTGAAGCAGCCACAAAGTTAGGTCTCTTTCCAGGCCTCAGAGCAGAACCCATGGAAAAGTTCCCTGTTTCCCTTTTTAGGTCAGATGAGTGGGGTTTTATTTGTTCTGTGGTACTGGGATTGGGAGCTATGTTCCCGGTCTCTCTCTATTTCTTATTTTGAGACAGCTTTCTGCCTCAGCTTCCCAGAGCATCACAGCCGTGCACCACCCGGCCCCCCTTCAAATGAGTGTACTGTGAAGATTTTAGGAGCCCTTCCTGCCCCGCTAAAATCTCCAAGATATGAAATGAAGCTTAAGAAACTAAAAAATGCATTGCCATATTTTATTAGTGTCCTAAATGGGACTCAAAGGTAATAAATGATGTATTCCAATCACTGCAAAAATACTTTGCCCGACTAAAATAATTTCTCTATATGAATGTAATATACAAGAAATACAATTCAAAGAGGTTTTCCTATAAGTACATTTTTTTACACAGCATACATTTAAAAAGGATACCCTTTTTAATATAAAGTTTTGGCTACATACCAATATGGTTAGTTAGCATTTACACTGTGGTCTGAAGGGATCCGAGACAGCACGGGGTAGACGCAGGGTCCCAGGTGCCCGGGGTCTCGGTGAGGAGTCAGCCGCGTCCCGTGGCTGAGGAAGCGCAGCACCCGGGGTTCCTGCCCCCCTTCCTGTTCACACAATCGCACTCCATTCTTCCACCTTCCTTGTTTTCTCCAAAACCACCCGACAAGGGCTGTCCTGATTTCTGAGGTGCGCTTCTCGTCAGCACTGCTTCGCTTTGCCCTTCTGACTTCCACGGCACAAGATTATCTACCGGAATCAAAACAGAATGGCCTTACTCTCCCCAGGAAGAGGCTGTGGGCAGCGCTGTCCGCTAAGGTCTATGCCCTTACGAGGTGAACACAGGCGGCGGACCCTGGGGGGCTTTTCCGTGCACCCCCAGGCTGACCCTCACCCACACCTCAGGAAAGCCACCCACCTGAGGCAGGTGAAAGACAAGCACGGCAGGTTCCAAAAATACTGACTCTGTATGTGCATGCGCGTGTGTATATTTATATGTGTATGTGCATTTTTTAAAAAAAGGGTCATCTTACTTGTAAACACAGACTAGGTCGCCATTACAGGGTCAGTATACGCCACCGAGGCAGAAGCTGCGCGGCCTTCAGAGGCAGCCTCTCCCTCAGGCCCCAGAGATGGGCGGCTCTCTAGCGCCTCTACTAAAACCCAAGGAGGAAGGGACGGCCCACAGGCAGCGTCAGTACATTTCACAAAGGCCATCCGCGACCACCCGTGTTCTGAAGGCAGAGGCTGGGGGCGCCCCGCGAGCCTGTGCTCCTACCGAGAAGAGTGTTTTTAACCAAGCTGAGACACTAAGATTCTTCTGTAGTCTCAGCAGCTTTTAAGGCATATGAGTGAAGATGCGGATTCTGGACAAATGCTTGCAGCAGACATGGTCATTTTGAATACAGGCAAGGAGAGGGAGTTTCTAATGTCCCTGCCGGAACGCTGCCGCCACTATGGGACAGCTGACACAGCGGCGCTGAGCAGCACCGCAGGCGCACGCACGTCTCTGGTCCCAGCGCGGTGACGTGGAGAAGCTGCCTGCTACTGGCCAGGCCCTCAGGAGGTGGTGTCTTCTACCCGTCTACCCGGAGGCTCAAGGACAAGCTGGGCCTTGGGACTGCCGTGACACCCAGGACCTGCCCTGCATCTAGGGGCTGCCTGACACTGGTGTCAACTGCTCTAGTGTCCTCATTCAATGACCAACTTTCTCTCTGAGAGGGAACATCTCTTTTATATTAATAAAAATTCTTGATGAGATTTAAGCCAACTGGCTCTTAGCCAGCTTCATGCGCTGTATGCAGGTTCAGGCCGGGTGATAATTTGAGCACTAGTTCTAATATGAAGCATCTCCAATTCTGGTTTTACCCCGAACAAATGCAGAGGGTACTTATGATTTATACAGGTTTTTTCTGGCAAGGGACTACATTCTAATTGCCAGTGTCCAAATTACCCTAATTCTGTAAATTTGAGAGGCTGTAATTTTGCTGATTGCAATTAAGAATCTAATTCATAACCTTGCAATATTTTAGACCAGCCACAGGCTTTTGCTAAAATTACTAGAACAGAATCCAGTGAGCGTCTGAGTGCTGTAAACCTGGGTGGAGTGGGATGGTCACATTTGTCCCCACTGTGTCTGACCTAGAATGCTCTGGTGCCTGAAAGATGCAATTTCCATGAAGTAATCACCCACTCTCACGGAGACAGAAAAACTCCCTCTAGGGACAGTTGGCATCGCAAGAACCCAAAGGCTAAACAACTGGTTTAGGCAACAACCGTTAGGCAGCACGCCAACGGATGTTTTGAGATGTAAAATTAGTATTTGAAAGAGCCACTCCTCCCTACCACTAGGATACAAACATCGCTTGCCGGCAACATATCTGGAAACCCGCCTAGTAGAAGCCAGAACTGCCAATCTCAAGCTGCAGTCCCCAGAGCCAACAAGGAAGTCCCAGACACCCCCAGCAGTGTACGAAGGGCCCCCAAGAGCTGTGTTCTTCCTTCAGCCAAATGTGCTTCCTAGGCTGTTCCATGGATCCATGGGAAAGGGGAAGCAAACCTGCACTGTCTTTTACAAGTGGATCTCACTGACATACGACAGCGGTCACCAAAGAAATTCCGAGCAAGGCCTTGTGGACACTGCGCTGCCTTCTCTGGCTCTAGGAGTCGGTTGTCCAAGCCGTGGTCTCATCCTGCTTCCATCTGCACCGGCTTCAAGTTGACTCGCTGGGGTGTTTGCTAACTGAAGCTCACAAACGGGTCTCTGTGTTTCCCTAAATGGAAACTAGAAGAAGCCACAGCTATGGAAGCCCTGCCTCCTCCCCCGGGAGGGAATCTTTCTCCAGATACAGAGGTTGCAAACAATTCAGCACAGTGCTCGGCCCGGGAGCCCTTGCTGCCGGAGCAGTTGCAGGAGGATGCTGGGAAGCTCCACTACAGAGGGACAAGGGAGGAGGGCGCATGGCGGCACACGCCGGTAGTCCCAGCGCTCTGGGAGGCCGAGGCAGAAGGAGCACAAGTTTGAGCCCAGCCTGGGCAACTTAGCAAGACTCTGTCTCAAAATGAAAAATAAGAAGTACTGGGGATGTAGCTCAATCCCCAATACCGCAAATGAAAAAAAAAGGACAAGATGCCCAGGGAGCTCACGCATGCCAGCTCCGGCCTTCCCCTGGGGGTTTCTTAATGAGTACTGGGAGCCGCTGGGTCGGCCCTGTGAGAGCCACAAGCAGGGTGCAGGTCGGCTGCTCCGCAGATCTCGTCAGCTCAGTGTCTCAAACACGCAGCCCGGCCCCATGAACGTGTCACCTCCAGCAAAGGGAAGGCAGCATTCTGCAAAAGCACCTGTAGGAGCCGCAGGAACCCTAAGAGCCTTACACAGGCAGAGGTCTCCCGGCTACGAGCAGCCACGTCAGGATGCAGAAGCTCAGGACAGGAGTCCCGGCCTCTGAGTGTAGTACGTGCCCCGGACCCCCTGGATTAGTGTTCAGCCACCCTGCCGTGTCAGGGCTTAGTGTGACCCCTCACAGCTAGTGGGGAGGATCTGAAGCACACCCCAGGGGCATTCTAACGGCTCTCTGGATCATGGAGAGAGGATTAGTTGTTAGGAACTAGAGAACGGAAAGAGACTTGGCCCCTTGTCACGGTAAAGCCGCCTTCCGGGCACAGACACAGCTGGTGTTTTACGGGGTCCTGATGCTCACAGGGGGAAACTCATTCTCATCATCAAGACACACTGGTCCCGTTGCGAACTCGTGCTCCGGAATAACTTCTCCTCGGAGTGCCCCGCCGTCCTCAGAGTAACCTGGAAACCGAGAGTGGGATGGGGAAGAAGCCACGCGGTCAGTTCCTAGCCCATGACCCAGGGGCAGGACCTCAGAGGACGGGAGGGTCGAGGAACCCGAGGAGCCATCTTTGCGTTCTAGCTGGACGGACTGTCACCCCGTCTAAACCTTGTCAGTTCCGGTCTCTGAGTCTCGGAGACACGGCGTTTCATCCTCTCGCCCACCTCTGAGGCCTCAAATCTCTATCTCTTAGAATTCTCCAAGAGGCAAAGTTAATGCTGAGAAGGAACCTCTTGTGCTACATCTGTCAGGGCTAAGGGCCCAAGTTGGAAGCCGTCACCAGGCCTCGCCTGTGAGGAAACAGCTCGAGGAGAGCACTCCAGCCCCAGGGAACGGGGAGGGACAGGCAGGCCCCACGCCACTCACCTGGCATGGTGGAGGCGGCAGATGGGCTTGGTCTGGCTACGGTCGCTGCGTAAGACTGAGGTAAGGGAGGTCTGAGGTCATTTTCTTTGTTCTCTTCGGCGGTTTCTGAGCCAAGCAAGCTACTTGTAGCAATTAAGAGGGGAAAAAAAAAAAATCACCTATCTAGAAAACTGTCAGAAGGGAAAGCTCAGAGACACATACTGGGCTACCTGACTGTAAGTTAGAGACCTGCCCGCAGGCAGCTGGGCCAGGAGGAACTGAAGTGGCCTTAAGTTACCAGGGGTCAGTCAGGCAGCTTCAAAATGACCTCCTTCTCTCGTATTTAATGACCAAGGGCTGGCTCTCTGCCCTTGGTAGTACTGGCAGGCAAGGATGCCAATACATGCTAAACTGGACAGGGGCCGTGGGCAAAGGTACAGAGGCAGATCATGGTGCCCTGTTCACAGCAGAACAGAAGGCCAGCCTGCACTGTGACAGAAGTCCAAGGGAACTTTCAACTCAGTTCCACGAACATTTTTGAACACCCACTGTGTGCCTGGGGCTGGGCTAGATATTCCATGGTGCAATGTATCCTGGCACTGTCCACAAGGGGGCAGCACACAGAGGCTCCCGGCACCGCACCTGAGCAAAGCAGGGGCCCGCTAGGGCCACCCGAACTGCTGGTGAGGAAGTGGCAGCAAGGGAACTGAGACTGGTCAGTGTCCGGCTGAAGCAGCAGCTCTGCACTGCCAACGGCTGAACGGCTGTCCTTGGCAAGCTAGACTCTTCACCTGTGAGTCTTGATTAGGACGCACTCTCCTCCATCCTGAGGGTCCAGATTGTAGATGTAAAGGTGTCCATCAGAGGAGGCGACCAGCAGCCTTGGCAATTTCTGGATCCTAAGAGCCAGGTGAAACACGAATCGTGATTCCAATGAAGTTGGGTAAAGGAGCCATTTCAACTGCCTGTCAAAGCCTTGTCACCCCGGCTGTCACCTGCTCTGCCACTAATCCAGAGTCTAGGCTTTCCATCCCTTTGTGTTCTGACTTAGTGACTGATGTCATGGTTTGGATCAAAAATGTCCTCCAAGGTCTCAAGTGCACAAAGATGGGGCTTCTAGGAGCCTGTTTTTAGATTAAAGCAGTTCGGAGCTGAATGTTCTGTCAGGAGAAAGGCCTGGGTGGAGGAAGTGGAGCGAGGACCTGGAGAGATACATGCGGTCCCTGGCCCTTCCCCCTCTCTCTGGCTCTTCCTGTTCTCTGTTTCCTGCTTGTCATGAATGAGCAGCTTTCCTTCACTACCTCTGTCCACCATGATGTTTCTGCCTTGGAGCCAGCTGACCCTGGACTGAACCCTCTCCAACCATGAGCCAAAACAAACCCTTCCTCCCGCAAGCTGTGTGTATCAGGTATTCTGGCCACAGTGGCTACAAGTGGGTCAGAAAACTGGTAGCAAGTAGTGGGGTCACTGCTGTGACTATACCTGACTGTGTAGTTCAGAAGCCTTTAGCACATGGGGGTAGTTTGGAATGGTTTGGAGATTCAGGCGGGAGGAAACTAGAAGACTGTCAGTGTTACTACAGTGAAGAGGTGACTGGACTGGCTTCAGCTGAAGAGACCTTGCTCCCTTCGGCTATCGCTGATGCTCCTGCCAGGAACAACCCTTTGCCCACTGATCCAGAGTCTGGGCTTCTGGACATCCCTTTGTGTTCTGACCTAACAACCTATTTTCATGGTTATTTCTGGTCTTTGAATATAACTGTGAAGATGAGGCAAAATGACGTGTGTAGGTACTTATCCTGTGGAAGCTACAGCCACTAAGTGGGACAGTCTGCGTCTTACATGTGATTCTGCCTTACTGGTGGCAATAAGGGGAGAAGGGTACCGCTCGCTTGCTGTCTTGGCTGGTTAGGTTTTGATGGATTTTTTTTTTTTGGGTACCAGGAATTGAACTCAGGACCTTACACTTGCCAGGCACGTCTTTGTGCGACTGAGCTACATCCCCAGCCCTTGAAGGATTTTAAATGATCTACTTCTTTAGTAAACTTCCTTAAACTACTTAGAGAAGATATCTGCCACCCCATTAGCATCTGAATGTAGACAGCAGAACTTGAGGCTTCTTGCATGATTCCATCAAAACGGGGCATGTTTTCAAGACAGTGCTATTATAACCAGGGGGTTAACAGTCCCATGCCAGCTGCCAGCTGCCCCCTGAGAATCCGTGTTAAAATCAGAGAGGAAGGGGCTGGGGATTTAGCTCAGCGGCAAAAGCGCCTGCCTGGCAAGCGCAAGGTCGTGAGTTCAGTTCCCGGTACCGGAGACCAACCAAAAAAAAAAAAAAAAAAAAAAAAAAAATCAGAGAGGAAAAGCAGCAGATTGGTCCAGCTGGTTCAGGTCACCCTTCCTGTGAACTGTTCCCCCTCGCTTTTTCCTCTTCACTTGTTTGGGGGCTTTGCGCTGTGTGAAGGTGTCTAAGTGTGCGCTTGCTTAGGGCAGGCGGTACATACGTGGACAGCGTGCAGATGTTCTTCTGCCCAGAGAAGTTCAAGCGTCCGGTGGCAAAAGCCCTGTCCTGGTTCATCATGTCCGACACCTGGGCGGGGAGGTAGTTGGTGGCGGCCATGAACATTTTTCCCATGTAGCCACTCCAGGTGGAAGGCTCTTCCGGGCGGCTGGGGGAGCAGTGCAGAGACAAGGGTGGGGTCAGCGCCAGCCCCGGAGCCCGTCCAGGAACCCACACGCCTGAACGTTCCGAGCCGAGCACACCGCAACAGGAAGAAGCTGTGCCTCAGCACAGTGTTCTGCCCACCACGCCACACTGTTCCGGCAATAAGCAAGGCGCGCCAAGGGCCTCTCTGTCCTTCAGAGGGACCACTGGGAAGCTCTTAAAAGGCTCTCAGTGCTACTGCTTTCTCACATTAAAAAAATCTGATGATTAGTCTGATTGCTACATTTCTTACAGAGCAGTGAGATGCAATCAATACCTGGACCCTGCAAAATGAACCCAGAACTGTTTAGAGCTCAAGGAAGAACAGACAGATCTGTGTGGAGGGTCCTGAGCCAGCCTGAGTGGGCAGCTAGGAGCGAGCCTTCAGGCAAGACACTTGGGTGGTGTCTGATTACAGCGCTC
Organism: Chinchilla lanigera; assembly: GCF_000276665.1. Classification (NCBI taxonomy): domain Eukaryota; kingdom Metazoa; phylum Chordata; class Mammalia; order Rodentia; family Chinchillidae; genus Chinchilla; species Chinchilla lanigera. Next base: position 4,334,027 of record NW_004955478.1, on the reverse strand, counting down.
AAGCCACCAGGTATCCTGAATAACTCAGCGGGCCCCCTGCGGTCTTGCAACTTCAGCTGGAGGCGTCCAGGAGACTAAGATGTGATGGCCTGCTGGTGGGAGGCACCTTAGCTCTCTCTCCTGCGCTGTGGGCAGCACATCGAGGACCAGGACTGCCACATGTGTTGCCCGGTCACCCCACAGTGAGGCCACCTGTCTGCAGGACCAGATCCCGGCGGGAAACACATTGCAGCTCACTCCTTACTGTTACCAACTAGCGAGGTGTTCTTCGGACAAACCTCTGTGAGCCGTGGTGTTCTCCACCGAAAGTGACCCTTCCGGGGAGAACGGCTCTGTGGCCCTGGAGCTCTGTGCTCCAGCCCGGATTTACGAAGTGGAACAACAGACGTCCAGGCCCTGCGCTCCAGGTGGAGAGAGCACACACGTATAAGCAAGAAAACAACCTGAGCTGCTGTGTTTGGTGCCGCGTAGCTGGAGTAGGCAGGAGTCACTCCAGGACCACAGTGAGGAAGAGGGGGACACAGGTTCTTAACCTCCTGGTTTCCATGTTTCCTCGCTTGGAAAACAGGGACAAGCTGCAGGCTTGCTGGGAGAACTGAAGAGGTTCAGCCTAGAGCTGGGCATGCGGCAAGCGGCGCCGAGGCTGGAGGGATGCCAGGGATTCTGGGGCGGGGGCGCTGGGCTCTGCAGGCAGGGGAGGAGCTGTCACTTCACTGCCAAGGAGAAATGGAGTGAGTGTTCTAAGGCTATATTATGCTCAAGGGAGCATTTTCCGAAGATTAATGCAGCAAGAAGATACAGGATGGATCGGTCCAATGAGGCTGGGCAGAATGGGATGAAATATTAGCATAGGACAGTTAAAGACACGGATAAGGGCAGTGGCCAGTGATACGGGTCTGAAGCGGTAAATGGGAGTCACACTGTCGGGGATATGACAGCACCGCATGGATGGGCTGAGATCACCCTGGAGGACTGGGAGGTCCCCCCGCCCCGTCACCTGTGACCAAAGATTGCATAGGGCAGCTCAGAGTGGGTGATGCATGAGGGTAAGACAGATTCACGAGAGGACAGGACGGAAGCCGTGCTCGGGAGCACTTCCTCCCTTGTCAAAGAACCTCAGGGCTATCACCCAGGGCTTGCCCGCTGCAATAGAGAACAAACGAAAGCTCCAGAAGGTATCAGGGCTGGGTTCCACAAGCTTTCTGGGGAGTGAGAGAAAAGTCTAGAAAATAGGTATAATCTCTGGGAAAAGTCTGGAGAAAGAGGTTCAGGATGAACAAGAGCTCTGGGACCCTTCCCTCCCTCACAGGGACAGGAGTTAGCAGCGTTCTGGGGAGACTGAGGAGCAGGAAGGGAGGTGTCCTGGTGTCTCAGCACCAACGGGACACAGTTTCCTAGCTTCGCAAGCCTGATGACTTGACACAGAAAAGGCAGAAACTGCACGGAAAACCCTCAGCCTTTGGCGACTGGGTTGCTGGTGTCCTGGGATGAGTCCCGCGGAGGGAGGGGTGGTGGCCGGTACCACATCGTCCTGCTGCACACTAGTACACGGGAAGGAGGCCAGCACCACCTCAGTCTATCAGGCAGAGAGAGCTATGTTCCGCATGAAAGTCCTCCGCCGCTGGAGAAGAACCTCCAGTCTCCCCTTCACCCTGGTGTGAACCCCGGCATGGGTGTGCGCACCGGAGATGCTCTGAGCACTGTGGCTAGAGTTTGTGCTCTTGCTCTCAGAGAAGCTTGGCGGGGGTAAAGCTTTCACTTCTTACAGACCGGGCTCAGCTCTGAGCAGGACACTGAGTTCTCTGGACCTGGGTTCTTCAGTTACCATACTGCTGTCCCTCCTTCCAGAACAACCACATGGGGACGGAGGGAGGGCGCGGGGTAAACGCCCTCTACGCTACAAATGAATAAGTGCCGCCATCATCGCAGGTCCTGCCACCTGCTTTCAGAGCACAGCTGAGCAAATCGCTGAAGTTTCATGTTTCATCATGACACCTGGAAGGAGTCACCAAGAGACACAGGTAGGGAAGGACCCCACACACGTACACGCAAGGTGTGGGCCACTTACTGTGCGGCCAGAGTCAGGGTGGGGACCATACCAGGAGGAAGGCTGACCGAAGGCTGGGGGTGGGATTCTGCGCCGCTTCTGAGGGCAAATACCTCCAAGTGAACATGGTCACATGCAGAGGAGATACCTGGCAGCTATAAACTAATGCTCACACTCTACAGCAGGCAGAATTCCTAGGAATGATCCCCAGGATTCCATGCCCTGGGCCTCAGATCCTGTATAATAATATCACCTACAGGACTGTATTATGTTATATGGCCCAAGTGGCCTTAGGTAGGAGATTATCTGGGTGGGCTCTGACCCAGTCACATGTAGTAATCTTAACAGAGACCATCCTAGGCATGGAAGTATTACTTGTAGTCCCAGCTACCCAGGAAGCTGAGGCAGGAGGATTACAAATTCAAGGTCAGCCTAAACAACTTAGCCAGTCCTCATCTCAAACAAACAAACCAACCCAAAAAACCCAAACCACAAACTTCTCTCAAGGGGCCGGTGCTGTAGTTCAGCGGTAGGGCCTTTGCCTAGCCTGCATGAGGCCCAGGTTTCAAATGCAAGCCACAAGAAGAAGTCAGTGTGACATGGTTGGGTGGAAGGCTCTGTGGGAACGAGTGTGGCAGCCTCTCAGGTGTGAGAGCGGATCTCTCCCACTGACAGCCAGCAAGGAGGCGGTGACCTCATGCCACATCTGTAAGGACCTGCCTTCCTACAGGAAGGAGAATGCGCTGGACAGCGATTCTAAGCTACAGAGGGGCACATAGCTGGTGTTCAGACACCTACGTTTCAGGGCTAGGAAACCCTAAGCAGAGGATCCAGCCAACTCATTCCGGGCTTTTGACCTCCAGAACTATGAGATAATAAATATGTGCTATTTGAAGCCATCGAGTTTGTGATTAACTGTTACAGCAGTATTGGAAACTAATACACTCATCATCAGCTACAATGTACACACTGTACAGTCAACCCTCAAGTCCTGCCCACCACCATTATACTGAGGGGCGTGGGAAGTGTTTCTAAGCACCCACGGGTAGTGGCAATAGCAGTAACAACTATATTATTATATTTATAGCCACACTGGTTAGTGCGGATGGCTATGTCTCTGAGCTGGGGCTACACCAAATGCTTTAAATAAAAAAAAAAAAAATCAATCCTTACCACAAGCCTAAGAGGTACACACTATTATATGCTTGTTTTACAGATGAGGAAAGTGAAATACAGAAAAATTAAATGATTTTCTCAAGGTGCCATAGCTTAGAAGGGGCCGAGCTGGAGTGTGAACTCAGGAGTGTGGCCCAATCTTTGTGCTTTTGGGCACGATACCACAAAGGTTTTGTTAACATGTTGTTCTGGCTTGTGTCTAGATGTCTCCCAAAGCCTCACAAGGTGGGGCCCTTTCAGAGGTGGCTGGATCTAGAGTGTGTGACACTGAGATTGATTCATGCTGCAGTGCTAGGATCAAGGAAGGCTAATAGGATTAAGGGCATGAAGGTTACTCACCCTAAGTAGTGTGGATAAGAAATAAGGGATAGAAAGAGCTGTGGTCGGCCCTTGCATTGTTTTGCTACCTTCTGCCCACCATGAACTGTTTCTCCTCTGTGATGCCTGTCTGCCAAGCCATCTTGCCTTGGAGCCAGCTGACTATGGACTGAAACTTTACAAACTGTGAGCTAACAAACCTTTCACCTTTAACTTTGGGTGTTGGGTATTTTGTCTCAGCAATGAGAAAAGTAACTAAGACAGAATTTGGTACCAGAGAAGTGAAGTAGTTGCTGTGACCATGTGATTCAAGGAGCTGGCTTATAGGAAGGGGTAAGAGTTAGGAAAGGTTTGGAGAGGCTGGCCAAAAAAGCAGAAGTGAAATGCCTTAGGCTGTACTTGATGGGAGATTCTGGTCAGAGCTCAGAAGACCAGAAGGCTGATAGAAATCCTGCCAGTAAAGACCAGGGTTGGGAGGGTTCTGCTGAGAAGCACTGCATTGGCTACTGGACTCCAGATGATGTGTGTTATGGTTTGGGAGAAAGTTTGTTTGCATTTTGCTAATGTCCAAAGTCTTTACTGAGACTGAGATTAAGGGTGTTGGACTCATTAATCTTACAGAACAAACTTTAAGGCAGTCTAATGTTGAGGTGGTGGCATGGCTACTGTTGGGGGCTTTTAGCCAGATTTATGTTGAGAATTAAGAGCAAAGAACCCAGGAGAATGATGTAAAACATTTTGAGTTTGACCACAAAGGAAGCTGCAATAAAGCTGTGGACTGCAAAGAGGGCAGAAATCTTTATTGCTGAGAAGGAACAGCAAAATTAAAAAAGATGGCCTGAGGGCATCACAAGAAGTAACAGAATTCCACCCTTTGCAGCCTCAAAATTGCAAAGCTTTGCTTTGAGAAGAGAGCCCCAGAGCACCATGTTCCAGAATTGCGGTGGCCTAGGGAAGTTGTTCCTTTGGATTTGGTTCACAGGCATTAAACCCCAATAGCCAAGAGAGAAGGAAGCCTGGCTACTGTTCCACCTGTCAGCAGACACTGGAATCATCCACGTGGTGCTGGTTTGAGATGCATGCAGAATGGAAGAGTTGTGGGGTCAGGAAGGCTTCTACTCAGATTTCAGAAGAAGGCCTGACAGGGCAGTGCACCCCTAAGAGGGAAGTGTGTGAAGCTGTGAGTGTGAAGCCAAAGTGTTGGCAGAGATTCCAGAAGTTTGGAGAAGTCAGTAACATGGATTGTCTGAGAAAAACTGCAAGGAAGGAGCACAACTGCCCCAAGAGAAAAGCCATGGGAGCTACAACAACCAGCAGTGCTGCAAGGGTGGAACCCAACTTTGGAGTTCACAACTTGCCACAAACAGCCAAGGATGCTAGAAGTGGAACTGTGGGATTTAATGTTTGCCCTGCTGGATTTTGGTTTTGCTCTAACCCCACTGCTTGCTATCTGTTTGTAACTTTTGGAATGAAAATGTCCATCTTATGCCATTGAATGTTGGAAGTATTTACCTTTCTGTTTATTTGCACAGGGAATTGCAGCTAAGAGTTTGCCTTAAATCTCAAAGGAGACTTTGGACTTGGACTTTTCAGCAACGCTGGAACGTTAGGACTTTGGCAACTCTTAGAGATGGACTAAATGCCTCTTAAAAGGGACGTGTATGAGTCTTTGCAGTGTATGAGTTCGGGGTAGAATCTTATGGTTTGTGTCTGGATGTCCCCCCAAACCTTCATGAAGTCATAGGTGGGGGGGTTATCAGAGGTGGCTGGATCTAGAGTGTATGACTCTGAGATTAATTCATAGTACAATGCTGGGATCAAGGCCACTAGGATTTATGGTGTGAGTGCTATCTGCCCTAAGTAGCCAGGATAAAATATAAGGCATAAAAAGAGTTGTGGTCACCCCTTGCTTTGTTTTGCTACTTTCTGTCCACCATGAACTGTTTCTCCTCTGTGATGCCTGTCTGCCATCCACCCTGCCTTGGAGCTGGCTGACTAGGGGCTGAACCCTCTACAAACTGTGAGCTACATAAACCTTTCCTCCTTTAACTTTGGGTGTCGGGTATTTTGTCTCAGCAATAAGAAAAGTAACTAAGACGTGTGCTCTACCACGGTGGTGAAGACAAAGCCAAGTTTATGGAACTCAAAAGCAAATAAAGCTCTTATGCTGACCCAGAGCTCCGTGTACCTGTGGGTGAGGTGTTCCAGTTTGAAGATGTGCACGGTCTCCGTGTTGCTGGAGGCACACAGGAACTGCGAGTCCATACTGAAAACCAGAGAGCTGATTGTCACGTACCTAGGAAGAGCGAAGACGAACCAGTAAGCCAGAAAAATGAGCGCTGTTGCCTTTTCGTTCCAGATCAGTTTTGTGAGAAAAGTAAATGTGTGCTGAAGAACCTAGGTATTCCAAAACCCCTTCAGCGCCGAGTTATTCAGATTTAGAGAGCAACACCAGAAAGATGCACAAGGGGTCACGGTCTTAGGCGCAAACAATGAAGTGTGGCAGTCCTCCCAGCCAGGAGAGGGGAAGATGTGGGCCTTCCTGACACCGTGGAAGTCTTCCAGGTGCCCTGTGCATTGATCCAAGTGTGAAACTCTACAGCTGGTAAGACCCCAAACGGTCAGACCTTACTTCACTTTTTATTTCCATGGAAGAGAATTAGAAATTATTTTTTGGGTTGTGACTCCCTGGTTTTCTTATTTCTCCTCTGCTGGCTGTGTACCCCCGCAAAACAGACTCTCGTGGCTGAAGGCTTGTGCCGTGAAGTTTTACTAAGCCCTCCATGGAGCCCTGAACTCAGTTATCTGACTTTTCTTTTTTTTTTCTTCCCCCCAGTACCGGGAATCGAACTCACGACCTCGTGCTTGCCAGGCAGGTGCTGTGCCGCTGAGCTAAATCCCCAGCCTCAAACTCAGTTATCTGAGAAAGGAGTAACACTTCCTCTAGCTGAGAGGAGGCCACAGCCTCTGTCCTCTCCCTAGATGGCTGCCCACCGGCCACCAAAGCCCTGGTGTGGGGACTGGGAAATGGGTTTGACGCTGAGCACTGACCTCTTCATTCCTCTGCGGAACTCATAGAGCTTTTGCCCATCAGGTACCGAGAACACCCGGATGACTGTGCCCTGGAAAAGAAAGCAGGCAGACAGTTTCTAACCATTAGCGACTTTGCAGAGATGCCCCTTCCAGCAGTGGTTTGTTTCATTGGTGTTAAGCATCTGTCTCTGAGAAGGACGCACAAAGCGCTGGCACAGACGCATTTTTAATTATGTGTGTGCTGAATGAGCAGTTACTGAAACATGTTTTAGACACACCCTGCCTCTCTCTGTTCCCTGTGTGCACACGTATGTGCGTACGTATGCATGTGGGCACATATGTCTACCACACCACGATGGCTTCCTATAGCAGTCTCCCCCGCCTAGCAAAAAAGACCTGCTTTGCATGGCGTTTGAAATCCAACCTGATCACCTTCCCCGGTTATTCCACACAGAAGCAAGTGCTCTCTCCGGGTAACTAGCAAAGCCACATTCTGAAATGTAGCATCTCTCTGTTCCAGGGGCGCTATGCACGCACATTTCTCAAGAAGACCACAGTGCCTATGCAAAGTGTTTGCATCTTGCCTAGGACAGGCCTTTGGGCTACTGAATTAACAAGTCATCAGCAGACAACAACGTGCAAAGGCCAGAAGTTCTCACTCTGAAGTGCATTCCAAGCAAGCTGAGGGACCCGTCAGTCTCCAGGCCACCAGCCACGGTCCATCGGGTCTCTGGGCACCTGTGGCGGCAGCCGGCCAGTGAACCAGGCAGGAGGAGATGGGGGGCACTCACTTTCTCTGATGCGCTTGCTAGTTTGGAGCCTGAGGAGTTGAAGGTGATGGCAGCCAGCGTGCCCTCGTGGGCAGCAATGGTGCAGACTGTTTTCTGTGGGTGAAAAACAGAAGCAGACACTAGTGCCCTGGAAGACGATGGATTTCACCTTCTTCCTTCCTCTTTCTTTCCCTTCTATCTCCCTCACTTACTGAGTTTCCTGTCTGTCCCACAAGACCATTTGCATAGACTCTACGTGTCCTTTCAGTGGGGTCGTAATTCAAGAGCTACTCCATTTCTATCCCCTCTCCTGACCTCGGGAAGGTGGACATCGAACTGGGTGTCTGATATAGACTAAAGTCATAGTGGGCTTCCCCTTAAGGCAACTTCTCTAACCGGGTGTGGTGGCACACGCCTGTAATCCCAGCACTCAGGAGGCTGAGGCAGGAGGATTGTTGTGAGTTCGAGACCAGCCTGGGCTACAAAATGAGCTCAAGGCCCTCCTGAACTGCACAGTGAGACCCTGTCTCAAGAAGACAAAAAAAAAAAAAGAGGGGGGACTTCCCACCACAGATTGGGACTGTCCCACTCTGTGAAGCTTCAGACACCAGAGGGCTGTCTCAGGCCACCAGTGTGACCATCTGCCACCGGCTGGCAGGTAATTTCCATCCTGCTGTGGGTGTCTTGCCTTGGCCTGTCACACCGCTCAGCGTAGTGCAGGCTGACGGCAAAGCCAGGGCAAACGACCCTACCTCCTCCTCTACACCCAACCACCCCTGCCAGAAGCACGCCCAGCACCTCTTCCTCCACACCTCTCACCACCGCCACAGCACCGCCTTACGTCCTCCCTTCGCCACAGAGCCAAGCCAGGTGGCAGGGCCACTGTCAACTTACCAGGGAGCTTCCATCATAAAGCACAATCTCGCCTGTAGTCAGGCTTCCAGGATAGGCCAGGTAAGAATTGGAATGGTTGATAGAGAGGGCACACAGACCTGGAGAGGAATCAACAGGAGATGAAAAGCCAGGGTCCAAGGGACAGAAAACTGGAAGGGTGAAAGAGCACCCGCAAACAGCGCGACTAGAGTGCCACCTACTGGTGAGGGGAGGAATGGCTTTGGCACATTTCTGTGGATGACTCTAATCAAAAGATTCCAGTAAAGTCACAGAAGAATTTGACACCCACCATGACCCCTCCACATCCAAGCAATCAGAATTTAGAACGTTAAACATGCTCTTCTTCACATTTTTACTCCTGGGTTCTGAGATTACATCTACTTCTCTCCCAATTCCACTCCCTCTGGCACAGTGGTGGCGAACCTATGGCACGCGGGCCACAGCTGGTTATCACCGAAAGCTCTGAAGGGTTTGCCATCACCGGTCTAGGGCTACGAGAGAATCTACTCACAACTGAACTGAAACTTCCAATCATGAAGGGTCAGCACGTGTGAAGCCATTGGAGGTCCTGCCTCTGAGCCAAGATGGAGTGCCTTGCCTTTGGAAAAAAGTAAATGCCCAGAACGCTTTGGATGGAAGACGCTTCAACAAGCCCAGGGGCTGAAGCGCAATAATAGAGCGCTTGTCTAGCGCGTGTGACGCCGCGGGCTCCACCCCCAGTGCACACGGGCGCACGCGCACATGAGCTTCACCAATCCTTGCAGCTACAAAGGGCCAATCGAACCACTGCATGGACGTGACATAAGCCACTTCTATTTACAAAGGGATTCAGGGGCACGCGTTGGTCTGAACAACTTTTAAGTACAGGCTTTTTCACAGAGGAACACAGTTGTACGTGATAGCAGTGAATTCCAGGAATTGCACAGAACTGAAGCATTACCAAAACAGGAACTCAGAAGGTTATGTAAAAGGAACATCTTTTTAAATTGAAAAAAAGGTGACCAGCACTTTTGTTACAAGTTAGTGTATCAAATGGGTTTCCTAATTAAAGTATAAGGAGAACTCTGGATCAGGCTTGAAAGGCTCCTTACCAGATCTGCAGGGCAAAGAGAGGAGAAAAAAAATCAAACGGTTTTTGGGGCCTAGGGCCTGTTTCCTACTCTGGCACCGCGGGTGTGCAGCCGGCACGTCGCTCGCCAAGCTTAACACCAGGAGGAAAGCCGCTGAGCCCCGGCACCCGTAACTGTATGCGCTGGAATCGCCACAACCCCCAAGGTCACTCCTGGCCCTTGCCGGAAGAGGTCGCTCACACCTTCCCACTGCTTTGGGAACCCCAACTCCCCATCCCATCCCAGTTCTCTGCAATCCAATCCAGTCACTTCAAGAGCAGCGAGGCAGGGGGAAGATGCTTGGGGCCTGTAACACCCAGGAAGGAAGGAAGCCAGGAGACGGCCTGCGCTGGGCTGCTAGGTTCCTGGACAAGCAGTGGGCAGGGAGGGTAAGACAGACGTGGCGATGGCCCCGAGCCCTGTGCTGAAGAGTTACGATCTTACAAATGCACGAATGACAACTGCTGAGGGCTTCTAAACACACACACTGGAAAAAGGCGGCGTCAAACCACCGTGAGCTCCCACTTTGTACTAAGACGACTACCATAAAAAAGACAGACAGCACAGCTCGCTGTTAAGGAGACGGAGGCAACAGAAGCCCGTGCAGCACTGCTGGGAATGCAACGTGGGGCGGGGCTTTGGGACGCTGCCTGGCAGTTTCTCGAAAGTCAAACACGGGACGATCATAAGACCCAGAAATTCCACTACTGCATATGTACCCGCGAGAAATCCAAACTTCTGTCCACACAAAAGACTTGTATGTGAATGTGCGTGGTAACATTACTTATTATGGTAAAAAAGTGGGACAACTCAAAATATCTGCTGATGAGTGAATACAGTGTGGTGTATCTTTATAATATCACGGGGCAGTAAAAAGGAGTGAAGGACTGATACACGCTACAATATAAATGAGCCTTGAGAATGTGGTGACAAAAGCTAGACACAGAAGTCTATATTATAGGTATCCACTGACACGAAATGTCCAGAGGAGGTAAATCTACTGAGACAGAAAGTAGACAAAAAGTTGCCTAGGGATAGGAGAATGCAGGGTGATAACTAGGAGGTACCGGGTTTCTTTTGGGGAGTGGTGAAAATGTTCTAAAATTAACTGTGACAATGGTTACATAATTCTGTGAATATATGAAAAGTTATTCAATTATGTATTTTAGATGCGTGAATTCTATGGCATGTTAATTGTACCTCAATACCCTGTCCAGTTTTTTTAAAGAGATTGTGTTTTAAGAATATTTATCCAGCGGAGTCAGGCTGAGGACATGGTTCCACACACCCATCTGCTGCACGTGTATGTCTGGTTGAGGTGACTGTGGCCATTTCGGGCCTGACTCCTGTGAAGGGACTCCAGTGACGAATGTCTTTCCTGCTTTAACATCCCAGGGAGCAAGGCTTCCCTTACTCACATCCTTCCTCGGAAAGTATGCAGCATGTCCTTGTGGCAGAGACAGCGAGGAGGGAGCTGAGCAGGAGCCTTGGAAGAACGCTTCCACCTGCCCCCCAGAGTTCTGGGTTAAGATATAAGGCAGGTGCAGTGGTGCACGCCTGTAACCCCAGCACTTGGGAGGCTGAGGCAGGAGGATCGTTGCTAGTTTGAGGCCAGCCTGGGCTACAAAGTGAGTTCAAGACTAGCCTGAACTGCATAGCGAGACTGTCTCAAAAAAGACCAAAAAAAAAAAACCCAAAGATATAAATACCCCAGAAAGGAAGAAAGGCTTGAACATTTTTAGCTAACTGAATACCTAACATAGAGCTACATGGCCCTGGATTCTAACAAGAGAAGGACAGAGGATGACGGCTAGGGCAGGCACACTGTGACACATACCGTCTCTCTGATGGTGGTGCCTGGGGGCTTGTGCCTCTGCCAGTCCACCTGAATTTAACAGAGAAATCCTGTTCACAGATCCTTGCAGACTTAACGAAGGTCCCCAGAAATGCTTAAGGTGAGTTGCTTCCATTTCCGATGGTCAAGTCTCAGATATCCCAACCGGCTATGTGAACCTGTGCTGGGACGTGAGCAGGAAGACTTGCTCCGGGCCTCCCTGCCACCGCTCCACGGTCCTCTGATTCTGCCCCAGCTGTCACAGGAGGCCTTTTTAGGCAAGAAAATGGGCTATTTCTTGGTATTACTTTAAAATGTAAAAGTGATGGTACAGCAAATTTGCAAAGCCCAGAAAACACAGAGAAAAAAAAACTGCCCATGATTCTAAAACTCAGGTTTTTTTGCTCCTCTCAGCATTTGGGCTTATTTTCTTTGAGTCTTTTTTCTACACAGAAATGAGGTTTTGGACTTGTTGTAGACTTGACACATATTTTGGTAAATCACGATCAGCTGTCATTTCACTGAAATTGGCTGTACTTTTTCCACAGCTGGCATAGCAGGGCTTGCTATCAATCCAAGAACTAATGGCATCCCCAGCTGGAATGAGAAGGAAGTCCCATAACTCTCATTTTGATACTCAAAATACTACATGTCAAACTTTAGGCAATTCAGTGGGAACTGATTTTTAAAACTGTAGTTTCCTAATTTACTAATGCCCTAAAGCTACTTTTCAGGGCTGGGGATATAGCTCAGCGGTACAGTGTGCGCTTGACATGGATGATGCCCTGGCTCCATCCTCAGTCTCTCTCTCTCACACACACACACACACACACACACACACACACACACACACACACACCTTTCCAGGTTCCAAAAACTGAAAGGAGACACAGCTTCTGTGCCGTGCACAGCCCTATACAACTACAGAAGAGAGCGTTTTTACCAGCTGTGTTACCCTCCGCAGGAGGCGGACTTGCTGGTGTATGAACCACCACTCCGTCCCATGATTGCACTGCTGTGTAACACGGTATGCTCTCTCGTTTTCCATACGAAATGGTCAGGTTTGTGACCCCAATCCACACCCCATCCCAAGCGCTGCACTTGGCGAGACTTTCCACGGAGATTTCCAGGCCTGGCTGCTCAGGGCATAGACTGCTGTGCTAGCAGGAAATTAACTTCGAGCCCTGCCTGGCCAAAGGCTTTAAAGGAGGCAGCCTGCAATCTTCGGTACAACAGGAATGGGCATGGCTCAAATTCACATGGAAGGACGGAAATTTACAGCCCCCTTAGACACTGAGCGTAAAGCAACAGGGAGCCCTGTATCTAACTCATCCGCACTCGGTAGGGTGAAATACACTGGAATGTGTGTGCCGAAGCCAAGTGAACAAGTGACTCTGCTTCCCTGTGTACCCAGTACGAGCGTAGGAGGCCCAAACCCACACTTCCCATTTCACCGTTCTGTTCCGAACACAGGCTGGGCAGTGAGAACACACAAGGAGACTCCTGGCTTGTGCGGACTTTGTACCCGTGTTTCTGACAGCTTAGTGTCCTGAAGGTTCCCGAGCGAGGACGTGCTCGTGCTGTGCGGCGTGGACTTGGGCGGGGCTGCCCGGTGGGATGCGGGGCGCTGGTGAGTGACCCCAGCTGACTACACCGAGGACAGGGCAGCCTCCCCTTGACTCACACGCATGTGACCTCAGTCGACCCTCTCACGCAGCGCTGTGGGCTAATCATGATCATTTTACTACCCTAAAGTAAAAAAGCAAGTTCAGGAGAAGCTTAGGGGGCCATTTTAAATTTGGGACTTGCTCCTAAAATTCACACGGAATCAGAAAAGACCCAGAGTAGCCAAAGCAATCTTGAGCAAAAACAGCAAAGCTGGAGGTATCACAATTCCAGATTTCACGTTATATTAGAAACTGCAGTAAAAAATAACATGGTACTGGCACACAGAACAGATGTAGAGCAGCAGAGTAGCACAGGAGGCAGAGGAGCAACCCTGCACACCTACAGCCATCTGCTTCTCGATAAAGGGGCCAAAAGTATCCACTGGAGAAAAGGCAGGCTGCGTAACAACTGGTGCTGAGAAAAGTGGATATTCACTTGCAAAGGAATGACATGATCCCTATCTCTTATCCTGTACTAAAACAAGTCAGGATGGATCAAAGACCTAGATACAAGAACAGAAACTTTGAAACTCCTGGACAATGGCATAGGGAAACACTTGAAGCCACAGGCTTCCTGAATGGAACTCTAATAGCTCAGAAAAATATCCTGTAATCCCAGCACTCGGGAGGCTGAGGCAGGAGGATCGCTGTGAATTTGAGGCCAGCCTGAGCTACAAAGTGAGTTCAAGGCCAGCCTGAACCGCATAGCGAGACCCTGTCTCAAAAAGATAAATCATCATCAACAACAAATGGGATTACATCAAATTAAAAACCTGCACAGAAAATGAAACAATCAAAACCAGTAGAAGGCAACCTATGGAATGGAAGAAAATTTTTTACTAACTACTTTTCTGATACAGGAGTAATACCTTAAATATACTGTATAAAGAATGCAAAAAAAATTTACCTCCTAAAACAAATGACCCAATCAAAAACGGACAAATGAAATGAGTAGACACTTCTCAGAAAAAAAGTACAAGTGACCCACATTTAAAATCTGCATCATCTCTAGCCATTAGGGAAATGCAAATTGAAACTAGTCTCAGGCTCCATCTTACCCCAGCTAGAATGGTTATCACCAAGAACAGAAAGAACAACAAACGCTGGTGAGGATATGGGGAAAACCGAACCCTTCTACATGTTTGGTCGGAATTTAAACTAGCACAACCACTGCGGAAATCAGTATGGAGATTCTTCAAAAAGCTAAACATAGAAAGTCTGTCTGAGCCAGCAACACCTCTCCTGGGTATATTCTCCAAAGAACTGAAAAGCACTGTACTATAGTGACAGATGCATACAGTGTTTATCCCACTGCAACTCACAATAGCTAATTTATGGAAACAACTTACACGCCACCAGGAGATGAACAGAGATAGAAAATGTACATATACATGATGGAATATTGAAGAGTGAAATCATGTCACTTGCAAGAGAATGGATAAAACTTGAGACCATCATGCTAAGCAAAATAAGCCAGCCTGAGAAACTTAAATATTGCATGCCTTCTCTTATATGAGAAACTGAATATATAAATAGTAAGTGAATAAAATATGTTACATACATGTACCAATTCCCTAAAATGAACATTGTCATTCTGTATCACAAACACAGACTAAATACATACATACATACATACGTTTGGGATTTGCAAAGGTCTTGAGTTATTGCTTCAAATAATATAAGAGGTCTAAAAGGTCACATTTTGGCCAACCTGACTAGAGTCTTTGCAAAGGAAATGCTTAATATATCCCTGGGTCCCTTTATCTGAGACCAAGAAAAACTTCCCAATAATTTTTCTTGAGATAAAAGTTATTTCCTTTATAAACAATACACATCCTTTCTAATAGGAAACACAAATAATCCCACATTTTAAACCTTTTCTCTCGGTTTTTGTGTCCCTATAAAAAGCAAGGCAGCCAACAGTTGAAGAGAAATAACTACAGTCACGCACCACATAACAACACTAGTGCAATGACACACCACGCACACTAGGGACACACAGCACAGCTTGGGCACGCAGTAGGTTGCTGCACTATGTACATTCCTGTACGCACATTCTATGATGTTTGTACAATGATGAGATCACTTAACTTATCAGAATGCATCCCTGTCATTAAATGACACCTGCCTGTGTATTTGATAAAAAACAAGGGTCCATGGAGACAAACTTCTGTCTTCATGGAGAAAGCATGTCTCACTGCTGAAGAAGGCTTGTGCTCCAGTCTGAACAGCTCAGTACACGGCATGAGGGGGGAAGGCATGAGCGGGGAAGGTGACTGACTGTGCTTAACTGCACACTTTTTCAAAGAAACTGGGAACCAGAGCAGCTTCGCACTTGCAGCAAGCTGGGTGGGACCCTTCACAAAGGAGTCAGCACCCAACTCAGCCCCACCCTGCCCCAGCGCTCCACCCACATTCTGATTCAGGGCCTCTCATGCCCATCAGAAGAACACATCTTTCTCCCATTGCCTGCACTCCACGGTCAGAGTGGTTCCACCCTACAGCAGGCTGTACAGTCTGCAGAACGGTCCTGAAGGGAACCAGTGCCGGCTGGCTGGGCTCCCAGAGAGCACCTACGCTATCTATATGAATGTGTCTACGGTGCCAGCACACAGCACATCTGCAGTAACTAGTTTCCAAGTTGCTTCAACCCTGCGTTTCTAAAACAAAGACTATGATCACAATTCCTTTCCCTGCTGTCTTAGTTACTTTTCTCTTGTTGCTGAGACAAAATACCTGACACCCAAAGTTAAAGGAGGAAAGGTTTATTTAGTTCAGTTTGCAGAGGTTTCAGTCCACAGTCAGCTGGCTCCAAGGCAGAGTGGCATGGCAGAGGAGAAACAGTTCATGGTGGGCAGAAGGTAGCAAAGCAACAAGGGATGGCCACAGCTCTATGTGTTGTATCTTATCCAGGTTACTTAGGGCAGGTAGCACTCACACCCTTAATCCTAGTGCCCTCAATCCTAGCATCACACCATGAATCCATCCCAGTGTCACACACTCTGGATTCAGCAACCTCTGAGAAACCCCCACCTGCGCCTGCATGAGGCTCTGGGGGGACATCTAGACACAGCCAAAACACTTGGTATCTTCTCTTTTGTGAACGACGCCTAGGAGTCATTATCTCACAGAACTTTTTAATGGTCTTGATGACTGAGACTCTAAAGCCCTGAAATCTGAGGTGGGAGCACAGCTCCGTGTTACAGCATGTACTTAGCATGTGTGATGCTCTGGGTTTGATCCCAGCAACACACATACACACATGCATGCATATATGCAGGCACACAGAGACAGAGAGAGAGGTGAGATCAAAAGGCTGTCTATGGAAGTGAGATGAGGAAGGAAATAAAGCACAGGAAATAGTTATTGCACATCAAGTCCTATCTTGGTCACCTGCACAAATGTCAGCTCGTTTATGCTCAGCTGATGCTGGGGACGCCTGTCACTGCTCCATGTTACCAATAAGGAGACAATAAGGCTCAAAAAGTCCAGGTTATCCATAGAAATCTTGAAATCTCATGCAAGTCAAAGAGCTAAGAAGCTACGGTAAATAGAAGCAGCCCTTTAATGACACTAACTTGGAATACAGTTTATAAACGTGAACGGAATCATTAGATACACACATTGCTCTCCTGTGATGACTGTCCCTGCCCCCTTCCAGGAAAGGATTCCTTCTCAGTCACTTTTAGCTCGGTGAATTTCGTAAAATGTTATCATGTTATTTCAATCTAATTCAAACTATTCCCATTCTTACAAACCAGACAAGTATTAAATAGTGCTAAATCTTGAGAAGAACTTAGTCTAGTACCCTAGCACATCACTCAAGTAGAGAAATTTCTTTGCAATGTAATGAAACACATTCTTTATGGTTCAGATTATCCTTTGCCTAGCCATGAAGATACACCAAGTCAAAACTTGCTTATAATTATTGCATCTACTTCATACTAAACAACCACAAAAAAGGGTCAGGGTAAACACCTTTCAACTTCAGACACATGAACTCTCCTACGCAGATACCTTACGTGCCTCAGCCCATTTGCTCACACAGGCTTCTCCGAGGCTGTGACGAAGACCACACAGCTCCCCCGGAGAACCCACAGCCTGTTACAATTTGAATCTGCCAGCAGGAAAACTTCATGGAAAACACTATTAAGACAACAAAGCATACACACCCCTTCAGGTTTTCAGTCCAGTTAGAAATACAACATAGGAAAGAGCTGCTTGGACGTGAAATTTGGGTTGTTGATTCTGTTGCTGAAGCTCACCTGTTGGATTTGCAGGAATATCCAGAAGGGTCTTCAGCAGCTTCATATCCTTAATGTTGTGGATATAAATGGACTCTTCCAGGCACACCAGCAACCTCTGTAATCACAAAGATCATAAATCTCCTGCACAGACTCTGTGACAAGGGACCTACCCAAATCCAAACTGCTCATCTTCCATTCAGTCCAAACTTGATCTTAGGCCTAAAGGAGAAAGGATTTTGACGATGTCTTTTGAAGGCCACGTTTATTATGGACATGAATACACACATCACTATCCACTTGAACAGAAGCTTGAAACACATCTTAAGATATTTTATGTAGAAATGAGACCTGCCGACCAATCTCTCTCCCCTCTCTCCTCCTCTTCCTCCTCCTCCTTCTTCTACTTCTGTCCCCCACCCCCATATTGTCTTTCTCTCTGGTACTTCCCTTTCCTAGAAAAGGGATTCCTGAACACTTGATCATATTCTCTTTTTCACTGAAGATCATTTGGAGCCACCCCCCTGGTTCTTATTTCTACTTGACAAGCTGCCTTTCGATGCTGGTGACAAAGGTCTCCCTCAGACCAGTGTGGATTCCTTTGCAGTCTCTGTATCACTGAACCTCAGGTTTTACCCCTCTCCAAGTACAGGCTGAACCTCCCTGATCCAAACTTTCAAGATGATCTGGCTAAATTTGAGCATCAGCACTTAAAAATGTTCAGATTCTGGATTTTTGGATTAGGAATGCTCAACCAGCAAAGTCTATACACATATTCCCAAATCTGAACAACTCTAAAATCTGGGGCCTTTCTGGTCCCAAGCATCTTTACATAGGGGATAATTTGACTTCAGTGACCAGCTTTACCTTCATTCAAATTCTCCTCCAGATCCAGTGCCGTGCCACTCCCTACCGCCCTGTAAAGGGAGCTGGGGAATCCCTCGTGTTGATGCTGTGGAAGTCAAAGGGCCCTGTCCCCACCCGGCTCCTCCCTCAGGCGCTCTCCCACCCAGTGCCTTCGGATCCCTCTCTTCCGCTTTCTCGGAGAGCCTGCCAGGTGAGAACCTCTTGCCAAGGTGCTGCTCCGTGTTATCAGGGGCGGGAGGCGGAGCCCAGCCCAAGCCCGGGGCAGGCACTGGTGAGGAGGTGCTGGGAACAGTGGCGGTCAGACCCCACTCCCCACATCCCGAGCAGCTGCCTACAGCCCTGCACAAGCCTGACTAGGCTCCTCCAGGCTAGAGCTTCTCACACTTGGATGAGCACCAGACCCACCCAGGAGCCAAGCCCTGAACTCCAGGGAGCCCAGCTGGGGACATCTTTAACCAAGGACATCCAGGGAGCCCAGCTGGGGACATCTTTAACCAAGCATCTTTATGATCAACACAGGACTGGGGATCCAGTGCTCTCGGGCCAGATCCCCTGAAGCCCAGGAACACCAGTTACAAGGGAAGGTATCTGAAAATATTACCAAAAAGGTGGCAGGCTCTCCTCCAGGGGAAGTTCATTTCTACTAAGACTCCTGGTAGATGAGAAAAATGGAGACTAACAACTTTAACTAGGTAGAAAAATAAAGGTTAGATGCTTCTTTATATTTTAATTAAGTCTCTATGCTACAGGTCTGAGACTGGGTGCTCAGAAGTTAAAACAAAGTTCTAACAGAATCTCAAGGTTGATGACAAATATTTGTTTCTCTGTGAAGTACCTATTGTCTCATTTACCTGATTGCCACACTTTTAGCAGCATAAATCACAGTCTGGACAACTTTCTTTCCTGCTTGTTTCTGCTCTGAGGCGTCTGCATCCTCCTGCGTCCCCTCCCAGCCCTGCACCCGATCCCCACAACAGCAGGGCCCCACACGAACTTCCAAGCTTGGCTGATCTGATCAACACTGCTTCCCATCCACTCTACTAGTGCCATCTGCTCTGTGTCCCACTCAGCTGAATTTCTAGCCAACCCCACATTGGCTGCCGAGAAGAATTAAAAGGGAGAGAAAATGAAAGGAAGCCCTGGGAAGGAACAAGGAGGCTTCTTATCTTGTTTCAGGTTAAAGCGTGCTTCGAGAATGAGCAAAGCCTGGTAACTGCCTTCTGCTGTCTGTCTGTCCATCCGCATATCTATCTATCTACCCACCTACCTATCTTCTATCATCTCCTATCTATCATCTAACTACCTATCTGTGGTACTTCACACTGAACTACATTCCCAGCTCTTTCTTTTTGTTTGTTTTTTGAGACAAGGTCTTGCTATGCTGCTCAAGCAAGACTCAAACTTTCCATCCTCCTGCCTCAGCCTCCCAGAGTACAGATTAGAGGTGAGTTTCCTCATGCCCAGCGGTAGCTGCTTTCCTAATCACTCTGCACCAGAACCATGGCCTTGCCTTTAACTCAGCCCATTCTTGGTCACTCTGACTTTCACCCACTCTCTTGGGTTTATGAGTAGTATTCCTTTGCAGCAACTTTAAAAAATATACGGCGTCTGCTGCGGAGCACCATAGCTTTAGCCTCAGTGGCATCCATCCAACCAAACTGCAGTTGGATAACCAGAAGCAAAGGTCAAAGAACTGTCAAGCTTCGTATATCTTAACTACATCTGGTTTATTGTCTTTATCCCATAAGATACACTTCACAGTTAAATACAAGAAGTATAACATCAAGTAGAAGTGAGACTTATTACTCTTCCTGAAGACTTTTCCTTTCTGTATATTCAGCAGAAAACAGAGATTTCTGTTTCCTTGCAATTCCTTATACAAATCTGTCATCTTTTTCCTGTCTTAGAAAGTAGCTGCGTGCCCGAGGATGACGCAGCAGGCTACCCACTGCCACTGCTCCTGGCCCGTGGCTCTGCAGGACTGTGGGCCCCCAGCTGCCACCGGGGGACTGTCATAGTGAGGAGCTCTAAACCTAAACCTGAAACTTTTCAGAAAAGCAAACCCCAAACACATTTCAGATCAGCCTCAAGTAACTTTCTTGGGCAAAGTATTGCTCAAGAGAGAACAGTTAGACCTGGCTTCCCATTAGCTTGGTTATCAACTGCTGAGCAGTGCTGAGAGCATGGTCTTCACCTATGATGGGGCATGAGACCCTCAGGTTTGTGAGTGTCCTGCTGGGCAGCGGCTGACACTCATGGTTAACAGACTCACACACTTAAAGAATCCTTCCTTGTCCCACTGGCTAAAGAAAATACCACAGAGGAGCAGAGTAAGTGCACAAGTAAACACAACAGATACTATTCCAAGGTTCTTATCTTAACATGTGACTCAACAGTCTTAAAAAGATAATTAGGTATGAGGAAAAGACATTTAACTTCCATATACTGGCCACTACTGTGTACAAAAATAAAAGTTCTCCAACAAAAGTTACAATGCTACTAAGAGATCTCAGAGAAAGGACTGGAGCAGAGAATTCTGCTTAAAAGCTTTCATCTAGAACACTCTCAGACTGCCTTCCCCGTTCTTGACAAGAACGCAGACTTTTTTTCTTTCTTACGCCTGCTACTTCTCACTGACAAGTCCACATGCTTCATTTTCCCGGCCATTTTTCTACCACCCGACTTTCTGGACACTCAATCTAAACAGCTGATTGACTCAAAGCAGCAGTCTCTTCCTGCTCTGAAACTGAAGAAAGCATTTTGTTTCACTGTAAAAAAAAATAAATAAGGGTGCTGGGGATATAGCTCAGCTGCACAGCACCTGCCTGGCAAGTGTGAAGTCCTGCGTTTCACTTCTGGTACCAAAAAAAAAAAAAAAAAAAAAAAATTAGTACTTAATAGTTTAGGTATAAAGAAAAAAAAAAAGGCCTCAGTGAATGCAACCACCTCCACCTTCCTGGGAATACTTAATTGAACACAGAGCTCTGGATACTCCCAAAAAAGGTCTCTTGATGTACTTATATAATAGCCAGCTAACAGGCACTTCTGACCATTTTTCCACCAAGTTTTAAAGTACTAAGCAAAACTGCCATGCCTCTGATCTCACAGGATGTAAAATGCAGTAACTGCAGAGGAGATCTGCTGATACCCCAAATGCTTATTTCACAAGGGTTTATAATTTCAAAGCTAATGGATTACATATACTGCATATCTGAGATAAGAGTAACCCTTTCTTCAACAAAGAAAATGCTCCAGAAAACATCTTTAGGGATGAGCTGGAAAAAAAGGAAAATGGAAGCCTAAGACCTCATAGCTGAGCTGCCAGGAGAGTCCATATAGATGACTGTGGGGCGCAGCTGAAGCTAGAAAGTAATCACATGTGCGGGACAAAGCCGGCCCAAGAACACGGGAGCTCCTCCAAGCGCGTAAACAAGCCATTGTAGCTTGTTAACTGACTGCTGGGCAGAGAGGCTGAAATTAATCAACCTCTCGAGGGTATAAAATAAATGCTCTACTGTTTTGGGGCAGTTCCCCTTCTCTGCTCAGGAGAGGACCTCTACCTGACCCCAGCTTTTTGTCTCTTGTCTATTTTTTCATCATTCTCGTGGTTGTTCCTTCCTGGGGTACAGCAAGAACCAGCGGATCCTTACAGATGACGGAAGGGCAATTTCTCCATCTGCCTTCAGAACTAACCCAAGAGGACCACACATCCATCCTCAGCAGTCTCGTTTTCAGAGCAGAACCACCTGCTGCAATGAATGCCACTGTCTAGGCCAAGGTCAGAAGACTCGTTCTTCTGGTTTCACATTCACAGTGGGTCCGTAACTTGTATGTCTCCCTGATGGGTAGTGCTGAACCACTGGTGGTACATGCATGACTGTTTCAATGGCTGGCGTGGGACAGCCATGCATGTATCACTGGTGGTTCAAGCTGTTGGCAGCATGTAAGGTGACCCTGCGGAGGCTCAAGGCCAGAGTTCTAACCTGTTCCTACTGGTACCCAGTCAGCACCCTATCCAGGGGCAGAAGGTACATGGCTGACACTGGAGAGAGAATGCAGGCCGAAGGATCAAGGAAAATTCACCACTAAAAAATAAACAAAATGGAGTGGATGCTGGCTATACTATGCCTAAGGAACCACACACGCAAGTTAAAATCAAAAATCATTATTAGCGTTTGATGCTTGTTACTTATCTCAGTAGTGAGAACTGAACCCATGGAATTCACACCAACCCATGTCCTAAACATGTTAAAATCATCTTTAGCATTTGATGATTGCTTAAATAATTAAATGACAGAGCCACATCCCAAGCCCTTTATTTATTTTTAATTTTGAGACAAGAGTCTTGCTAAGTTGCTAAGTTGTCCAGGCAGGGCTCTAACTTGAGATCCTCCTGCCTCAGCCTTTTAGAGTGCTGAGATTACAGCTGTTTGTCACCACACCTGGCTGATGCTTATATTAAAGATACTGGTCTTTTTTTTTTTCCCCACTCAGTAGAAGCCATGAAACCTTGAGAGCTTTTGCCTCCTTACCTGCCGGTTCAGCTTGATGGATAAGATATTGCTGGAGTAGCTGTAGTTGCAGATCTCTGTGCCTTTCTTGAAGTGATACACGTTCATCTGCCGTGGCTTTGTGTGACTGACCACCACCACCAGGCTGCTGGAGAAGAGGCGTTCCACAATGTAGACATTGGGGATTTCGTCTGGAGGGAGAGCAGCACCTAGGTCACTTTGAGGGTCACTGCAGGGGAGCTTGTTGACTGGTGCTGACCATCAGCAGACATCCATGGCCGCCCCTACTACCCCTTCCCACCAGAGAGCCTTGACCATCTCCCAGGGCAGCCCTCAGTGCAGGAGATGCCGGTGACCAGAATCACCTGGAACGCTGTATGCATGATGGAATCACCCCCCAGGCCCGAGGGCTCCACTGTTCCTCCTGTAAAATACATTCAGAAGGTATGGCAACCTCAATCCACCCTTGCCCTAAAAGAGATTTCAAGGATGTGATTACTGGGTGGGCAGCCACCGTGTTCAGAATTAATTTTTGTCCTGCTAGAGGGATACTGTCTGGGGAGGGGGTTTAGTAACACTGTTAAATCTGAGCTCCTCTCTGTGTCTTTCTGTGCACCCCGGGCCTCTCTGCAATTCTTTTTCTATTGAAGACAGTCTGGACATCAGTATTATGAGCAAGAAAGCACTTCCATTTTCAATACCGGTAAGACCTCTGTGTCTTCCTGAGACCATCCAGTCATGTGCCTGCCTGGCCCGTGCTATGGGAAGTCCCAAGGGATCAGGATGGGGCGACACAGAGCGAAATATTCATAAAAATGGTGTAATAAAAATAGCATTTTACAAATAAAGTAAGACACCCCCCCCCAAATATTCTTTACCAAGCCACTTTCTTTCCAGGAAACCCAAAGGTATTATAGACATATTTTTTACTATTATGTTGGCAGAAAGTGTTACCCTGAGAAAAATAGTCATATTTCTAAGATGAATTATTTTTAACATTTGCTAGGAATATATCAACATTTTCAACATGGGCCATGTAAATAGGATAGTGTTGCTTTATTAAAGCAAATAAAATACTTTCCTGACCAAATAAATTGTATCAATAACCTATAGTGCCAATACAATGGTAAAAAGGAGTCCTGAGTGATCTTTCGGTTTGACAATCATCAACAATGACAACTGTGTACTAAACATATGGCAAGTATCAACAGTATGATTTCAGACAAAGGATTTCTTTATATAACCAAGGAAATGTTCCCTAAATTACTGCCAAATTTTAGTAAGAGCTTCACTGTAGTTTTTAAGCAAGTGGAGACATCAATTTATATTTAAGTCTGAAAAACACCGACTTCTTGATTTTGATGGCTGAAGGAAGAAAAAGCAGGAAGCTCAAGATTAAAGCCAAGAGAAAGGAGTTGGTGTCTCTGAGATTTCTTGCACGTGGGTGGGGGCACATGCAAGCATGTGCACGCGCACGCACACGCACACACACACACTTACTATTCCCATGGACTTGGTCCAGTTGCTCCACAGAACTCAAAGAAAACAGCTTGTAACCAGCTTTGGTTCCAATTGCTAGGGACCTGTGGAAGATAGGGACATCGTGGGAATGACAAAAAGTACTATATTCTAACCACAGCTCTACCTGAAAATAGAAACCTCTTTCTCCCAGGTTCATGAAGTGCACGTAAATGTGTATCTCCAGGAGCTTAGATCTTTGATAACTCCTTAAATGGTGGAAGCATGCCTTGGTAGATACAGTAAAAAGAAAAAGCAAACAAGAAAAGCAAAGGAGGAGGACAGAAATTGCACGGGTTGTGGAATTAAGCAAGCTGTAAAACCTACCAGAGGTTGTGCTTTCCCAGCTGGGCAGGTATAAGAAAAATGGAATGTTTAAGAATATTCACAATAGCTCCATCTACAACATGATCAGGTGTTTGGGAAGCACTTTTACCTAGAGGGAAATTATTTTTTCTTTTCTCAATGAATCTTTTTAGTTTAAAAAAAGAAATACACACATGCATAGTAGGCACAGTAGGTAACTTGTAGGCAAGAATTGAAAATATGTTTCCTTTTATTCGTTTCCAAGAAAACATCTCAGATAATTTATATACTTTGTAAACTCAATTTGGAAGCTTAACTAGGTTCTCTCAAGCACTCTCCTTTCCGGCCAGGGTTGAAAACTGTGCTGTATGCCTTTATCACAACCAACAAATACAATAAAAACTAAGTATTTACTGGGTCAATGTGGTCTAAAAAACAAAACAAACTCATTTTCCTTAGTTTTCCACTTTTTAAAGAAGCAAGGTATGGGGGCTGGGGATTTAGCTCAGCGGCAAAAGCACCTGCCTCGCAAGCGCAAGGTCGTGAGTTCGGTTCCCGGTACCAGAGAAAAACCAAAAAAAAATTAAAAAATAAAAAAATAAAAAACATAAATAAAGAAGCAAGGTATGAATCCAATTTTCCTTGCATGAAGCCCACTCCCAATAAGCAATCGGACCCCTAAGCATGTCCACCTGGGGAAGACGGGCTGTCAAAGTTGAAATGGACCTTAAGATGGTTTAGTTCAACTTCCTCACAGCAACTATATGCAAAGGTGAGCTTCCTTCTTCTCGGGGAAGCACATACTAAAATAAGCAGCTTACAAGCCTGGATGCCAAGGCTCCGGTTTCACCAAACTAAAAAGAGATGACCACATGATTTTTCCCTAGAATTTTTTTTCAGTCCAAATATTTGTTCTTTCCTGAGGACAGGGACAGGAAGCTACAGTCAGCTGGTTTCAACTGGTTTGTCTCTCAGCCCTCCAACCTGCTGACAAGCGAAACACCAGTGGAATCATTTGCCTAACAGTAGCGCAGTTAGAACTAGGGTTTGGTGTCTAGAACATCAGACAAATGGCAACCCAATTAGCAAGGAGCATCTTCAAACTTTCAAATACGCTCTAAAGTGTTTAAAAATTTTCTTCACATAAACTTTTCCACATATACAGACACATTTAATTGCAAACAGGTTTGTAAAGCTTGCAAGCAGGAACAGAAGTTTTGCTTTGTTTTGTTTTGGGTGTTTTTTTTTTGTTTTTTTTTTTTTTTTTTTGTTTGTTTGTTTTTTTGACAGGGTCATGTTATGTTGCCCAGACTGGCCTCAAATTTGTGGGTTCAAGTATTTTTCCTACCTCAGCCTCCAGGGTAGCAGTCACATGCCAGCATGGGTGTCTCCGAGGGCGGGGGTAAAAAAAAAAGAAAAAAAAAAAATATATATATATGGCTGAGTGATCACTCTTATGTTTTAAGTGATTGCTCAAGAAACACAAAGGATTCTGAATCAAGGAATTTAGATTTATATTTTATTTTCTCCATAAAAGTTTTCTGTAGGAACAAAATTTTTATGGCTCGGAGGAATGAAGTTTGGGACAAATACGTATCATTAGTCACATTTTAAAATGTATCCAAGCTGTCTGGCATAGCACCAGGCACAAAATATGCATATAGAACACGGGTGGGGATTAGTTGCTAAACATAAAGTACAAATGCAGGACACTGGTAAAGATTATTCTCTTTACTAACCTTCTCCAGAAATAAATCCCAAACTCTGGATCCCAAACTCAGCCTACAGTTATCCAAAAAAAGACAAAGATTCACCTAAAGACATTCGATAAGGGGCTTGACTTATTTTAAAATCCAATGTCATACCCTCTGCAGCTCAAAGCAAATCACTGTGACAAGAACTTTTATTTATAGTCGAGAGAGCCGCCCAATAGAGCTTTCATCCAAGAAAACACAACTAACAGGAGAGACGAAGGAAATTAACTTTCAAAGCACCCTATAGTTTTGAAAATAACATTTTCAAACACTTGCCATAGGAAGCCAGTCTTTCTATTATTTTATAACTAGAGTTTTAAAAAATCATGTTTTCCACATCTAATGATGTCACAAAACAGAATTTAGAATATTTACTACTTATAGGCAAACTAATGCACCTCCCTAACCTGTGTTCATTTGGGAAGGAAAACATCACCAAGGCATTTCAAAAGATACATCCTCTTGCAAAATGTTTCTTACAAAACTGCAAAATTTTATCTGTACTATCATGCGAGTTTCACCTAAGAGCAGATGCTGAACACAATTTGTTGTAAGCAGCCTTGGGGCAAAGAAAAAAAAGGCATGGAAAATATTAAAGGGCGTTACACGTATCATTTTGTGGCTCTTACATGCATACGGGGATTTGAAGATGTTGTAATACATACTTTTTATTGTGGGTAGTAGTAGACATACAACTTGAAAGTCACTCTTCTAACCAAGGTGCTGAGCTACTGGACTACATGATTACACAGACAGTTTTTTTTTTTTTTTTTTAAACAAAGACATATTGTTCAGTGCAGGGTGTTTTTAAACAGAAACACAAAGGGAATGGAAACCAGGCTGCTTATGGTACAAGATGGCCTTAATTACACCACTGAATGTTCAATATTAGCTCAGTCACGAGCAGGCAGGGCGCAAGCCCGAATCCAGACTCCAAACAAGGGTCGCAGCAGGAACCGGTACAGCAGGAAGCGGAAGGCTGGGACGTGGTCATCCCCGCCCGGGCTGCCTGATGCTCCGGGTGCACGTTCCACAGAGATCATTCCCTGCGGTTCCCGGGGCTCGCTTCCGCGGAAAGGGGGAAAGAAATAGGCATTTGCCTCGGAGACAATCCCGCGGATGCCCGCAACCCAGATCGGCAATTCCCAGCTCTCCGAGCAAATGTGAAAGTCGGGGCGAAACATCAAGAAAATGCACTCAAAAGCAACAGGGTTAGAGTCAGGGAGAAAGCAATCCGGGCCGAGGGAGGCCCCGAACCCCCGGAGGGAGGCGCGGGGTGAACGGGCGGGCGCCGCGGAGGCACAGGCGGGCGCGCGAGGGTTCCTGGCATCCTCAGCCGCCGGGCCGCACGCCCGGGCCGCGGATAGGCTGCGGCCGCCCGAGGCCCGGCCCAGATGCCACGTTGAGACGCTCAAGGACAAATGGGAGCGTGCTTCCTGGAC
>NW_004955478.1:4265499-4306033 GCF_000276665.1 Chinchilla lanigera | reverse complement strand
GGCGGGGACTCCTCTGTCGGCCGCCATTGGCCGCCAGCCCACTCCGGACGGGCGAGCACCGCCCCCTTAACCAATCCGTGGCGTGTGTGGGCGGAACTACCCCGCTGACCACCCGCCCAAAACTCCGCGACGCGGCTCGCAGTTGGTGGAAAGCGCGTGAGTCCAAGACTGCCGGCCACGTGGTGGTGTTTTCATTGCCAGAGCTGCCCAGCCCGGAGGGAGAGGCGGAGAGTAGCCGCGGCTGGCTGGCGCGGGACTTTGTTGGCTGCGGTCTGGCCTCTGCGTCGCGGCGGACGCTCCTGTTCCCTCCCCACCCAACCCTTTAATGTGTGACTCCCTGCCGATTAAACCTGCAGAACTTAGCACAGAGCGTCAGACGCCAACGCACCACCCTTCTGTAGAGTTCTCCGAGTTGCCCCAATGGGGCTGCCACGTAGGGCCAGGCAGATAGGAAGGTATCTAATCCGCTAAATGGCTTGGCTCGGCAGTATTTGGCAAGACCTGATCTGGGGCTTCAAACGTGAAAGTAAATGTACATAAAATGGAGTAGGTTCTGAAAGGGATAAAGTCTTGAAGACAGTGCGTGATGCTAGATGAATTCTGACAAAGGATCTTTTATCCTCAGGCTAAATGCATGTTACCACGCAGAATTACCTTCAACAGTTTATGAATGAGAAGACTCTTCCGCTTTGGATTGCTTCAATTCCCAGCCAAATTTTAATTGGTGTCTTTTCGAATTTGATTATTGTTGGGGCTGGGGATTTAGCTCAGCGGCACAGCGCCTGCCTGGCAAGCGCGAGGTCGTGACTTCGATTCCCGGTACCAGAAAACAAAACAAAGCAAAACAAAAAACAAATTTAATTATTGTTATATCAGAGCAGTTTAGATTGGCATAGTCCCATTTTATCCACTTTATGACTATGGCTGTATGGATTTGATGTATATATGTGTGTATGTCAACTTTAGACCTAAGATAGATGAGCAAAGAGCACTATTTCCCTTAAGCTTTGCTGGTTGGATTTCAGGTTGGGTTTTCTAAAATGCAAATATAAGTTTCTTTTCTAATTATATTATTGTTTCTCTCCGAGGTTGTAAAAAAAAATAGTTCCACCTCTAGATCCACAGATGGTGATTGCTCTTTAGCTGTTTAGTAAGATGTTTTATAAACAGTTCTAAATAAAAATACTAGCTACTTGGATGCTTTAACTGCATTTTTTTGGTAACTTTTCTGATCAAAGGTGCTTCGCCTCCCTCCCCATTCAGCCAAATGTTGCCATCCTCTCTCAGTTCTATTTAGAAAATCAGGAGTCTGGAATTTATACACAATGGAGTACTACTGTGTCATAAAGAAAGATAAACTGGAGTCGTTCCTAGGAAAATGGATACACTTTGAGACCATAATGTTAAGTAAAGTAGGTCAGACAAACAAGCTTAAATACCCAACGGTTTCTCATCTATGAGAAACATATATAAATAATGTGCAAAATAAAAGCTAGGCAGTAGGGGCTGGGGATTTAGCTCAGTGGCACAGCACCTGCCTGGCAAGCTCAAGGTCGTGAGTTCGATTCCTGGTACCTTGGCGCATGCCTGTAATCCCGGAACTCAGGAGGCTGAGGTAGGAGGATTGCTGTGAGTTTAAGACCAGCCTGGGCTACATAGTGACATAGGGAGTTCAAGGCCAGCCTGAATGAGGAGTGAGACCCTGTCTCAAAAAAACAAAACAAAAAGTGTGCGTTGATTTAGTATAATTGGCTTCTGTCTTTTGTATTTTTTTTTTTTTGGCCTGTTTGTCAATCTAGCTATTAACCTGTGTTTATGATAATTAACTTGATAAGGATTTACAAAATAAGTGAATCTCATGCTGCCAAGAAAAAGAAAAAGTTAAAAATGGGGACGGAGGGTAAGAGGGAAAAATAATTGATTTGTGTCACGTACACGTACCAATTTCCCACAATGACTGTAATTATTATGTACTGCAAACATATTCAAATAAAAAAGTTTTTAAAAAAAGTAATGAGCATTTGGGGCATAGACTCTGTGGTAAATGAATGCAAAAGAACTGGTTGGCAAATTGATCATGTCGATTTAAATAGATGGTCTACTACGGTGGATTGACAGCTAGCGGTCAACTTGTCACACCCAGCTGAACCAAGTCAAAGTGGTGCTGGGTGTGGGAGGCCCACCTAAGCGTAGTTGCCAAGGACATAAGAGGCAGAACTGGACAAGAGCAGAAGCTGTGAGGAGGCTGTTAGGGAGCTGTTGGGGAGCTGCTGGTTCTCCTGCGTTATACTGGCTTTCCTGATGTTCTCATTGGAGGAGGAGCTCGGGACCTAGTTGTTGCTGAGAATGGCTACTCTCCACTTTGGGGGAGCGCTGGTCCTCACTTTGAGCATTACTTCCTGGCTCCAGAGAGGAGAACAATGCACTGCTCAGTCTCCGAGAGAAGCTTGTCATGTTGATTTTCCTCATCATCGGAGGAAGAGTCAGGACCTCACTGTTGCTGAGGATGGCTGTAGTACCTTGCAGGGGAGCTCTGGTTCTTACTTTGAGCGTCACTTGCTGGCTCCAGTGCAGATCCCTCAGCCTGCTGGCACAGATCCTTCATCCTGCTGGCACAGACTTTCTAGCTTCCACCACTGACCTTTGGGCCTTCCCAGCGCAGATCCGTGAAACAGGCCTGCCTGAGACGTCGTGGGCTTTTGGCTTCCAGTTGGACTCATGGGAGGCATTGTTACGGGCTCTAGGTCTTCAGCTGGACTCACGCAGGACATTGCTGTGCGATCCAAGCCCTCAGCTGGATTCTTTGGTCCTTAGCGTGTGGACAGATTTCCTGCACTGTCTTTGTATGATTTTTTGAGTGACTGTTATAAATAATTCTATAAAATGGGGCCTCTGTTGTTCTCCTTGCAAAACCTCAAACTGCAACATCTACCTAAAGAAGATGCAGAATGAATGGGCCTGGGTTTTTAAAAAGTAAATCTTAAAAAAAAAAAAAAAAAACCACCAAGAGTCTGGTGTGCTAGGTGCTAGGTAGTTGGGAGAATTACCCAAAACGCAGAGTGAGGGTTCGAAAATGGAAGCTGTTATCAGTTTGCCATTAAGAGTGTGGACGTCGTGGTGCAGAGATGGGAGTGGGTGTTGGTTTCTGAGCAGGAATGGTTCATGATAACAGCGCTGTCTGAGGCGGATAAGCTCGGCCAGAGTGTGCAGAGCATATTAGAAGCAGGCAAGGGCCCAGTGTCTTTGGGGAACTGAGGTGATGTTCTGGGAGTGAAGCACAAGAGGGTTAAGCTCATGATAGCAGAGAGGAGGCCGGACAGGTTAGGACAACACAGAGGCTTCTGACGCAGGCCTGGGCAACAGGAAGACGCCGCAAATGTGAGCTCCGTGTCTCACCTCACATTTTTCTAGAAGATATATTCTTAAAAAGGTAAAAATAAATGGGTAAATTAATTTTAACAGACCCTTTTAACTCAATATGTCCAAAATATCATTTCTGTAGGTAATGAATATAAAATTACTGGTTTACTTAGGTTTTTATTTATTATCGACTATTATTCCTGTGATTGGGGTTTTCTATTTTGCAACAGAATCTTGCTGCGGAGTCCAGGCTGGCCTTGAACTTGCTGTGTGACCCAGGCTGCCTTCCAACGCTCCATCCTCCTGCCTCAGCTTCCCAAGCGCCAGGATCACAGGGTGTGCCACCATGCCCGGCTTTACTTTTTATTAGAACTCGGTGTTTAAAATCCAGCGTGTGTTTTTCACTCAGACACGACTCAGTTTGCTGGAGGCACGTTTGAAGCATTCCTGTGGGTCCCGGCTACCTTTTCTGCTTAGGGGACTTTTGGGAGAATCAGTGTCAGGGCCCGGTGAGTGATGGGGCAGGAGACATGGAGAGGGTGAAGCAGGCGCATCCCAGCTGCTGTCACGGGCAGGAAAGAGGAAGCCTGGTGCTCCGCCGCTGGAAACCGGGTCTTTCGCAGCTGTCGAGGGAGCTGTGCTTAGTTTCCACGTGTTTTAATAGCAGCAGAACTGAATGTTGAGTGGCATTAGGGTTCTCAGGCATGGGAGAAAACTCATCACCTTTCAGACCCTCGCTTCCTGTGCATGACCCTGCTTGCGTGCTGCTTCCTGGGCTGACGGCCAGTCGCCACCACCACCCGTGTGGAAATACCCTCCCTCAGCTGCCACTTCTGGTTTATATTTTTTTCAGAGACAATAAGTAAGTCTGTATTTTTACATCAGGCTGCATTTATAGAAATCTGTTTATATAAACAGATATAAACCTATATCTACATATACAAACCTATGTATTACATAAACCTATATATTTGTATGTCAAACCTATATGTTTGTATGTAAGTTTAAAAAATGACAACACTTAGTTCTTTTCAAAATCACTATGCGGCTCAGCTGCATCCATTAGCTGGCTGGATGTGGTGTTTGGAGGGCTGGTTGTGATCTCTGTTAAAAGTAGAAGCAGCCAGCTTGAGGAGCTCCACCTTAAGAAAAATTCCCAGAAGTTCGTTCATATAAACAGTCAGGAAAAGGGTTATAAATAAGTATAGAGATGCTGAATTCACTGACTATCAGGCTAGTTTGTGTGTGTGTGTGTGCATGTGTGTGTGTGTGTGTGTTAGTAGTGACAATACTAATGGTAACTTTCTCCTGAGCTCTATCCCCAGCCCCTTTTATTTTTTTATTTTCAGACACGGTCTCCCTAACTTAAGAAGTTGCCCAGGTTGGGCTCCAATTTGAGATCCTCCTGCCTCAGCTTTCCAAAGTGCTGGGATTTAGGTGTTTGTCACCTCACCCAGCTCTGTTTTTTTTTCTCTTTTCTTTCTTTCTTTCTTTTTTTGTCTTAAGGTTCTGTGTTCTATAGGAGAGGACATTTCTGATTTAAATATTGAATTTGTGACACCTCGTTCGTATTTTTGCAGCAGCAATTTTACTACTAATAACAGCAAAGGATATATGGAGGAGAGAAATGCATCTTTGCCATGATGGGAATGAGATTTCAGCTTTTTATCTGTTTTCCAACCTCTGTTTCTTCCTAAATGTTTATATTTTCCCTGAAAAAAAAAATAAGTTCATTATTTCCCGGGAAACTGCAAATCACCAAAACTTTAGAGAATAAACCCAGAGCCTGGGGATGAAATATTCCTGGTGATACAAAATTGCAAACCACAGCTCAGCTAATGGGGAGACCTCCTCCTTGGATAAGAATCAGGTTGTAATTTTAAAATGCTGATTAGTGCACACACAGGGCACGAAGAGGGGAAGTTGGAAACGAGACATCCTGTCTGATGCAACCCTCCTGTCACCTGGTATGGTTGCCCTTGACACTCAACCATCTATAATTAGAGAAACTACTAGGTGAGTGCATGCAGGCTTGTCTTCTTCTTTTTATAAAACCCATTCTATTTTTACAAAACCAACTCACAGGGAATCATTTCCTTTTTCTTTTCTGCTGTGTCTCAGGGTCAGAATGGGACCTCAGAAAGAGCTGCACCATAATGGACCGGATGATAGTGGCACTTGGACAGAGAGCACAGGAAGAAGGGCCTGGGACGTGGAGGTGGGGACCGGGAGGGTGACGTGTCACGACCTGCAGAAGATGAAGGGGTCAGCCCTGCAGTTCTAAGGTGGGAGGGGAGGGGTTGGGTCATTTCTGGAAGAGATGATTTGACCGGACTGGCAAGCCGGAAGCCCCAGGGCAGATGTATGATGGGCGAGGGGCACAATGGAGCTTGTTTTGTTTGCTTGCACAGCCTGTAAGATCAGCATAGTTTGTGTGAGACACCAAGACTGCAGCAAAGGAGCGCTCGCAGTTAGGGGCCCTCGCCCCCAGATGGAACCGTTCTCCGGGACTTCCTGATAGAACATGCAGGGGCTAGCAACAAAAACCAACAACCACCCTACCGTCCCCCAGCTGAGAAGTAAGAGGAACAGTGGGATTTCATGAAATGGCGACCTGCTGTCTTTACCCTCCGCCTTTCCTCTCCTCTGTCTTTTTTTTTTTTTTTTCCCTCCACAATGTTCTTCTAAGACAACAAGGAAAATTACAGGTTCTCAAACACTTCTGAACTGACTAATGCTTATTCACTAAAACAGTAACTTTTGCTGACCTACCTGGAGCGAAGGGTCTATTACCCAATGTAGAGAGGGTCAACGGTGGGGTTTTTTATTCTCGGGGACATCTGGAAACCAGGCCAAGAGGGTGCTGGGAGTGGAGGCGCAGCTTGTGATCCCAGCACTCTGAGGCTGCTGCCGGAAGATGCCAGGTTACAGTTCCGCCCAGCCTAGGGAATTTAGCAATTTAGCCAGATCCTGTCTCAAAGTGAAAAATAAAAAATGGGGTGGAGATGTAGGTCAGTGAAAAGGCCCTGGAATCAATCTGCAGTACCAAAAAAAGAAAAGAAAAAGAAAAAGAAGGGTTCAGACGGCCAGCCTTATTTTAGACTATAATTATAGGGGATACCCGGAAATGGGACACACCGCATTATAGAAGCTTGGCTTGGCGCCTCTGGTGAGGGGGTTGTTACGCCCGTGATGCAGCTACGGAAAACAAGGTTGAGGGGTGTCAGGCCGTCGCCCAAGGGCCTGGGACAATCTGTGATGGGACGGTGTGCGCCATCGGCTCCTTGCCTGAGTCCCCAGGCTGGCCTTCTCCGTCTCAAGCGCTGCAGCAGCCCAGGCTGCAAACGCGATGGCATCTTCACCTGCGCTTCACCCTCCACCGCGGCGGAGAGGGGCCGGGTGGAGAGAAAGAGGCGAGATTGTGCCACCAGGCCATAGTCAAGTAGGAGCAGGCAGGTGAGGCCTCCCCTGGCTTTCAAAAGGGGGCCAATGGGGGCTGGGGATTTAGCTCAGCAGCACAGCGCCTGCCTGTCAAGAGCAAGGTCGTGAGTTCGATTCCCGGTACTGGAAAAAAGGTGGGGGGGCAAGGCTCTGCTTAACGGGCTGTGCTAGAAACAGCAAAAAGCACTTTGCTCCCAACCAAAGGCTTAGCCTGTGCTCCTGAGTAGACCCGGGGGAGCTGGTAAGTGGTTTGGAGGCAACTTGAGATTCCTCTTTCTTCTTGAGATGTAAGGTGTAGGGAGTAGCGACCTTACCCTGAACTCACCTCTCTGGAAGGAAGATGGTTTGCAGGGTGTGTATGGCGGAGTGGGCTGGGCTTTCTGAGCTTCTTGGTGAACAGCGCCATCTAGTGACTGCAGTATTAGCTCCAGGCAGGATCTTGGAAGCTTTAAAGTTAAAACATGGTGAACTGATTCAAAAACCTGCAAGAGACCCAGAAACTCCCTACCGTTTGCCTGGAAGAAAAAAAAAACAAAACAAAACTATTTTCCAAATATCAGTGGAAAACATAGAGATTTCCTTCACCACTATCTCTGTAGGAGGAGAAGTTTGGAAAAAAGTATATTTTAACCTTATTATTTTATTTTTGTAATGCTGGGCTCAAACCAAGAACCTTGCGCATGCTAGGCGAGCACGCTACAGTTAAGCTACATCCCACCTCTGTTCAGTAAATTTTTGCCGAGCGCCTATTCTGTGGCAGCCACAGTTCTAGTCTTAGGAATACAACACTGGGCAAAATAAATAAAAAGTCCCACCTTGCATGGGGACAGAGACCACGAGTTAGAAGAATAAAATGTATGATATCTGAATGGTGATAAGTGCTAAAAGGAAATATAAAGCGGTGAGGAGGTGTCCTAGAAGGTGGGGCTGGGGCGGGGTAAGGGGCGTCTGGTGGCTTTACTGGAAGCCACCATCAGGATGCAGACCTGTGAGAGGGAGGAAGCAGGTTACTCAGTCTCAGGGGGAAGCATCTGGGCCCAAAGAAATCCAGGTGTTCATGGGACAGCAGGGTGGCCACGGTGGCTAGGGTAGAGAGAAAGCAGGTAGAATAATGGTAGGAAAAGAGCTTGGGGTGGTAATGTGTGGTGGTTGGGGGTGCGTGAGAAATCCTCTGATACTTTGGCTTGGGTTTTGGCAGAATCATTTAGACACATTGTCTTGGTTACTTTTCTCTCGTTGTGGAGACAAAATACCCGATGCCCAAAATTAAGGAGGGAAGGGTTTATTTAGCTCACAGTTTGTGGAGGTTTCAGTCCATACATGGCTGGCTCCAAGGCAGAGTGGCACATGGCAGAGGGCAAACATACATGGCGGCGGAAGACAGCAAAAGCAGCAAGAGCAAAAGGGAGGAGCAGCAAGCAGCCTCTTTCCCTCCCTTACATTGCATGCAAACTACCCGCCCCAGGGAAGGTGTAGCACTCACACCCACAATCCCAGCATTGGACTATGGATCAATAAAAAATCTAGAAGCCTGCTCCATGACCGCATGAGGATTTGGGGGGACACCCAGACACAAACCGTAACACAGATGTATTGAAAATAAGTGGAAGGAGTCTTGGAAAGTCTTCAATTCACCTTAGCATGTTAAGAGTTCTAGAAAGCTCAGAATGATGTTTACTATTTGACATTGGCGGGAAGCACCTCCCAGGCATAAAGACAGCGCTGCTCTCTTTTCCAGGGATGTGCGCCAGCTTTGCCTGGCACCTGAAGAAGTGAAAGCCAGCTGTGGTAAGCAGACTGCAAAGTCCCCAACAGTCATAAATCAGGGTGGTGCAAGGCCAATAGAGTCTGGTATGTGACCCAAGGCCACACCACAGCTGCAATACTGTTGACACTGAGTGACTCAGTCTCTCTTGTCAACGCCTTTCAAAGACCCTTGTTATTCCTCTCACTTCCTGAGCAAAGCTTTTGGACACAGCCAGTTTCCAATCCACCTGTTTCGTGACAAACCCAGTCCTGACCTGACACCAGTTCCTTCCGGCCTTCCTTCCTAGAATCACCTAACACAAACCTTGTAAAAAGCACTTTCCCACAGCCTCTTTCAGAGATGCTGCGTGATTTATTCGGGATGCAGAGTTCGTTCTGCACTAAGGAAGTAAAGTAACAGTGACAAGGTGCATTCTCGTTAATCTTTACTGCAGGGGTTAGCAGAGCCCCGTGTTTTATAGAACAAAAGTTAGTTTTATTTATTTATTTATTTATTTTTTCTGGTACTGGAAATTGAACTCACAACCTTGCACTTGCAAGGCAGGCACTGTGCCGCTGAGCTAAATCCCCAGCCCCCAAAAGTTAGTTTTAAAAATGTTAGATGCAACAATTACTTAATCATATAAAAATCTGTGAATCTGAGACATCGCTTCCCATCTAAAATGTCTTATGTACCAAGAGGAGGACAGTACATTATGAACCAAAGGATGCAGTCTCTATTTTCAAGTAATTTTACAGTGAGTATGTATTATTATTATTATTATCATCATTATTATTATTATTGAGACAAGGTTTTGCTATGTAGTTCAGGGTGGCCTTGAACTCAGTTTGTAGCCCAGGCTGGCCTTGAACTCACAGCGATCCTCCTGCCCTAGCCTCCTGAGTGCTAGGATTACAGGGGTACACCACCATGCCTGGTTTATTTTCATAAGTTGCCCCTATGTCTCTGGTCCCTTAAGCTGTGTGATGGTTTGGATCCTAAATGTCTCTCTGAAGCTCATGTGTCGAAAGCTTGGTATCTAGCATAAAAGTGTTCAGAAGTGGGGCTTTTGGGAGATTATTGGATCATTAGGGCTTTGATCCTATCAGTGGATTGATCCATATATAGACGTAGCTTAATGGGCTTGGCAGTAGAGACTTCGCTATAAATAGGAGCTTGCTCAGTCTCCGCCCCTTGGTCTCCATGAGGTAAGCAGCACCATTCCACCATGTGCTCTCCACCATGATATTCTGCCCCGCACAGGCCTAGAATCCTAGAGCCAAGTGACCATGGACCAACACCTCCAAAACCGTGAGCCAAAATAAATCTTCCCTCCTATCAGTCGATTATCTCAGGTCTTTTATCACAGTGATAGAAAGCCGAGTAGCACACACTGGTACCATTTTGGGCTACATGTTTGACACTTTTGGCTTGATCTGATCTTAATACCCTTTTCTCTTGCCAGGGCCTCGCTTGGGCCTTCTCAGGTGATGTACAAATGCCCAGAGAAAGGTCAGATTGGTTCCAGGCAAAGCGAAGAGCATGTCCTCAGCTTGTGGGAGTTACAGCAAGCGCGTGAAGAGGGCTGATCTACAAAATCAGACCTTCAGCTTGGAAAGCTCAGGGCTGCAGGCAAAGTAGACGAGATGGGGCGTGTTTAGGGTGGTATGGCCGTAGACAAGGAGAAGTAGGAAATGAAAAAGAGGGATGGTGAAGAGAGGCAGAGAGGAGGTAGGAGGCTCTTGTGCCAGCGTGGGTAGGAGACCTGAGCTCGGGGCTCGGGGATGCAGGCAGAATCTCCGGGATGCAGTAGCCTGTTCGATGCAAATCAAGAGAGATAGACCAGCATGTGAAAGTGCTGTCAGTGTGATTTGGGCTTCCACTGGCTTTTAGTGCGAATGGGGTTATTGGTTATCCCAGTTTCACTGGATTTTGCCTCTGTTGTCTATAGGACATTCACATCCCTTCAAAATCTTTCTCAGTGATGACTGGGAGTTTCTGGAAATGCGTCACACACGAAGGGGACCTGTTCTTTTGGGTGCTCCCCGTAGGGATTTTCTGCTGATGAAGGCAGTGAGTGATGAGGTGCTGCCTCATTACTGCCACCTGCCTGTATCTACAGTGACAATGAAAATACTTTGGTTTTTTTCCTATCTTAGGTTAATGTGTGAATTATACAGAGTAGCATGTTTGTGTGTGCACGTGTGTGCCCATGTGCATGAGCGTATGTATGGTTACGGGGGTACTGAGGATTGAACCTAGGGCCTTCCCTCTGCTCTATATCCCCAGCCCTTTTTTATTACAAGGCAAGTAACAAAGTTGCTAAATTACCTAGGTGGGACTTGAACTTGTGATCCTTCTGCCTCATTCTCACAGAGCGCTTGGATTACAGGTGCCAGCACACCTGACTGCGTAATTTTTTTATTGAGGTAAAATTCACATATCACTTGCTATTTTAAGTGAACAACCCACCGGCAGTCCATTCACAATGCGTCCCAGACATCACTTTTATTTCCAAAACATTTTCATCCCTCCAAAAGAAAACCTGTACCCCTCAAGCCGTTACTGCCTGTTCTTCCCACCCCAGCTTCTCAAAACTGAGAATCTACTTTTTGTTTCTAGTCTGGAGATTTTGTATAAATAGAGCCATACAACATGTCATCAGCTTTTGGGTCAGGCTTCTTTTGCTTAGTGTATTCTTCAAAGGTCTATCTGTTTTATAATACTTATAAATATTATTCTTTTCTTTTCTTTTTTTTTTTTTGTCTTTTTGAGACAGAGTCTCAATATGCAGTTCAGGCTGGACTTGAACTCACTTGTACCCTACGCTGGTCTTGAACTCGAAACGATCCTCCTGCCTCAGCCTCCCGAGTGCTGGGATTACAGGCGTGCGCCACCACAGCCAGCTATTTCATTCACTTTTGCGGCTAAACAGTACTCCAATGAGTGGACATGCCATGATTTTATTCTCTCATCAGCTAAAGGACATTTAGTTTGTTTTTACCTTTTGACCTTAGTGGGTATTATGAATATGCATGTGTATGTCCTCATTTGCGGTTCTCCAAGAAATTCCTGGGAATCCTAGGAGTAGGGTGTCTGGGTCATGCAGTACTTCTATGTTTAACTTTTGAGTAACTGAAAAATTGTTTTCCACAGCAGCTGAGCCACTTCACACTCCCCTAGTGACAGAAGAGAGCTCCAGCTTTCCATGTCCTTGCCAAACTTGCTATTTTCTGGTTTTGCTTTTCAAATGACTGAAGACATGCTTGGGTGTGACAGTTGTATGGAATGCCCGCAGTTCTTGCAGAGCCAGATAAGTAGTGTTGGCTTCTCAGAACTCTCACTGAGAAAGAGCTGCGCTACCTCCTTGAGGCCTCTGGGCCCAGTTTGGACACTGTCGGCACCAGGGCAATGCAACCTCATATTCTGTAACAGCTTGTTCGGCCTCAAGGCAGGGCTGCTCTTTGTGAAGTTCAGGGGTCAGTCCCTGGAACTGTGTCTAAGGATCAGCTCTGAAGTTGACCCTGGGATGCTCTCTCTGGCCTGTTCTTTCCATTTTCTTTTTTTGTTTGTTTTTTCGTTTTTCTTCTGGTACCGGGAATCGAACTCATGACCTTGCGCTTGCCAGGCAGGCGCTGTACCGCTGTGTTAAATCCCCAGCCCCCTTCCATTTCCACTCTTTATTCTTTTGCTAAGACCCTTGATACAGATATGTACAAGGAGGCATGGTTGCATCTGGGCTTAGGTACACTCAGTGTTCTTGTTAGCATAGAGAGTACAGCCAGTCACACAGATAATCCAGAAAGACAAACAGCTTTGGGAACTGGAGCCCGTGGTCCCTTTGAGTGTGAATATCCAAGGACATGTCCAGGAAGCAGCTGGGGCTGCATCGGGGTTGAGGATGGACACATGCGAGATACAGGAATGGTTGGGGTCCAGGTAGGAGCTGGAGATACCAGAGAAGGTGAACTGTAACAAAATGTGCCAGCTGGAGGTGAACTGGAATGAAATGTCCTGGTTTGATTGGAGCATTCCTTTAATTTTAGGAACACTATCAGAAAGGAGGTTGGCTTATGAGCTGAGCTGCCTGCACCAGCTCTAAATCACACATTGCTGATGAGTGAGAATCTCTGTTATAAATGGAAATGTGAACTGGCACATGTTTATTGGCTAAAGCCAAACGCCCCGGTTTATTTTGGTGCCTAGTACGTCCACGATCTCCTGTTTTCCTTGTTTCCTGCAAATTTGCCCAAAGAATAAAACGTTGGTGTGTGATTCAAAAACACGACAATGTCGTCACTGCTGCACAGGCGAAGTGGGAGGGGATTGGACATTTCATTATGCCACTGAGGTCAGAACCGTCTTTTAGCGGGCTTCTAATTCTTTATGAAAGTTCGGGAGGAACATCAGATGCGACATGCTCAAAATATTTCAAGTGGCTCTTTGCTAAGGCTCCTCTCTCTTTCCACTTCCTCCCAGGGATCTGTTTCCACTTGTGGGGTTTAAATCAGTCTCTATCTGCAGATGGTACTCATCTGACCTCGCCCTCTGGAACGGTCTGTCTGCTTCTGACTTGCATCCCGGGAAACCTCAGCGCACACTTCCGCTGGCATTCCTGCGGGGCTCTCTTTCTCCTGGGTGCTGGATGAAAGGCTCCTGCTCCAGCGACGCCCAGGGAATGATTTAGAAAAAGCCATGTAGTAAAAGAGATTTGTCCTGCTGCAAATTCTGCATGGTTCATTTTGTCCCACTTTATGCATTGACTACTTCTGCGGTGGGCTGTTATTTTATTTTCTTCTACTTTCCCAAGCCATGATTCAAATATAGGTTCTTCAGTCTTTTTGAAGTTAGGTATGCAATTTCTCATGACCACATAATCTACTTCCTTCTACTCCCAAGAATTCTTATCACATCAGCCTTTGTATTTCCTTCAAAACTGTGATCGTAACCCAAAATGATTTTGTGTACTTCTGTGTGTACATGTTTACTGTTTTCTCTTTCTAAAAGACAAGCCTGTGAAGGTGGGGTCTTGGTCTTCTCCTAACACCTAGAGCAATGGTTGGCTAGGTAGTAGCTGTTCAAGAAATACTTGTGGCTGGCTGCCTTACAGAATGAATGCTTTAAATTTCATACAAAAATTATCTTCCCATCATGCGTCCCCTTTGCAGGGCTGGGGATATAGCTCAGTGGCACAAGTCCTGAGTTCGATTCCTGGTACTGAACAAAAAATGTGTCCTTTTTGCTGCTTTTGAGCAATATTGCCCAAATTTAATTAGTCTTACTACCAAATGTCTGTTTACTATGTTAATGGCTCTCAAAACTTTGGATCCCCTTTATACTCTTAAATATTACTGAGGATCCCAAACACTTTTTGTTTATGTGGATTACACCTATCATTATTTAGTAAAATAGAAATTAAAAATGAGACGGTCCAAATAAATGAATTATTTATTAATTCATTAAAAATAATAGTAAACTCATTATATGTTACCATTAATTTCTTTCAGTCCTCCAAGCAAACAAAATAGGGAGAAGAGAGGCACTGCTTTGCATGTCTGCATACCTCTTTAATGCATGGCTCAGTAGCAGGCATCTGGATTCACAGATCTGCCTCTAGATCAATCTATAGCGATATCACATACCATGAAGACTCTGAAAATTTGAAAAGGAATATACCTACCCCAAAGACTGAAAGACAGCTAAATATCCAGCAATAGGGGGCATATTGGTTGCATTCCTTGTGGTGCCTCCATAGATGTCATCCTGTCTTTGTCTGCTTTCTCTTGCTACCGCTGAATACCACAGATTGGGTAATTTATAAAGACTGGAGTTTTGTTAGCTGACAACCCTGGCACATGGAGCCGGCTTCCATTCTGCATCCAGTGAGGGCCTTCTGGCTGCATCTTAACATGACAGAGGGCATCCATGGTGAGAGGCCAAGCTTGCTACCTCAGGTTTCTCCCCCTCTTCTTATAAAGCCATGAAAGCTGTCATGAAGGACCTACCCTTATGATCTCTCTTAATCCTAATTCCCTCCTTAAGCCCCCACCTCTTCCAAATACCTCCCAGTGGAAATTAACCTTCAATATGAGTTTAGGTGGAGGTGTCCAAACCATAATAAATACGATGCAGTCATTCAAAGGAAGAAGCAGCTCTATTGGTACTAAGATAGAACCATGCCTAAGATAAGTTGTTGTATGATAAAATAAGGTAGCACCAGGTTTAACGTGCATGGTCATGTATCAGTGTTCTTGTTGCTGGAGGTGATACTCAATACCCACAACTTGAAGGTGAGGTTTAATGGGGCTCATCTCCTAAGAGGATCAACCCAGGCAGAAACGTCATGGCGGAAAGGCGTGGGGAAGTGACACTGCTGGTTCATGGTGGCTGGCAAGCAGAGCAGGGGAACTTTGCAGAGAGGAAGGTGGCACAGACAGGACATAGACCCCAAGACCGCGTCCCTGTGACACACCCAGTGTGTGCTTCACAAATCATGGTGGCAGATCCCAAAGTCAAGTTGATACTCTGTCCTAACCACTATGGGCCATTTGTATTTTTTAAAAATGTGTATTATTGTGCACACAGAACTGGTTGCTGGCAGAAACTCAGTAACGAGGTCAACGAGAGATGGTTTGCTTTTCTGGAGGTGGAATCCCCTTCACCCCACATATCTACCTCCGTGTGTGCGGTGTGGACAAAGACCCCAGCTTTCCAAGCCCTTCCAGAGAGTAGAGCAATAGAGCCATGTGCATGATTAAAGCTTCACTCTCACAACTGCTTGGAGACTAGTGAGCTTCTCTCTTCTGATGTGTGCCTCACTTTCCCCGTTCACTCCATCTCTACCTTCTCCTGAGTGGGGTGACAGGAGAGGGGATCAGGAGAGATGTGAAGTTTTCATCGGTGACAGCTCGGTCATCCTTTCTTGCTGATGCTCTTCCATCAAGGCTGCTGTCCAAATGCTCCTAAGTGGGCTGGGGATTTAGCTCAGCGGCAAAAGGGCCTGCCTGGCAAGCGCAAGGTCGTGAGTTCAGTTCCTGGTACTGGAGAAAAACAAAAAAAAAAAAAACA
This sequence comes from Chinchilla lanigera, assembly GCF_000276665.1. Taxonomy (NCBI): domain Eukaryota; kingdom Metazoa; phylum Chordata; class Mammalia; order Rodentia; family Chinchillidae; genus Chinchilla; species Chinchilla lanigera. Next base: position 4,290,417 of record NW_004955478.1, on the reverse strand, counting down.
AAAAACAAAAAACAAAAAAAACAAATGCTCCTAAGTGCCTGGCTCTCCGAGGGACCCACCTGCAGTCACCCCAAGGGCTCCCACAGACCCCTCTGCACTGCCTCGTTCCTCATATGTGTGAGGTGGTCTCCAGCAGACCCCTGGGCTCTCCTGATCTGCTTCTCCCCCAGGGCTCACATGCCACCTTCTCCTGCAGCCCTGGCAGGTGGCAGGTGGGGTCCTTCAATGTCAGCTGTGTCTTTGTGCTAGCTCTGGTACCCTGGAAGCTCATGGGTCCATGCTTTGCTTGGTTGGAGCAGCCCTCTCATCTCTGCCTTCCCTCACTCCACTCTCAGGAAGCAGGCTTGCAGCTTGATGTTCATCATATCCTTCCCTCCCCAACACGCTCTAGGGGTCCCAGGCCACCCTTCCCAAACCAAAACTTGCTTGCCTTCTCTGCTCAAGGCACGCTGGGGTGTGCCTGTGAGATTTTACACCACCACACCCTTCCAACCAGGGTCAAAATTTGCAGAGCCTGGTCCAAAATAGAACTGTAGACTCCCTTGTCCAAAAGAAGAGACAGTTATAGAAAAGACACTAAAAATATATAGCTTTTTCCTTAAACATATTTTATTCTTGGGGCTGAGGGTACAGGTCAGTGGTAGAGCTTGTGCTTACATTTCCAAGGCCTAGTATGTGCTCGATGTGTTTGTTACTTAGAAAACATAATAAGGATAATAGTGGCATATGAGCATGACATAAAATTACGGATTGCAAAAGAGGGCTATTTTGGTGTAATTTCATGTAAAGGAATAAATAATAATAATTTGCTAATGATATATCTTGATTGATCCTTAGCTTTTTCTGGCTGACTTTTCTGTGAATTCATTTACTGGGCAATGAAAATGAATACCTTGAGCAGTTTCATTTTTAACTGACATCACTGAAAGTGATGCCTGCCAGTCTTGGATTGTAAATAATTTTTAATTTCGGAAAGAATCATTCTGTGGTTGCAACATCTGGTTTCCTGGGCAACCATCACATGTCAGAGGAGACATTACAATGTCATAGAACCCATTTACATATGAACTTAAATTCAGAATTGCACAGACTCATTTGTATGAAGAGATAGAACTACTGATCTAGCCACCCGTCTATCTGACAATCTACCTCTCAATTGAGTTTTCTGTCGCAGAGGTATTGTTGATTTCCAAATCTCTTCTGGTTCCCCAAAGCCTTGAAAATTGGGGGAATGGGATGGGATGGAGGTTGCTCCTTATTTGTATAATTTGCTGTTGTTTGTTTTTTTAGGAAAATATGCACATGTATTAATTTTTCAGTTCCAGAACTTGAGCCAAGCACGGTGGTGCATGCCAGCAATCCTAGCTTCTGGGCAGACTGAGGCAGGAGGATCGCAAGTTTGAGGCCAACCTGGGCAACCCCATCCAAATAAATAAACAAAATAAAAAATTTTAACAAGGGAACTCTGAAAGAAATGAATGTTGACGTAACACCTTTCTAATTAGTCACTGAGTACAGTGATCTTTCATTTTCATTCTTGTTGGTCTTTCTAAAATGAGTCAGTGTGTTTTTATATCCCTTTTATGTTATAGACACCTATATAGTTTAAGCGCCTGCAATTCAGCCAGAAATGTTGGAAAGTTTCCGAATTCAGAGTATTAAGTCAGATCAACTGCATCTTCCTGAGGCTGAGTGTTTGGAAGGTGGGGAGTCAGCTGTCTCTGTGGTCATCTTAACAAGGTGAAATGAGCTTCCTAAGGAAGGAGAGGATGCCACAGAGGCTTATTTCCTGCTTTGGCCTCCCCAGGGTATGCGCTGGAGGAGTCTGAGGCTTGGGTAACCCACGCGGCGGTCCCTGGGGGCCTGCTGATCCCCTGTCGCAGGATGTCACGTACAGTGAGAAGCTGGCAGCTGGAAGGCAGGGTGGCCTCTGGTCATGCTGTGATGGTCAGCAGAGCAGGACGTCGTGTGTCACGCGCTCCCTTCTCTGCCTGAGCACCAAGTAAACAGCAAACACCACCCGCGGTCACAAGTACCCCTCCCAGTTTTCCTACAGCCTGAAATAAGTAAACTTTAAAATGTCTGCTGTTTTCAATTCTAAAATGTAAGCTGGATTTTTCTTTTTTTTTGGTTTTTCTCCGGTACCGGGAACCGAACTCACGACCTTGTGCTTGGTAGGCAGGCACTTTTGCCACTGAGCTAAATCCCCAGCCCCTATAAGTTGGATTTTTTTCTGTAATGAGAGGGCAGTTTAACATTCAAAAATCAATGAATACATGCAATCCATTTTAATGCATAAATGGGTAAAGGAGGGAGATGTAATCCTCTGACTAGGTCTTTCGGTGGACTGATACATTTCAATACATTCATGATAAAAAAAAATTTCAGCTGGGAATACAAAAAGCTTCTTTAACCTAACAAAAATTATCTGCCTAAAACTTAGAACACTTAATATACTTCTTGGTGGAACACGGAGAGAATTTCCTGAGAGTTAGGCAGGTCTCCCATGCCCTACATACAATTAAATCCTCATATGTTAATATGACTCTAAGAAAAATAATACTGAACCAATAAAGTAGGGAAAATAAGGATATGCTTAATGTGAAACATTTCTTGCAAGTTCTGCTTTACGCATTATTCAAGGCATTTTGATGCAGATACTTTTTATTGCCTCTCAGCTCTAAACGTTTTTAAATTCCCATTTTGGTTACTGCTTCAGTGTTTATTTTTACAACTGCATTTCAGCCTTTTCTAAACACGTTGAGTTTTATTATTGTTGTTTTTTTGGTGGTATTGGGGATCAAAACTTGAACTCAAGGCCTTCACATTGAGCTGCTTCCTCAGCCCTTTTTATTTGCTTAAATTTTGGGGCAAGTTCTAAGTCACTAACCTGTCCAGGCTCAAAATTTGCCATATGCCCGCCTCAGCCTTGCAGAGTTCTGAGATTACAGGCATATGCTATCAGGCCCGGTTTGTTGTTGCTATTTTAAAAATTGATTTTAAATTTTTCAGAGAACATGGTGATGTCATTTTTCAGGGGTTGCCGGATTTTGTTGATACCTACCTGTAGCCTAGTACAGTCCTGCATGTGTAGCCTGGTTAATTTTGGTAAATGTTCTATAATGTTTAAAAATGATATGAACATATCGATTGTTGAGTGTAGCACTCTCTTAGATTAAGCTTTTAAATTATAGTGTCCAAATCTTGTATCTCCTTGTTTATGTTTTAGGTTGCTTGATTGGCTAGGAAATAATATGTTAAAAAATTATTCACTATGCTATGATTTATGATTGTCATGTTTATTTAACATTATTAGTTGTTTTCTGTAGTCAGAAAGATTTCAGGATATGTTGCAGAAGATGGTGATCTCCAGTTCTGCTTTCTTAGTTGTGAAAGATATTGTTTTGGAATGGACAATATATGTACATCATTCAAACTTTAAAAGAACTGAAAGACATATATTGAAAAAATAAATCTTTGCTGCTTTGTGCTATAGCTACCCAGGAAAGCTGCTACCAGTTTCTTCTGAGTTCTTCCAGAGATTGTCTGTCTGTCTGTATCTCTATTTGACCCTTTTCTGTTCTCCTCCTTATCAAGATGTTAATATAAACTTCATTTTCCACCTGTTTTAATCCCTTAGAAATGTTCAGTGAAAAATTCTCTTTGTGTCAGAGAAGCCTCATCATTTGAATGGCTGTTTTTTCCATTGTAAAAATATATGTATATTGTACACAAATATATTATATGTCATATATTTAATATATATTTGTTACATATTATGCACATATATATGTATTGTATATTATTTGATAATCCCCATTAAAGGATATTTTTAGTATTTTCAAAGGATATTCTTGTACCTGTATCATTCTTGTGTGTACTTGGAGAAAAAACTCCTGTGATAGGTCTAAGTTATGAATATCTTAATTTTTTCCCAGGTGGCTACCCAGTTGTCTTAACATTATTTATTAATTTTTTGCCACCTCTCTGAAATGCCATGTTTAGCACAAGTGAAATTTCTGTATGTGTTGGAGTGTACTTTGGTACTTTCTGTTTGGGTTTTTTTTTTTTTTTTTTTTTTTGAGACACAGTCTTGCTTTGTAGTTCAGGCTGTCCTTGAACTCACTATTTAGCCCAGGTTGGCCTCAAGCTCATGGCAATCCTCCTGCCTCAGCCTCTTGAGTGCTAGGATTACAAGTATGTGCCACTACACCGGCTATTCTGATATTCTGTATCCTGAACCCGATTTATGGGCATGTGTGTATTCATGTGCCTATGTTAATTACTGTAACTTTATAATTTGTGAATATCTATAGGGGCAGTCTCTCTTTGTTCTTTTCACTATTTGCCAGGCTATTCTTAATAATACATTTTCCCATGTAAGCCTTAGAACTGCCTTGTATGATTTTGTAAAATAAAACCAGGCAAAGCATTAAATCAAAATATAATTTTGTAAGTACAGTTTATTAGAGAAATTAAAAAATGTAGAGAGCACAGATATGCGTGTTTGCAACATAATACTTACCTCTACTAATATTTTCTTCTGTCTCATAATCTGTGTTTCTGGAGCCGGGATAGTCACTCCTCTGCCCAGTGGTTCCTTTGCTCTTTCACCTGCTATTACTCCAGCACCCATTGTGTGCAAGGCACGGGTCAGGTGTAGATGAACAGAACACATAAAAAGCGATGGAAGCGTGAGTTGACAAGGAAACTGCTTAGGCAGATGGAACTCTAATGGACCTGTGGAGGTTAAGAGAAAGGAGGCTGCTGTGGATGGAATGCTCAACAGGTGCTAGGCACCGCCCTAAGTGCTAGGGTACCACATGGAAGCAAAGCCCTATCTTCGAGGAGTTTTAAATCGAGTGGGCGGAGCTAGAGACTGACGAGGACTTGGGTCACCATGGTGTGGCAAGGGCTATGTGCTCCAAACAGGGCTTGCACAGGGTGTCAGGAGCGTAGAAAGACAGGGAAGGTCAGAGACGATGTCTTTGCAGAGACCTTTGTGTTGACTTTGTTAAGATTACATTAGCAAGACGAGGCCATAAGGAAAGAGACCATCAGCTTTCACCGCCCACAAGCTCATGTAGAAAAGTACTAACGGCTGGCATTGATTGGCCATTTACAGTGTGCCAGGCTTCACGGTACATACGCCGGGCAGAGTGGTACATGGGCGTCTGTTCGCCATGCTCCAGGCATAGTGGTACATGGTTCTGTACATCCTCACCTCAGCTTCACAGAACCCTTACGGAGATGTCATTATCTGTCCACAAACAAGGAAACTGAGCTCTAAGACTTGCACAATGACACCCAACTCTTACAAAATAGAAAGAGTAGGTTATTGGGATTCATTTTAGGATGGAGTGATAAGCAAGAGTTCACTAGTTCCCCAAAAAGTAAGTATATATTAGCTTTTAAGTAGCAAAGAAAGGAGCCTTGCCTTCATATTCTGTACGTCCTTCACGCTGTGGCAATTCCGCTGGACACAGGGTGAGAGTTCTGTATGCTCACCACCCTGAACACCATCTGTACCAAAAAACTGAACCCTATCTGTACCAAAAAACGGTGAGAGCATGGGGAGGTGAAGAGCCTATGTGTGTATCCCCATTATCCCCCTTTGGGGCTGGGGCCAAACCCAGGGCCTCGAGCATGCTAAGCACATGCTCCTACCACTGAGCTACTTCCCCAGCCCTTCCTTTCAAAAGGGGTCAGTCTGTGGGCAAAGGAGGGGCCAGATGTTTTCAGATTTTCATCAGCAGATAAACACACTTCATTTTCAGCAAATACACCAACCATTTTCACATTGAGGTGACAGACAATTTGGAGCAAGCTGTGAAGTTTTTCAGGTAAAAATTATCTGGCTTGATATTTGACCATATTTGGAGGCAGTGGCTTTTCCTTAGTTTTTATGAAGACCAGTTTATCAATTTTGAAAATAAATCATGCTGTAGTATCACATATCATGTATAGAAAATCTGCTTAACCCAGAGTCACAATTTTTTTTCTCTTATTTCATCTACACCCTACTTTTAGGTTTTACCTTGAGTCCTATGATCTACTTTGGAATTTTTTTTCCATATAAAAAAAATGAAAAAAGAAGGAAAAAACAGAAACAAACTTTTTGCAACTAAGGAGGGGAAAAGGGATTGAAGGAAGGGTAAGGGAATGGGAAAAGAATCAAGCTATGTCATATATAGGTTCAAATTTCCTATGATGAATGTGATCATTATGTATACCTACACTGTACCAATAAACTTAATTAATAAACAAAAAGAAAGCAGGTGTAGATGAAGTCTCAGATCCTTGGGAAACTCAAATGAAAAACATACGCTGCATTTGTCATGAATATCAGACAGTGTTAAATTTAGTTTTCCAAGGTAAAGTTGTATCTGTTCTACTCACTTTAAAGTAAAAGAATATTCTATCATGATAGCCAAAAACTAATAACACACTAGCAGCCTTATTCATAAGAGATGTGTGGAATATATAAAGTCATTGCAGTTGTATCTTTTCCCCCAGGGACTTAGAGAAAACCCTTGAATTTCTGTGATTTGCTGGATTCAAGGGCAGGCCACAGATTGTCTTTCTGTGAAAAGATTATGCACGTAGCAGTGTTTGCTGAGAATTGAAGATAAGCTCAACATGGGATAGTGATAGGCCTCGTTCCCACAAAGAGTTGAATGTCAAGTGACCTCTAAAATGAGCTTGGGCAAGGATCTCATCCAAGACCTTGGAGTTGCTGAATGTCCTGACATTGGCTGTATTAATGCTGTAACAGGTTTACTTTGTAACAGAGAGAAGGCAAAGTACAAAGGAAAAGATATCTGTTACTTCTAGTGAGTCAAGCTCTCTAAAAATATTTCCCTTTTGGTGACCACTTGTTGCTTTGACCTTTTGATCTTTTGCTCTGAAAACAGGACACGTAGAATTCTTCTACTTCTTGCCCTATATTAAGAATATGGTGACAGTGCCTCCACTACAAAAACAGAGATTTCATTTTATCCGCAAAAGTTTTGGGGATGCAGGGTTTTGGTGAGTAAAGGAGGTAACAATCCAGTTATTCTTATGAAACTTGAAGAGCTATGCATTCTTCATTTTAAAAAGATTTATAGAACAGGGCATGGGTGACACACTCCTATAATCCCAGAAATTTGGGAGACTGAGGCACGAGGATCAAAATTTCGAGCCCAGCCCGGGCAATTTAGGAACTTAGCAGAACCCTAACTCATAAATCAATCAATCAATAAAGGCTAGGGACATAGTTTGGTGGGAATCTCCTAAATCCGGCACTGAAACAAAGAAAAAGGGATTACATTCACTGCACAGATTCTAAAGAAACATATTATTCCATGATGAACTAACTACATGATTAGTGATTCAGGGACCAATGATGGATCAAAATGAAGGAAAAGATTCTCTCAGGAATTGGCCAAACTTTGCAATCAATTTCACATGAGTCAGATTTACGCCTGGACTAAGCAGAAAAGACCTACGGGGGTTTTTAATGTCTGCATAGTTGTGGAGTCTGAAAACACAAATGCTTTCATTTGTTGGTTCAGGGGACTATTCTAGCAAAGTCACTGGCCTGTCGCCAGTCAGGAGGTATAAGCTCTTTTTTATGGAGTTCTTCCTCTTACTCTGTTCATTCACCTCCTTCTGTTTTTCTTTCTTTTCCTTCTCCTCTTCTTCTGTTCCTCCTTCTTTTATTATTTTTTGTTTGTTTGTTTTTCTTCCAGTACCAGGAATCGAACTCACGACCTTGCACTTGCCAGGCTGGCGCTTTGCCACTGAGCTAAATCCCCAGCCCCTCTTCCTCCTTCTTTTAAATAAGCTCCTCCCCCTTCATATTATAGGAATAAATTATGCTCACTGTAGAAGGTAACAGCACGGTATGACTTATGGGCTCTGGCTTTGATCAAAACGGAGTTTTAAAATATGTGTCTGCTGATGACTAGCCGAGCTACCTTGAAGAAGGTAGACCTCTAATAGGTTTTGGATACCCAAGTGTTAATGCGAACATAAATCTAGTTACTTTGCAGAGTTGACATGTGGATTTCATGACACTCACGTGTGCACACAGTGTGGGGCCAAGCCAAAGCACTGTTGTATTAACAAAGATCAGAAAAAAATGTAGAACACTAAAATTGTGTACAGTTCAACTGCTGGGAAGGGAGCCTTACCCACAGCAACATTTTTACATTCTAGAATTTGCCAGGAAAGACCACCAAATTAGTTCACCAGTATTTATTTAGCCTGGCACTGAGGTATACAGCAAAAGACACAGAGCTATAACTCAGTGAACATTTTTTGATTTTTCTCCTATGCTAATAATGTTTCTAATATTTAGCTGTTCACCATTGACTTATTAGAGAAGAGCGCATTTATATCTCCTAAGTGCCAGAGAGGACAAGTGAATGAAATATGTCAGGTGATGATAAATATGGAGTAAAAGGGGGTGGGAACAGCGAAGCTTGCAATTTGAAGGTTCCCTGTCATTGTGGGGCATCTCTGCTCCGGTTACAACCTGCTGGTCACTGATTTGTTTTGGCCAATGAAATGAGAAAGTATTGTGTGACCTTCTAGAGCGAAGCTTTGAGAACCAGCGTGCACTGCCCTATCATTCCTTTCCCTCTGCCCGGGTGTTCTAGAAAGAGGTCACTTTTTAAACCTGAGCTATGGTGTGAGCAAAATCTGTAACTGAATTTTCATTTCTCTGGTAGGTATGCACTGTGGAGGGGAAAAAAACCTTCATGTGGCTCTTTCACCAGTCTGTTTCTGGGTAGGGCTTGTCTTGAAACTGTAATTTTAAAATTATTTTTCATGTATTTAAAAAAAGTTAAATCATCCATCAGGGGTATGGTAGTGCACACCTGTAATCCCAGCATCAGGTGTATTGGTTTGGGGGTTATTTCTGTGAGGGGAACAATACAATACAAGATACATATTTTATAAGTTATTTATAATAGTCACTCAAAGAACGATATACCTAAGAGTGTGCAGGAAATCTGTCCACACACTATAGACCAGGAATCCAGCTGAGGGCCTGGATCCCAAAATAATGTCCTACCTGAGTCCAACTGAATAGAGCCCATAACGATGCCTCCCATGAATCCAGCTGAAGGCCCAGAACCCATAACAATAGGTCTGTTTCACAGATCTCTGCTGGGAAGACCCAAAGGTCAGTGGTGGAATCTAGAAAGTCTGTGCCAGTGGGATGAAGGAGCTGTGCTAGCAGGCTGAGGGATCTGCACTGAAGCCAGGAAGTGATGCTCAGAAGAACCAGAGCTCCCTCGAAAGGTACCACAGCCATCCTCAGCAACAGTGAGGTCCTGAGCTCCTCTGATGATCAAGACGGCCGAGTTCCCATCAGGGAAGCCAACACAGCAAGCCTTTCCAGGAGGCCGCCAGTGCACCATCTTCCCCTCTGGAGCCAGGAAGCGATGCCCAAAGTGAGGACTAGAGCTCCCCCAAAGTGAACCAAAACCATTCTCAGTGCCAACGAGGTCCTGAGCTCCTCAGAGGATGAAAACAGCCAAGTTTATCAGGAAAGTCAGCATGACAAGCTCCTCCAACAGAACCAACAGCTCTTTACAGCTTCTACCAGCTCCCAACAGTCTCTCTCAGCTCCTAACAGCCTCCTTCTTCTTCTCCAGGTCTGCCTCTTATGCTGCTGGCAGCAGTCCTCAGGTGGGCTCCCACACCCAGCACCACACTTACCCAGTTCAGCTGGGGGTTATAAGTTGACCACCAATTATTAATCCACTACACCATGGGAGGCTGAGACAGGAGGATTGCAAGTTTGAGTTCAGCCTGTGCAGTTTAGACACTTAGCCAGACCTTGTCCCAAAGTAAGAAATAAAAATGGGCTGGAGAATACACACCAATCCAAATCAAACCAAACCAGTACAAAGCGTAGAAAAGCAAAGAGGGTCAGAATCCAGGAATATGGACCCCTCTCTCCACTCATCTGCAGGCCAACCTTAGAGCAGCATCACCTCTACTCCAGCCATAGCTTCCCTCCTGGTCTTCCTGCCAAACTCTTCTCTATGCCACATTACTCCTTCAATGTGCATCCTTAGTAATGTCTATTCCCCATTTCGTGTTCTTCAGCAGAAAAGCACAAAAATATATGGAGAGTAAAAAGTGCATTAAAAATATTGACAGAAAATTCTTCACAATAGAAGTGACCTCTTCTGGATGAGAAGATTTTGGGTGATTTAATATCTCTCTGTGTGTATTTTTTCCACTTAAAGATGTTCCAGAATCAAGCAGGGGCATCTTTAACTGGCTCCTGTTGCTAGTTGTGGCAGATGAAAATGACCAAGGAGCTGACACACTTTCCATTGAAAGAGTAGGTTGGATTCTTCTTTCCTGGAATCTGGGATGGTTTACGTCATTTGTGTGACCAAGAGACTGATGTTCTAGATTTCAAGGCTAGGTTGTAAAGAGCCATGCAATATTTGCCTGGTTGTCTTGGGGCATTCTCTCTGAGACTGTAAGACTTCCACTGCATAACAGTCCCAGCTGAGCTTAGCCTTTCTCTCCTCTCTGACACAGCTGCAGCCGTGTGAGTAAACCATTTGGAATCCTCTGGGCCAGTCTGTGCTCCAGCTGAGTAGGGTCCTATCTCTTCTCCTTTGCGCTAGTCTGTTATACTCACCCATCACATGTTGTAGTACACCGTTTCCACACCTGGCTGTTCTACTAGTGTGTGTACTCATTTCTTTTTGCCACTGTAACAAATTACTATTAGCACAGTGTCTTAAAACAACACGGATGCATTACTTGGAGTTTTGGAGGGTAGCAGTTTTTAGTGGATCTCACTGGGCTAAAATCAAGATGCTTCAGAAATATCTTTCTTTTTTGTAGCCCTAGGGCGGGTTCCATTTTCTTGCCTTTTATGACTACTGGAGAAGGTAAGCATGTCTCTTCCTCCTCTTCTTCCTCCTCTTCCTCCTGTTCCTCTTCTGTCTGTGCTGGGGACTGAACCCAGGGCCTTCACACGGAGCTATCTTTTGATAGGGGCTTGTTAAGTCACTAAATTGCCCAGACTGGGCTCAAACTTGTGATCCTCCTGCCTCAGCCAACCAGAATGCTGGGATTATAGGCATGTGCCACCACCACGCCTGGCAGTTTTTACTTTTTTAAGTGTGCGTGTGTGTATGTGTGTGTGTGTGTGTGTGTGTGTGTGAACTCATAAGAAGAATGATATCTGTGATCTGTGAAATTAGATGAAATTTTAAGTTTTAAAATAAAGTTTTATTGGAACACCAGCCGTACCCATTGATTTACGTGTTGCCTACGGTTGTTTTATGCTACCAGTGGTGAAGGCGAGTAACTGCGCGAAGACCTTCTAGCCACAGAGTGGAAAGTAATTATGTATCTAGCCCGCTGCACAAAAACGTGGAGAATTCCTGCTCTAGAGCAGCACCGTCCAGAGAACCGCCTATGGGGATGGGAATGTTCCCTGTACTAGTACGGTAGCCACTGGTTCCAGGAGGCACTTGAAATGAGGCTAGTACCACTGAGGAATGACTTTTAAATTTTATTTAATTATAATTCATTTGGATTTGAAGACCTACCGTGGCTGCGGCCACTGCCGTAGACATCCCTAAGAGGTGGGATGGTGGTTAGGGAGAGGGTAATTGAAATGCCACAGCCCACCAGGCGCCAGACTTTGTGCTCAGATGCTCTTCTAATTCTCAAAATGGCAGCTTAGAGAGACTGGATGGCTTGCCTAAGGTCCCACAGCTACTGAGTGACAGGGCTGAGGCCAGGGAGGTTGACTCCTGAGTGGTCTATCCCACTAGGCTATCCCTCCTAGAGTGGGACACAGACGTGTTCAATTACAACACAGAATAGAATGTGAGGAGTGCCGTGAAAGCAGGGAAAGCGAGGCAGAGAGTGACTAAAGGGAAGACCGGGGAAGCAAGAGACATCTTCATGGGCACCGAGCCTGTTAAACTGGGTTTTGGAATTTGGGTCACATGTTGACTGAAGAGTGTTTGTAAGATGTGAACACAAGAATCTCAACCAGGGTGTGGGGTTGGAAGGCAGGTGAGGGTGTTATAAGGTGGGAGACAGTTCAGTTTGAAAACCTAGGCTGGAACTTCACTAGCCAAGGCCCACAAGCATGTACTGTATATTTGTGAATTTTTATTTATTTATTTATTTTGTCTTTTTGAAGCAGGTCTCGCTATGCAGTTCAGGCTGGCCTTGAGCTCACTTTGTAGCGAAGGCTGGTCTCAAACTCCCAACAACCCTCCTGCCTCAGCCTCCCAAGTGCAGGGATTACAGGCATGCGCCACCAGGCCCGGCTATTTGTGAATTTTTAATTGACACATAACAACTGTACAACTTGTGGGGTACCTTGTGATGCTTTGATAAAAGTATACATTGTGTAATGATCTAATCAGAGTCATTAGCATATTTATCACCTCATAACAATGAAAGCGTTCCAAACCCTCTATCCTAGCTATTTAATTAAATTAACTAATTTACTTTTAACTTTTTGAGACAAGGTGTTGCTATGTATTTCAGGCTGGCCTTGAACTTACTACATAGCCTAGGCTGGTCCAGAACTCACAGGGATCCTCCTGCCTCAGCCTCCTGAGTGCTGGGATTACAGGTGTGCGCCACCACACCCAGCTCCTAGTTATTTTAAAATACACTGGGAAGGGGAAGGGAAAGGAAAGGATGGAGAGAGGCAACCTCTTAAACAGTACAGAATTAGGATTAGATATAAAAGATAGGTTCTGGTATTCTATTGCATAGCAGGGTAAACACAGTGAGCAACAGTGAATTGTGTGTTTAATAAAACGCAGTTTTCTTGACAGCTGGGCATACTTCCTCTTTTCTGTCACTAGGAGCTACTGTATACAAATGACCTTGCTTTCTTTTCCACTTTGACTGGAAGCTTAGTGTCAGATTGAAGCTTACTGATAACAAGAACAACAGAATATTACAACCTAGATATTTGGGTTTCAGCTCCCGTTCTCTTTCAATGCTTAATTTTTGCCCATCCCCTCTCCCCGATTTTCTGAGCTTAGCCTTAGTCTTACTCATTTTCACATTGCTGGGACACAATACCCAACACCCACAACTAAAAGGAACAGAGGTTTATTTTGATTCAAGGGTACAGTCCGTGGTTGGCTGGCTTCAAGGCAGAGCTGCACGGCCGAGGAGAAGCTGTTCACATTATGGCAGCTGGGAAGCAGGGAAAGGTGGGAGCAGCCCGTCAGGGAGAGAAACCCTTCCAGGTCACACCCCCAGACACCAGCCTCTTCCCACCAGACCCCGCCTCCTAACAGTAAGTCAGCTCTATTGGTCCCATAATTCAATCACTTTCCCAAAGAGGCCTTGTGCCCTTGAAGGTTCATGGGTCACTGTCCATCTAAACCACAACAGCATCTGTTCTTCGTCATTCTCTGACATCGCTTTAGCGTGTGTTTCTTTATTGCAATGCTAACTCCTTTCGCAAACAGTTGTGGATATAAATGTGGGCGGGACCTAGGGTGCGTGCAGGAAGATAACTTTGGAAAGGAAAGAAGGTAAGTTTGAAAAGATACGAGGAGGGGGCTGGGGATTTAGCTCAGCGGCACAGCGTCTGTCTGGCAAGTGCAAGGTCGTGAGTTCCATTCCCGGAACCAGAAAAAAAAAAAAAGAAAGAAAAGAAAAGATACAAGGGAAGTGTGAAGAGGTAGTGTGGGACACTGTGTCCAGTCTGACTTGAGCAGGTTGGTAGACGTTTCTGCCTTCAAGAAAAAACCCTGCTGGGCATGGTGGTACATGCCTGTCATTCTAGCACTCTGGGAGGCTGAGGCAGGTAGATCCCAAGTTTGAGCCCAGTCTGGATAATTTAGCTACTTTGTGAGATCCTGTCTCAAAAAAAGGGGTGTGTGTGCTGGTGTCATGGTTTAAATCTAAAATGTCCCCCAAGGTGTTTGGAAGGTGACTGGATCACAGGGCTGCTACACACCATCAGTGGATTTATCCATCCTTGAGTTCACAGCTGAGTGTGCTGTTAGGAGTCGGGCCTGGCTGGAGGTGGGCCGCTGGGGTGTGACCTGGAACATGCAGTCATCCCAGGCTCCCCGCGTTCGGGCAGCCGTAGGATGAGCAGCTGTCCTCTGCCTGGCCCTTCCACCATGCTTTTCTGCCTTGTGCGTAGCCAACTTCAGAATGAACCCAAAGGAAGTTGTAAGCCAGAGTCCTCTCCTCCTATAAATTGTGGGTGTCGTGTGTCAGCATCAGAAAAGGGAGTAACATAGCTGGAGATAAAGCTCAGTGTGAAGGCCCTGGGTTCAATCCCCAGCACTGAAGGTGAAAAAGAATAAAAACCCTAACCCAGTTCAGTGCAATCCCCTGGCTCTTACTTCCCAGGGCCTTGGCTGGGATCCCAGCAGCTCCCACTCAGTTCTTGGAAACCTGACAACTGACCCTAATTCCATCCCATTGGTGGAATCCCGTGCCAGCCCCTTGCTCGCTTTCTGGACTGGCTCTGAGATCTGCTCGCTTCTTCACCGAGTGTTAACTCCTAGATATCAGCAGCTTCAGTCTTGCTACTGGCATCAGAGAACACGCTGGTGTCTGCTAGCTTTTCTAAAGCCCCCTGTTCAAGCTTGCTCCTGAAAGGGCTTCAGTAGCTCTCAGGTGAAAGGCCACATCCATGAGCTTTGCATAGTGTCCTGGCCCATATCCCAGCTCCGTCTCTGCATGACTTGGCAGTTACTGCATGTGTCTGTCCCCAGGCTCCTCGTGTGTGAAGTGGGCATCACCGCAGCACCTGCCTTAGAGATTATGATGCAGGTGGGCTGCGGTTCTCGCTGTCATCCAAACCCTCCTCCATTTGCATCATCTCATCTCTGGAAGTTTGTAAGTTTCCTCTTCCTGGACGGGGTTCCTTCTTTCTCTCCTCAACTGCTCAGTCTTTTTGCATTAGCGTAGATGTCCTTTCCTCTGGGAAGCCATCCCAGCCTGCTCTCCCCCATGTATCTATTTTTGTTTTTCCTAGGAAGCAGAGACTGTGCTGGGTTCCCGCTTGTGGGGACTGTCACGGTTCCTGTCAGGTGCACAGAAAACTGTCATAAATGAATGGATGTTCACCCTGGTCAAATCAAGGCACATTGTAGATGAAGAGATATGAGTTAAAATCAAGCAAGTCTGAAATAATGTGACATTAAATCCTGGCTGCATACAGGTAGCCCTCTGTATCTGAGGGTTCCGCATCTGATGATTCAATCAACTGTGGATAGAAAAGTAATAGAAAAAAAGTTGGATTTGTCTTGGACAGGTAGAGATTTTCTCTTATCATTATCCCTTAAACAAAACAGTCTAACAACTATTGACATAGCATTTACATTGTGTTAGATATTATAAGTCTTACGGGGATGATTTAAAGTATGAGTGCTTTTCAACTGAGAAGGGAGTTCTATTCTTTTTTTTTTTGTTTGTTTTGTTTTTTTGTTTTTCTCCGGTACCAGGAACCGAACTCACGACCTTGCACTTGCCAGGCAGGTGCTTTTGCCGCTGAGCTAAATCTCCAGCCCCGAAGGGAATTCTATTCTGATAAACCCATAATTGTATAACGTGAAAATACTGTAAGTTGAAATGCATTAAAACCCATCTTATAGTAGAAAAGTTGTAAGTTAAACCACAACAAATCAGAGATCATCCGTATATGGAGTGACGTACACAGGTATATATAAAAACTATGTCATTTTATATAAGGGACTTGAGCGTTCCCGTGTTTTAGTATACATGGGGGTCCTGGAACAAAACTCCTGCTCATATTGAGAGACAGCTGTAATATCAGTGTGAGTCAACTGTAAATTCTGTTTATGCCACTGCCGCTTGGTGGCACTATTTTGGCTGGGAACCATCGAGGCCCACCGCCCTTCCCCAGGAGCAGTCGCATACTATGAGTGCTCCAGAAACTTGTGCTTTGGACAAATTTTTTTTTTTTTCCGGTACTGGGAATTAAACTCACGACCTTGCGCTTGCCAGGCAGGTGCTGTGCTGCAGAGCTAAATCCCCAGCCCCTGGACAAAATGTTAACATTTTATGTTCCACTGGGTCTGCAGAATAGTCCAGTTCGATCGGTGGGTGGTAGGAAGAAATGGTGGAGCAGAGGAATGCTGGGGCAGGAACTTAAACTGCATTAAGGGGACTGAAGTCCTCATGACCAGAAAGTCAGCCGCAAGTTCAGAATGTCGAGCTCAGTGCAAAGAGCAACCCGGAGCAGGAATGCCATGGAGAACAAGGAGAGAGAGGGAAAGAATGAATAAGAAGTGAGCAAGCCCCATTCAGTAACAAGGGATGAGAGGACATTCAGAAATGCGCAGTGAATTCCATCCTGGGATCCAAATCTAGGAGCCGGAAGAAGTACTTGTCAAGATTCCCCAGTGATCATTATGCAAACTACTGCATAAAGAAAGCCAATCTCAAGTGCAAGAAAAAACCACACAGAGTTTCTCGGGGCAGGGTTGGGAATTTTTCTATACTTTTCTTCAGCCTACAGAGAAGTGTTTGTGTTGGTTCCGTACAGTTGAGATCACCACTGCGCAGCAGAACGTAAGATGCCATGACCACAGGTCAGAGCTCCCTGCTCTGGGCTACCACAGCCAGGCATGGACAGAGCTGGGCCAACGTGTGGCCAGCCGGCTCCTGATACTTTCCTGATCTTCCCTTCTTGGATGAGATGAAGACCGGACATAACCAACAGGTCATTTCCAAATTATTCAAACATAAGCCTAGAGATTTTTACCATACTATTTCCCAGAACAGGTTAATAATATTTTTTTTTTCAGGTTAATAATATTAACGATAATATTATTAGCTGGCTAACAATATTAGCCAAGGTTCTTATCGGTAAGCAAAGAAACAAACACTACACAACCTAAGTAGAACAGAAATGTATTAGCATTAGATTGGGCAACTCACAATCTAATTGGGGAGGTATGAGAACGAGGTATTGATACTAGAACTCGTGGAAACAATGCTCAGAATCACACTGTGAAAACGCTTGAACTAAGACATCATTCAGGATTCATATGATGGGATTAGAAAGAGAGTTCATGAAAATAAGCCAGTCTTGGTATTCTGTATATTTCCCCAGTGGCTTTTGGTATAAGTTTCAAATGGACAGTAAGCATCCTAACAGCTTCACGGTTCTTTGTTTGTTGTTTGTTTGTTTGTTTGTTTTTGTTTTTCTTCCAGTACCAGGAATTGAACTCACGACCTTGCGCTTGCCAGGCAGGCACTTTGCCGCTGAGCTAAATCATCAGCCCCTCACGGTTCTTTTTATCTTTTGTTGGTTGGTCAATGCAGAGGAGGCCACGCAGGGAAACAGCTCTGTGCATCCTCCCCCTGGATGGCGGATCACAAGTGTCACCTTGGCTTCTTGCATCCCATCTGTGCTGTGAATCACCCTGGCTCTTCACTTCTCTGCAACATCAGTCTCCTCCAAACGTTTCTTTCCCTGGGCCTCTCTGACCTCCCTCTTCCTGGTGTGCTGCCTACTTCCCAGATGCTCCTGCTGAGCCCCTTCCTCCCTCTCTCCTCCCATCCCTGGCCTCCACATGGTTGTGTAAGCAGCCACCTTCCTTGGTATCATTTATTTTCTCAACACCCTGCACCAGGAGGGATTTCATTCTTTCTTCTGGCCTTGTAATTAATAAGTTAATGACTTCAAATCCTGCAGTTCTTTCTCAGACTTCCAACCAGCGAATAACTACACCGCTTCTCCTGCAATCTCTCAAATTCAGCACGTTCCAAGCTGAACATGACCCACCTCACTCACTGTTGCTGCTCTTCCTATGTCCTCTGAGTCAGTGAATGGCACCCGCATTAGCTCCTCATCCAATCAGAATTCTAAGTTTCGTCCCAGAGTCCTCTCTCCCTCACCCTCCACATTAGTCCCTAGATTCTGTCAAGCTTAACCCACTGGTATCTCTCAGACCTGCTTTGCTCCCTTTTCCTGCGTCAAAGCTTTTTAAATTTGTTGTTATCATCCCTCACCTGGATCACTGCAACAAACTCCTAACAAGTGGTCAGGCCCCAAGGCTCCATCAGACTCTGTTCTTGTTCCACTGGAGCCAGAGTGATCAAAATTATGCTCTTGGCCCTATCTCTTACCTGCATGAAAACGATCCATGCATCTCAGGTCTGAATGAAAATCAAACCTTCTAAGGCAGGGGTTGGCAAGGTGTATGTCGCACATTCAATCTGGCTCATCAGCTGTTTTATAATGCTTAAAAACTAAGAATAGTTTTGTTTTGCTTGTTTTTTCAGTTTTCAATCTGTATCAGTCAGGGTTTTACTAGAGAAGCAGATATAACACAAGATAGACAGTTGTATAGGAAATGACAAGATTGGCTTACGACTGTCAGCCACAGAGTTGGATTAGGAGGTGCGCGGAGGGTGTGTGCACACTGGAGACTGAAGGGTTCAGTCCAAGGTCTGGGGCTCACTGCAATATCTGTGCAAGTCCGTATCAGGAGGCCGACAGGTCTGCGACAGAAGGCTGATGAGTCCATGCCAGAAGGTGGAAGCAGGATCCAAGGCAGCTGAAGAGTCTGCGCTAGAAGCCAGGAGATGACGTCCAAGCTGAAGGCGAAGACTGGAGCTCCTCTGAAGAACAAAAAACTATCTGTCCTTCCTCATCTCCCTTTTATATCATCCAAGCTGAGCCACCCCAGGGTGGGTCCTCTACACCCTAAATTGTGGAATTGCTGAGCTGATTTAGTTAAACTTTTAAACTTCTCAAGTTGACACAATCAACCACTACACAAACTGTTGAAAAAAAGAATTGGACATGTTAAAGTTATACGAACTTTGTCTAAAAAATATACAAAGAACTCTTAAAGCTCAGCAAGAACACAAACAACCCAGTTTTTTTTTTTTTTTTAAAGTGGCCTAAATATCTTAATAGACACTTTTCCTTTTGGGGGGCAAATAAGCATATAAAAAGGTTCTTAATAGAATCTCCCTTAAGGGAATCACAAATTGAAACAAGAAACCGCAGTACACTTCATAGAATGTAGACAAACTAAAGCTCTAATGACCCCAAATGCTGGTGAGGAGGACGTGGAGCAATAGGTTCATTACTGGCAGGAATGCAAATGGCGCAGTTGTTCCGGTAGACAATTTATCAGTCTCTTACAAAAGTAAATATGCTCCTACCATATGACCCAGTGATTGTGTTTTTTGGTATTTACCCAAAGGAGTGAAAAACTTATGTCCACGCCAAAACCTGAACATGAGTGCTGATTGAAGTTTTACTCATAATGGCCCAGACTTGGAAGCAACCAAGATATCCTTCAACAGATATGGATAAACACACTGTGGTGCAGCCATACGAGGCAACATTCCTCAGTGATAAAAAGAAATGAGATATTAAGTCATGAAAATACACAGAAGGACCTTAACTATGTGCTATGAAGTTAAAAGAAGCCAAATTAGAAAGCCTACATATTGTATGATGCCAATGATAGGACATTTTGGAAAAGGCCTGGGACTAGGAAGAAGATCAATGGCTGGGAGAGCCTCAGTTAAAGGACTGAAGGACAGGCAGTGGACACTGGGGTTACTCCAGGCAGCAAAATTTTTCTCTAGGATTCCATGATAGTGAGTATAAATGTTAGTGTAAATGTATTAAAACCCACGGAGTGAACAACACCCAGAGGGACCCTAGTGTAAACTATGGACTTCAGTCAATGACAATGTATCCATATTGGATCATTGTGATGGGTAATCTGGATTGTCAGCCTAACTGGATTAAGAGATACCTAGAATGGCAATTGGACTGTGAGGCACTGACGGAATCAGTGAGTTAATCCATTTATGAGTTTATGGCTAAATTGACTATTAGGAGGAGCGGCCCATTGGAGGAGGTTCAAGGGGGATGTGTCTCCTAAGGCCCTCTCTCCTCTGGTTTTCTCTTGTATTCTGCTATGGGGTGAATGGCTTTCTGCTCCCATTCGCTTCCACCAGGATGTTCCTCACGGCCAGATTACCAGGGACTGAAACGTTTAAAACTGTAAGTCAACACAATTATTTCCTCCTTTAAGTTGTTTTTCTGAGGTGTTTAGTCACAGCAACGGAAATCCGTCTCCTATACCCAGCAAGTGTAACAAATGTACCACACAAATGCAAAGATGCTAATAAGGGAAGGAAGGTATCTGAGAACAGTGTAATTTATGCTCAATTTTTTTTCAAACCTAAAACTGCTCAAAAACAGCCTGTTGATTAAAAATAATTATATCACTTTTAAATTTCAGTGTTGGTAAGTTTTTACCAGAACACATCCATATTCAGTCATATACATATTGTCAATGGCTGCATTTGTGCTGTAATAGTCAGGTTGAAGGGTTGCTCCTGCGGCCAGAGGGCCTGCATACTAGTGAGGGGTCTCAAGAGGAACAGAACTGAGAGAAAATATATGTATAATCACGCAAGGGGATTCATTATGTAGGCCTGTAGGATCAGAGGTGAGAGTCCACACTGACTGTGTTAAGAGCCCAAGAATCTAGTAGGTGCTCACCCCAAAAAGATGGAAGCCACACAACAAGAGGGATCAAGGGTGCGGCATCAGTCCAAGTTCTAAGGCCCAGACACTCGCTGGAGAGCAACTTGTGTGAGTCTGCACTGGAAGGCTGATAAAACTGGGCACTGATGTCCAATGACGACAAACACACCCCTCAACTAGACGAAAGCTCTAAAAATAGGCAAGCTTTCTTCTCTCCCCTTTGTGTTCCATTCAGGCTACAGACCTCTTAGTTGGTGCCACCTACAAAAAGGGGGTCTTCCTCCAGCAGCTTGCAGGGCTACATGCTAATCATCGCTGGAAACACCTCAAAAACACCCCCACAACTCTGCTTCCCTAACCTGCTACGTGTTTCTTACTCCAGTCAAATTGACATATCCCAGTCAATGGTCCACAAAGTCTACAAAGCCTAATTTACTAACTGGCCCTTTAGGAAAAATGTGCTGATCCTAGTCTAAGGTACATAGAACTACTGCAGGTCCTGCTTACTCTTTCAGACTCATCTCACCTTCCGTCTTATCCCTAAGCCACCTGGAAAGACACTTTCTCTAAAGCAAAAAAAACCAACCCCCCCCCCAAAAAGAAACATGCTTTCTCTTCTCCATCAGTTGCTTCCATTTGAAAGACCAGGCAGGACAAACTGGGTGCAGTTATGTCCCAGGCTCTTTGGGGCAGCTTTTGCTGACCTCCTAAGACTGGATGGGAAGCTTTTTGATGTTGCACTCAGTCCCCGCCCCTTTCCTTTGGCTTCTCTATTGAAAACACCCATGTTCTTGCTGATGTCTACACTGTGAGCTTTGCAGATCAAGGTTGTGGCTTTTTCATCTCAAGATTCTTGGCACCCAGCAGCTGCCACTTGGATAACTAGGAAACATTTAAACCTGGAGGCCACGCATGCATGGGCTGCAGGATCTGCAAAGCTCCTGAAATAGGATGATACATGTTGTCTTTGTGGATGACTGTTTGGACATAGGTTCCACAGAGAAAGCCCACCGTTTTCATGAGCTTATCAAAGTGGACCACAACTATCCCCTTTCCAAAGAAAAAAAAATTAAGAATTCCTAACAGTGGTATAGATAAATGGCCAGTAAAGTACTGATAGGGAGAAATAACAAGATTTGTTGATGTCAGTTTGACAAAACAAAGAAAGTTACTGATTCTGCTCACCGATCTTACCACCCAGGACACACAACTGTATGGATGACTAACACATCACTAGGATTTTTAATGTTTCCATCTTCGACTCCAATAGGGGGTCAGCATCCTCCAACACAGCATACGAATACGAGATTGTCATCCAAAGGCAGAACATTTTAGGAGAGACGCATACAAAAATCTGGTCTCTGCTGGATACATGACTGCAATGGTTAATCTTGCGTTAACTTGACTAGGTCATGGTACCCAGCTTTTGGTCAAACAATAGTCAAGATGTTGCTGCAAAAGTATTTTTAGATGTTATTTGCATTCAAATCTGTAGACTTTGAGTAAAACATTACCCTCCATCACATGGGTGTACCGCTTCCAATCAGTTGAAAGCTTTAAGGGAAAAGACTGAGGTTTCCTGAAGACAAGTTCTGCCTTGGAGTTGAGATTGGCGTATTAATTTTTTTCTGGATCACGCCTGCTGGCCTCTGCTGGCCTCTTTTGTACCTGCCCTGTGGATTTCAGACTTGCCAGCTTCCACAATTGTGTGAGCCAATTCAGTAAAATAAATCTGCCTATACACACCCCACTGGTTCTATTTTTTTCTGGTGAACCTTGATTATTGCAATTCTCTTTTGTCAAATATTGTGGCTTTACATATGCCATTTGGGATGAAGATATGCTTTGGATAAAGATATTTTTAGTTGGAATGCTTTTTAGGATTAGATTCAAGACTGCCACCCTCCTGGCCTCCTGGTTAATATTTTCAATTAAGCTCCTTCTTAGATTGGGTGAGCATTTGCCACTGAGAAAAGTTAGAGGACTTTTGGCATTGTGATGCTGGCTGGAATCAGGCTACGTTTGAAACTACAGCTTTAGGGTTCTATAGGAAGCATGAATACTCTTAAGACCACAATCAATGTGGCGATGGTCTGAAATGTTCTCCATGGGTATCTGAAATATGTAGATCCGTGCTTAGCCAATGGAAACTTTAAGTACAAGAAACACTAAAAAATGGGCCTCTACGGTCCTTTCTTTTTTGCTTTAGCCTTCCTCTCCTACTTCTGCTTATTAAATGTCCAACTGCTTTTTAACTTTTTCTGCTATTGTTTCGCAAATATTGCACTGTAGTTACGGAATTTCAATTTAAAGAAAACTCACAATTCCGCTAGAAATCTTTTTTTTTGAGCTTCTTAAGGACACAGGAAAGGCCAAAAGACTTTGAGTCAAGGGCACGAGGCCTCAGGACAAGGGAAACCATGCAGAAACTACAGCGGGACAACTGTCATTCCTGAAATGTGGCTTACAAGTTGGTATTCTCACAGCGGCTCAGCGGCCCTGAGAGAACATTTGCACCCTTTGGAAAGCACTGAGCTTGTATGGCTTTTCAGAACAGCTGTCTTACTGAACTCACCCCACGCTCAGCTGTCTACTGCCCATTCTCCTTTTTGTCTTCTAAAGCTCCAGCATATGAGGGTTTGGCAATGACAACAAGGTGGAGTGTGACTGACACAGGAAACGGCCCATGGCTGGACTGGCGCCTGCGTGCAGCTGAATGGGGACACACAGCCAGGTCTTAGCAAGGAAGCAGATGTCACTCCAGGCCCGGGGTCCAATGTCACCAGCTTGCTTGTTTCCTTCTTTGAAGTGTCTTAACTGCCTTAGGAAGGTAGCACTAACAGTGGGGCATATATCATGCTGACTGAACTCTGCAGTTGGGCAGCTGTTTAGGAAGGGGAGAAGCGGAAGCATCTGACATTTATTTAGCATATCCCATCTGTACTAGGCCCTTTATCTATATGTGCAAAGGACAGTGATTTAAGAGCACCACCTGGGCTTGAGCCACACTAGCTGTGTGGTCTTCAGTGAATCACTTGACTTCCTGTCTCATGTTCTTTCTGTAATAATAACACCTACATCACAGAAGTATCGTAAGATTAAACTAATTATCATGTCTAAAGCACTTAGAACAGGCTTCAGAACACAGTAAGTGCTACACACGTTTGCTATTGTTGTTTCTGTTACTTATTTTTTAACACAGTCCTGCTTATCCTTTTATGCCAGAGGAAACTGAGGCTCATGGAGCTTAAGTCAATTACCGGAGATGGCACAGCCTGAAACCAAACTCGGATTTATCTGACTGCAATGTTTTCTTCCCAGAACACGACCAGGCCTGCTCAAGGCTATCAAGTTTCCTTTCCTGCTTGCCAGCTTAGGGCTCAGTTTATCAGTCCTTCTTTGTACCTACAAGGGTGAAATCCTATATGACCGAGGCCCTGTCTTTAATCCCCGTTCCATTCATCCCTGGAGAAAGGCCAGTGGTCCTCACCAAGGGGGGCGGGGGTGGTCAGTGAAAGAGCAGCTTCTCTCCTGCCTCCTGCCCCAGGCCTCAGCAGTAACCCTGATGTTGCCTCTGGGTCCTGTGACCATTCAAAAAGCAGGGATATTCATACGTAGGCACTGGATAAAAGAAATAGTCTGAGAAGCAAGACCCTTATGATAACTTGGTGGATTTAGGGCAGAGGCCGGGCCCCTATGCCAACACTGTCCAACAGAGACATAATGGACGAGATCTATAATTTGTAAGTTTCTAAAAGTCACATTAAAAACTAAAAACACCGAAGTGAAATTGATTTGAATGTTTAACCTGCCATAGCCAAAATACAATCTCAACCTAGAATCAATATAAAATCGTTAACGAGCTATTTCACTTTTTCTGGCATTAAGTGTTACACTTTTACACACGCAGCCCTAGACTTAGAGGAAGTCGCAGCTATAACAGCTGCCAGCCGGAGACTTGGGTACGCGTCCTAGAAAGGCCATCTTTATGCATTTTGCCACAATGTCTGACAGCCTCCTGCTTTCCTGTCGTCATTCATGGAGAAAAATGGCTGCAGGAGAAAAGATGTCGCTTTTTTCCCTCCTCCGAATTTGCTCAGAGCATTGCAGACCTGGCGGGCGGCTGCGATCCGCTGTGTGGTCACCGCGCGCCCGTGCCACCCTGTGCACTCCGAGCCTCTCCTTCTGCGGGGTCGGGCAGAGCCACGCGGGGGAGACTTCAGGCTCCACAAGGACTGGGGCTCCCACCTGGACCCCGACACCGCCCTTCTCCGTCTGGTGCCCAGAGGGACGGCGCGGCCTCCACCGACCTCAAAGCCCTCCGATGTGCCGGGCGGAGACTTGGAAGGGCTCCGATTTCCGGGACCGGATGGCAGGCCGGAGCCGCGAGGCCC
>NW_004955478.1:4182567-4264435 GCF_000276665.1 Chinchilla lanigera | reverse complement strand
GGCGACAGCTCGGTTTCAGCGGAACTCGCCGCCGTCGCCTGCCCCCCAGATCCCGGTTCGTTTCGAGAGCCGTCGGCCGTTCCCGTCCGCATCCGATCCCCTTGTGGTTTCCAGCAGTCGCCGGCCGTCCCTCTCCCTCCCCGCCGCCCGCACGCCTCTCGGGCTGGCTGCGTTTCCTCGCGTCGCCTTTAACTTCCCTTCCCGATTTCCCCGCTGCGGCCTCCTCGCCAGCCCTTCCCGCGGCGCGGGGTGAAGGGTCGGCTTTCTCCATGCTGCAGTCCTGACCGTGGCCGAAGTGAAGGGCACTTCGCTGTCCTTCGTGTCGAAAACGTACGCGGTGCCTTTGAACCCTCCGGCCCAGACCTTGCGTGGGGCCAGCCTACCCGCTGCCGCATCCGAGGGTGCCTTTTTGCAGCAGAGGGAAGAAAGCTCGCGCTTCCTCCAGGCAGCCCCTTGTGTTACTGGGGATGCGATCGGAGCCCGGAACAGTTAGTTACCCATGGAAATATTTCCTTAAATTCTTTTTAAACCAAATTTTATGATAATCTGCAAAAGAAAGAGCCTGAGTGGTTTCTTATCAAGGATGGAGATGCGGGGTGACAGTTTTTTTCTTTCGCTTTTTTCAATTGCACTGACGATTTTAAATTAGCTAAATTCTTTTCGAGGGGGGAGGAGGACGTTGTTGGGCTCGTACAAATAAGTACAAAGAGAGTCAGTCTAGGTATTTTTCGTTACAAATATTAAGACCGTGAAATGTGGTCATTCAGGGGTTCGTTCACGCGATAACTGCACTGGTCTCGGAGCATATTTTGTTGGTGGTTCGTTATCAGTGTCGTGTTTTTGGATTTTGTAATGCAGTAGTTTTGTTTCAAACAGAAAAATATTTTCATCTCTTAGACACACACATCATTGCCAGAGATCTGATCATAGAATGTCTCTCATCAGTTGAGTGCATGTATTGATGTGCCTGAAGTATTAAAAAAAAATCAAGTTTATCGTTTTGTTCTTGGTGGCTTTCAGAATTATTTGAAATGCAGAAAATTCTACTGAAGTGGTTTTGCGTTTCGTGATTACCTGTTCTAGAAAAGTAACTGATGCAGATCTGAGGTATATAAACTTTCAAGTGTTTATTTCTGAAGTAGCAGCATGATTTTTTTTCCGTGGCTTCTAATTTATGTGCTTGTCATGGAGCCATGGACTTTTTCATGGTCTGTTAACTAGCCTGCTTGCTATTATATTTATCGTGAAAGTGTCAAAATAAAGTAATAGTGCAGCATTTAGAGAAGCTCTTTATTTTGGTACTTATTTCTTGAATATTTTATCTGTTTTGTGCATACCATAATATAAACAAAGCTGTTATGTATTGTATTTAGTTCCAGAGTGGAGGGGAACACTGCTAATATTAATCTTAATTACTCAGTAATTAGAAGTTGGAAAGAAAATAATCTATGAGTGGCCTGGTTAAATAAGTTTTTAATTCTGGGATAAGGTTAGCTGCTCGTTATTATATTTTTATTTGCTTCATTTCAAGATAGTTTTATATTCCATTAAATGTAGTTTGTTGATTGATTATGTAGGCTTGAAACGTGTTTTAATTTTTCCTGTCCAGATGAAGATGTTTTGACAGTTTTCTTGGTAAAGATTTTTTAAGACGTTTACTTCCCCCAGTAGGATTTTTCTTCTCTCATCACTGGTAAATGGAGAGTCACTTAGAGCTAGACTCTGGTAAGAGATCTCAGAATAAAAGTTTGCTTTTAAAACTCGTGTGAAGTTTTGGGTTTAAAAAATGTTCGCTAATACCAGCCAATAGCTGGCCAATCCGTTCCTTTGCTGGTGATTTGTGGTGTGACGTTGGGCCGTGCCCAGGGGATAGGTGCTTCTAAGGGAAGCGTCAGATGTTTTTCCTTGTGCTGCCTTCCTTTCACTTAGCGCTGACTTGTGTGCCCTGGTAATTCTCCGTCCTGTTTACCATTTACACATTGCCCGCGTCATCACGATTTCTTTTGCAAGAGAGAACTGAGTGAAATTCCCTTAAGGGCCTGACTCCTCAGCAGCCTGCTTCTGCAGGGGTGATGGCTCATACTGAAGGTACTGCCTCTCAGTTGCCTAGGGAGCCTAGCGCCTACATAGGAGCTAAATGAAACACTTAACGTGGAAGAATGCAGGTTTTGCTTTACCACGGTGCCTAACCCATTTAGCAAGGAAAAAATTTCAATGAGTCAGTTGCCTAATAAATTTAGTAAGTCAAAAGGCCAAATTGGTGTTTGTGCCTTACAGGTGGTTTTTACACATGCATATGTGTTCTTTTTCCTGCAGAGAACCATGGCGTCTGGTAGTACTGCCGCCAGTGAGGAGGAGCGCAGTCTCCGGGAATGCGAACTCTACGTCCAGAAGCACAACATCCAGGCCCTGCTTAAGGATTCTATTGTGCAGTTGTGCACTGCCCGACCTGAGAGACCCATGGCATTCCTGAGGGAGTACTTCGAGAGGTTGGAGAAGGTAAAAGTAAATGTGGGGAGATGATGTGATGACCCTGACAGTGGTTAGAATTAATATTTTGGAATGTTGCTAATTTGTACCTTTTGAAGGCAAAAGATTTCTGACTAAAGAAGTTCGGGAAAAAAAATCAAATAAGAAATACAGTTAAGCCAGGTGTGGTGGCTGATGGCTGTAGTCCCAACACTGGGGAGGCTGAGGCAGGAGGATTGCTGTGTTTGAGGCCATCCTGAACTACATGGCAAGACCCTGCCCCCCACGCAGTGTAGTGAAGGTATTTGTAGTGATTTTAAAATTCTGCACCAGTAGAGTTTATCAGAAAATGTACCCATTTGCTAAGTTTATTTTGGCTGGTAAAGGGTTTCCAGGTATGTTCAACTGTTTTAATTAGTGCATAAAATTAATTATAACAGGTAAAACTGATCAGAAGTAGTGCAGAAGTAGTAGTTATTGCTTCTCTTGAACAAAGCAAGCAAACTTAAACCTTATTTTACCTTTTAAAACTGTATCGTTAAATAGTTGATTCTAGCTTGTGACTGATGTGTCAGAAATTCTTTGTTTCTTATACTGGGGAGACAATATGATGTTTACACATGTGGGTCTGATTTATTTCACTTTAGCTAAGATAGTTGTACTACTAATTTCTATTGGTTTATTGAAAGGAACAATAAGGCTTAATTTTTTTTTGATCAGTTTTGTATGCCTATGTCTGGTGATCGGAACAACTGCTTTGAAGATAATAATATGTAGTATAACAACCATTGTTGATTTCCTATCATCTTGTTTAGAAGTTCTGTATCATTTTTAATGTTTTTAAAAAATGTTTTTATTCTCTTGAAAATAAAAAACAGAAATTCTCAATTAGTGAAGTCTTGCTTTACTATAGACCGTAGAGTGTATCTAGATGAGGTCACTCTAGAGAAGATTGATGGTTGTCAAAATTTTATCCTGTAGCTTTAGTTAGGGCTTATTTCTCCTGTTTTTCATCATTGTATGTGTGATCTCTAATTTTAAGGAGAATAAAAATTTTGCTTCAGGAACAGTGATTCATTTTGCTTATCTCAGAAATGATGAATTAAAGGGTCTGGATCATGAAATGTTTCGAGGATTTGATTTGCTTTTGTAAATCAGCACAGTAAATATAATCATGGGTAGTTGGGAGATACTTCCTTGATATGTGATCATTAATTATCTAGCTTTATAATAGAAATAGGTATTTGAGCAGTTTCTTACCAGCTAATTTACAGTAATTGAATCTGTATACTAGGTTTAAAAATAGTTTGCTAGATTGGTAAGCAGGTATTTTCTGTTTCCCTGAAAACTGTTATAATTGGTATTTAATAGCATGTCTAGAGTAATAGAAAATGACAAAAAGAAGATACTACTGACCAGTCCCTATGAATATCTACTTGGTGCATTGGAATGGTAGTCAGAATTCTGGCTTTCTTTTATTTAATCAGTTTGTAAATAGTGGAAGTACTGTAGCACAAGGCCACAAGTATTCCCTGTTTTGAAATCAAGCGCGTTCCTGGAGATCTGGTTCTGAAATAGGTCACTGTAAGGTGATCCGTCTTTGGACATCAATAGAAATCATCAAATGAGGGGATTAAGTTGGTGAGACGTTAAGTGTGTGTCTTTTTATAGGGAGTGTTGAATGTGTGGTGCTTGTTTCAAAGCCCGTGTTTACCGCAGGACTGTTCAAGGATTAACCAAGGGGGAAAGCAAAAATGATCATTAGGGTAGTTTCTTTGTAGATGGGATTTTTAGATTTGATGTGTATTGGCCTTTTTAAAAAGCCTCTTTAATAGAAGTTACAGCTTAATGTACTTTTCGTGTACATTCCTTTAGCTAAGGTTGAGCATATGTACTGAGACTTTCATATAACTAGATTTTAGTTTTTTAACAGACAGTTGTTTACTGTGTCTGAGTATTGTGTCATTCTCATCACCTCTTCCCCATTACTCGAGGATTACTAGCTTGCCGGATCCTTTACTCCAGAAGCTATGCACGTAAAACTCACTTTGTCTGTTGGAAGCTGCTGCACTTTAATTCAGGCCGTTGTCTGGAGTTGGAGTGCTCATTTATGCATGTATTTATTAGAGTCTCACGTGTCTGGTAGATAAGAGGATTGATAATAACTGCCACCTCTGAGTGTCTCCTGTGTGCCAGGTGCTGTGTGAAGTTCTTGACATGCATGCAGACTTAGTTCAGAAGTGTGAGGTAGGTGATTATCACCATTGTACGGAGGCAGTAGGTAGAGCCAAAAGAAATGAAGTAACTTGGCTGTGGTTATACAGTGTAGTAAGTCAGCTATTGCCGTAGTATCGTATAACCTCCAAGTTTCAGTGGCTTATTTCTTGGTCACCAGACTGTTGTTTCTTGGTCATATGCAGCTTTCTGGGCTCAGGCCATTCCGCTGTCTTCATTCCATGCGTCGTGATCTGGGGTTGACTCGAAGGAACAGCCACTCTGTAGGGCATGCTGTTTTCAAGGCAGGAGCAGGACAGAAGCTCAGGTCGGGTGGGGAGGGAAGAGCCAAACCACACTGGCACTAAGGCTGTGGCAGGCCCACTTACTTCCTGTGGCCAGAACTAGTCCCGTGGCCTAGCCTCAAGGCAGTGGGGTAGGAGTTTACCCCACCTACAAAAAAAGGCAAGGGCAAGGAGGAAAAAAAATACTTGGGTGAACATAAGCAAGTGGTGGGGACAGAATTTGAATTTCAGGGTTGAGAACATAATGCAGAAGAGTGGAGAATGTTATTAACCAGTAAGCGGATTGCAGGTTTTTGTTTTAGTAAGTGAAAGCTGAAGAGGGAGACTGACAGCTGAGTAACAGCAGCAAGAGTAAGGGTATGAGAGAAGGTACTAGAAGTGGATGATCCATCTGGGAGATGGCTGTGTCATCACCATGAGGGTGTATTCACACTGACTCATGGTTTAGGAAACAACGTTAACATAAAAATGCTTCTGCTGCTTCAGAATGTTCAGGAAGTCAGTTAAGTAAAATACAGTTCCAAGTGAGACTTGTGAATTTTTTTTCATGGAATTTTTGTGAAATGCTAGCAACAGACTTGAAGGGTAGAATTCATGTGTTTTTTGTATTCTTTAAACTTGGAGGAGACTTGAGTGTTGCAGTTCTGTTTTAATAAGGAGTAGGAAAATGTAACTAGTGACTGGAACTACTAGGATGAAAATGAAGTGGTTTTCTTTTTCTTTTTTTTTGTCTTTTTGAGACAGGGTCTCACGGTGCAGTTCAGCCTGGCCTTGAGCTCACTTTGTAGCCCAGGCTGGTCTCGAACTCACAACAATCTTCCTGCCTCAGCCTCCCAAGTGCTGGTATTACAGGCGTGCGCTACCACGCTGGGCATGAAATGGTTTTCTAAAAAATGTTTGTATATAAGTTGTGTATTTATATATGATGCAGAATTCTGCAGGTACAAGAAGGTGTAACCATAAAGGGTTTCCTTCCACCTAATTGCCTTTGTTGGAAGAAGCTATGATTGTGGGATATTACGTGGGCATTTACAGATAAATTGATATATAAAAAAAGTTTCCTGTTTTTTCTAACACATGCATGACCTTCCATTGCATGGCTATACTATATTTAGTTATTCCTACTGATCACAGTTTGGTTGCTTCTAATGTTTCACTCATAAGAACAAATATTTTTGCGTCTGTATTTTATATATGTGCATATGTTAGAATAAATTTCTGGAAGTAGAATTACTATTGAGTCAAGAAGTAAATACAAAGTGGGCATGATACATTCCTATAATCCCTGGGAGGCTGAGGCAGGAGGATTGCAAGTTTGAGCCTAGGCTTGGCATTTTATTAACTTAGACCATATGTCAAAATAAAAAATAAAAAGGTTTTGGGGATACACTTTAGTACGAAGACCTGTGTTCAATCCCCAGTACCACAAGAGACAAGGGGAAAGTAATATATAAGTTGCAGTTAGACATATACAAGTTGATTAAAGTTATTTTTGTTGTGTGTTTTCTTCATTGTGTATTTTCATAATTGAGCTGGGTGTGGTGGTGCACACCAGCAATCCCAGCACTCTGGGATGCTGAGGCTGGAGGATCCCAAGTTCTGAGCCCAGCTGGGGCATTTAACAAAATTTTAAAAAAAGAAAGGGTACTCAGGACGGAATGTGCAGATGCCCTGGATTTAACTCGAGCATGGCAAAGGAGTGAGGAGGAGAGAAATAAGCACAGCCCCTCTCTGAACAAAGAAGAAAGCAGGCGTGATTCTGCTAATGACAGTGAGCACTGCTCAGACCACTGACGGCTGTCATGCCAAGCTTGCTGGATACATACAGTACAAGTAGCGTGTTTATCTTGATGCCAGTGGGGCTGGATGTGATGATGCCCATGGGAGGCTGAAGCAGAAGGATGGCAAGTTCCAGCCCAGTCTGGGCAGCTTAGGGGCCCTGTCTTGAAATAAAACTTTTAAAAAAATGACGGGGATATAGGTCAGTGTGAAGGCCGTGAGTTCAAATCCCAGTACCACAAAAAAGCCCCACCCCCCAAAGAATCTCAGATTCTTACCCCAGTTTTTTCTACTCATTTTAAATGCTGAGTTCATTCAGAATTTTAAACATGGTTTAGAAAAATAATGGATAGTGGGGCAAGAGAATGAAAAAGTAGAAGATACGTGTTATTTTTTCCTATTTTATTTTGAAGAGAATAAAAACCTTTAAAAAACATTGAAAAAATACAAAATTTGAAAACAAGATGATAGGAAATCAGCAGTGGTTGTTACATTGCATGTTGTCTTCATAGTAGTTGTTCAGATTACCAGATATAGGCATGCAAAATTGATCAAAAAAATTAAACCAATAGAAATTAGTAGTACAGTTAACTTAGCTATTGTGTGTGTGTGTATATATATATGTTTTTTTCCTCTTTTCTCCTTTCCCCCATCCCAGTTGTTCTTTCCTTTCGAGCCGTTTCTTTCCCTTTCACAGTATCTATTACACCTTTGAGATTTTATTTACTTTTTCAGTTTTGTACATTAGGGAGACAATACGATGTTTACACATATGAGTCTGATTTATTTCACTTATGAGTATGGTCTCTAGTTGCACCCATTAATCTATAAAAGCCTTGAGTTTATCTTTCTTTATAACTGAGTAATACTCCATTGTTATAAAAATACCACATCTTTTTTATCCGTTCCTCAGTTGATGGGCATTTGGGTTGTTTCCACGACTTAGCTATGACGAATTGCACGGCTATAAACGTGGGTGCATATACATTGCTGTAGTATGATGTTTTCAGTTCTCCTGGAAAAATATCCAAAAGGGGATTACCTGGGTTGAATGGACCTCTAATCCCAGTTTTTTGAGGAATCTCCATACTGATTTCCACAGTGGTTGTACCAGTCTACACTATTTTTTCCTTTTTATTTCAGGCTTAATAACTTCTTCTTTACTGAGAGGAATTTCTTTTTAAGGCTTTAGACTTGAAAAAAAGAATGTTTAATAGTTGATCTTAGTTTTTATATTGAAATGGTTCAATAAGGAACAGTTTTTTTTAAAGATAAAAGAATGAAAACATCTTAACAAACACACATACATTCAGAAAATAACACAAAAACAGTAGAAGCAATATAGAATCTCAGACAAGGTGATAGGAAATTAACAATGGTTGTTGTATTACATAGTGATATCCTCAGTTTGGAAACTCAGATAAACAAATACAGACATGTAAGATTGATCATACACTTAGACATTAACTAGGAGCAGTTTTTAAAAGCAGGTTACTCTGACTTTAAATGTGAACTCAGATAATAAAGAATGCATCCGGCTTTGCTTGGGGAACATTGCTAAACCAGTTCTTATTCTTGGTTGTCTTTACGTTAGTATTTGTGTATATCTGTGACGTAGGCTGGAATGTGAATTCTGTAGGCTCTGGACCTTCTCTTTCCCTATTTGTGTTTCTATTCCCATTGCCTGGTGTAGGTTGTGATGTAGCAAATCCAGAAAATGCTTATTGAATTAATGAAATAATTCAATAATCTAGACATTCTTGCATTACTTTGCTTGAGTTATTATTCTTGGATTATGTGCTTTTTTAGAGGGGCGAATGGGTTACCTTTTACAAAAATAAACCTAATTCCCAGGATTTTGTTTTATAGTATAAAACCCTAATTTCCCAGTTGGTGTTTGCATCATAAATCATTGCTGCCAATGCATTCTTAAAATGAACATCGAATTTGTTCATGGTCTGTTCTTAGGCTAATGACTTTTGTTACCTAATAAATAGTCCCATGCAAGAATCTCTTTTCAAAGTTACATCTCTGTTTTGTTTCCATTTGGAATTGGCATTTTCTCCTTACATTGGCACTAGATGCCTCTAGAGACTTGAAGTGCTTTGTGATGGACTGTCATTGGAATCCAAGAATACCCGCTTCACACACTGATGCTGAGGCATCTTACTTTCCGTTCTTGTAATTTCTTTCAGGAGGAGGCAAAGCAGATTCAGAATCTGCAGAAAGCAGGTACCCGTACAGACTCCAGAGAGGATGAAATCTCTCCTCCCCCTCCCAACCCAGTGGTGAAGGGTCGCCGGCGACGTGGTGCTATCAGTGCGGAAGTCTACACGGAGGAAGATGCTGCGTCGTATGTTAGAAAGGTAGTTTTGATGTCTAAACACCGGAGAAATGTTTGGGGATCCACTTGACAAGCTAGGCTCCTTTGATGAGTGTGTGTACTCCTTCAAATAAAGATAAAAGTAGTTATTGCACACTGGAAGATAGATTTCTGTAACAGCAGGATAGCAGAGGAAATAACTAATAGTGATTATAAACCAGTGCAGTACATGGATACATTTTGGGAGTTCATCATTTCCTGCTGTTTTGTGTTTGAAGAAGCAGGCATTACTCATTTTTCTTACATTCTGGTGTCAGCTGTTTGATGTACTCTGTACGTTAATTCACGTGTGACTTTTAACCTTTTGTCGTACGGTCTTCATTCATCCTAATCTGTTATTTTCAGAGTCAGCTGGCCATTCTGAGTTACGCTAATAGCCTTGGCAGGCCCGTGGGGGTCACAGTTTGCAGCCCTTGGGCCTTCTAAAGCGAACAATACCAAAAGATAGCAGTTTAAAAAATACTTAGCTTTAGCTGCGTGTGATGGCACTTGCCTTTCACCCCACCACACTGGGAGGCTGTGGCAGGAGGATTGCGAGTTTGAGACCAGCCTGGGCTAGTGAGACCGTTTTAAGTGCAGCGTAACCCAAATTTTGTCAGAAAGGGGCTCTGTGGTGTATAATACCCACATTTATTCTTTAGAGTATTTCTATTAATGAATTATTAACTTCAATTTTATGAGCTTTATTATATTAAACAACAAGTACTTAATAGGAAAAAAATTTTAAAGTTCAATTTTTAATATTCTTTATAAAACGTCAAAATTTTCAACACTGTTTTGGTGTACAGAGTCTCAAAAGTAACAACAAAAAGAAATTTCCTCTATGAGCCACAATGAAAATACCAATAGAAGTGTACAAAAAAAATCTTCACTTCAGTTATCACACCTAAAGCAGTCTGCGCACATGATAGCCGCATGTTCTATGCACATGTACTGCTTCCTCTGCCAGCACATGCGTTTTGTTTTCCTGGCCTTTTTGTGGGGCATATTTGATTTGCTGGTCTTGGTGTTTTCTGAGAGGATTCTTATTATATTACACAATGTGTAGTTAATGGAACATAAAATACCAATGAAATAAGTACTAAATTCTTAATATGTGTTGCATGGTTAGAATAAACATGAGCATGTTCACATCAGCTGTGCACTTACTTACAAAACCTAAAAGACATCTTTAGAAATAAATTCCTGTATGAACTACAGTGAAAATACCAGTAGAACTCTGTAACAGAAATAATCTGTGTTTCAGCGGACACACCCAAGGCTGTCTGCACCCTTGAAACTGCATGTTCCATACACAAGTATTGCCCCTGATGCCACGTATGTTTTGTTTTCCTGTCCTTTTTTGTAGGGCACAGTTGGCAGCTTTTTTGTCTCGTTGTCATAGTAGTACTTTGTGGTACTGCCCTGCCTGTTCACCTGTCGGCTCACCATGTGCTCCACAATTTTTTTCCTTGGGCAGAAACACTTTGTTTTTCCTCTGCTATAAATAATCTCCTATGAGGACCAGTCCCAGTCCTCTAAGAAAACTTCTCTGTGGTGTTTTGTACTCGTTATTTTCTTTGTAAACTGGCACAGTATTTATGCCACACGTTTAGGATCGAGTAAAGTACAACCATTGGCCAACGCTTTGTGTTTGGAGTGACTGCATAATTCTTCAAAAACACCTTCTTTGGTTTTGTTGTAGAACGTTACCATCTCATGCTTGCAGTTTGTCAAGGTTTCCCTATCAGTATTTCCATCATGGTGCAATGTTCACATCAACAGTACCAGTTTGTTATTCTTTGCCATAGATGAGGCCAGTGTAAATCTTTCTGAAATCCAAAGATGATACTGTACAATTTTCTGTTTTGAAATTGCAGCATTTTATTTGGAATTTGTGCTTTATTCCTGCGTACAGTTCCTACACTGGTCAACTTGTGCTCTGTTAGCAAGTGCAGCATCAGTTGGAAACTGGTAAATGAATTATCAGATGTCACATTCTGACTAGTTTGTAGGAGCAACAAGTCTGTTAGCAGCATCATTTGGTTTATGACTGTATGAATAAGGACCTGGTGACTGAGTTCCAGGATAAAGTTCTAAATTGAAAGCATAAATCTTCACGTGTACAAGGACATAAATTTTTATGCCATATTTTGAAGTTTTTTTTGGCACATGCTACCTGAAGCTGTAGCGACCATGAAATGCTGCAAGATGTTCTTCAGTAATCATGTATACAGATGGTATGTAAGTGGCTTAACAGTCTCTCAAACAGTGAGTGGATAGCAGCCAAATTGTCAGTCCTTTTTCTTTCTTGATAGGTGGTATGGTCATCAAACCTCAGGCAATTCTGAAGGAAACCAAATCTCAGTGTCATTGTTACTCTACAAACCACAGGCCCACACCCATTGCTTTTCCATAAGTCTTACATTCCTGCACTGACCATGAGAAATCCCTGCTGAGTACATCAAACCTATAAATGCTTTCAGTTCAGCTAGTGAGGTGTCATAATAAATCCATTTTTGAGTATGGCTATTTGTGCATAGAGAATGTTTTACTTGTATTTCTTCATTTGTGTATTTCACAACATCTTGTAGCATTTCATCTATTAAATAATAATTTCCAGTATTGAGTGTTAGTGCTGGCGTTTCATCCAGTAGGTTTCACTCCGGCCAAGATCCTCACTGTATTTTTGGACCCAATTCTAATGTTGAGTTGTTCCATTTGGTTACGTGACCATTTTGTACCATTTCGACTAGTCAAATATATACTCACATTGCTGTTTTCTTTGTGAATCAAGGAGGTCTGGATTCCCTGGGTCTGTCACGGTTGATTCTTGCTCCATTTCACTGTCACAGGGACTTTGGCTCACATGGTCAACGTTGAAGTCATTATCGTCTTCGTCACCCATGCATGAGTAATCTGATAATTCAGTATCAGCCTCCTCCAAAACTTGCAGATCTGGTTTTTCATGTGTCATGGTACTGAATTGTGGTACTTCTACCAGAAAAATCAAAAGAAAATTTTCTTTAAAAACGGATCCTAAACGCACAGAAATTTAGCAGTGAGCGGCACTTCATGGGTAAAAACTGTTGCTGCTTCAGATGTCCTGTATATACCTTGCCATTTGTTTGCGAAGGTGAATATACAGTTGGGTTTAGCTTTCCCCAAGCACAGCTGTGAGTCACACCCACATTCCGTTATGATAAAATACATGTTTTCATAGAAGACTGGTGTGAGTATATTTTAGCCCCTGATTTCATATATGGAGTGTTACATGTGTGGGAGTGGATAAACACAGAGATTGCTTCCTGTATTCCCCAGGCATAGCTACTGAGACCAGAGCTGGCTACAGTTATGCTGAAGTACAAATTTATAGTAGAGAAGTGTGGGCTGGGTTTTTGTAACCCAGTGTTACGCCCTAAAGAAAATAAAAAGGACTTTGGTATAGCTCAGTACAAAGGTCCTGGTCTTCAGTACTACAAAGTCCAAATTGAAACAATACAGTTTTGCCTCAGAATAATGATGCTGCTCAGATGTTTATTTAGTTGTAACTGGGAACCAAATACTGATACAGACCTGGTTTTAGGCAAAGGGATTGGTTAGTCAATGCTTGTTGGGTACTTTGTGAGTCAGAGATCATCTAAGTGGGTTGCAGTGAAAATATTTAACTCAGAACAGTCCTACTAAATACCATAATGTAGCCTGACATTTAATTGAAATGCAGATTGCAAACATGAAATGTTTTTGCTGTATGGAAATGTCATTTGACCTTCAATTCTCTTCTAGGTTATACCAAAAGATTATAAGACAATGGCTGCTTTAGCCAAAGCCATTGAAAAAAATGTGCTGTTTTCACACCTTGATGATAACGAAAGAAGGTAAGAACAGGTTTTTTTCTTTTTTGCAGTTAGAGTGTAGTCCCAAACTGTTGTCGGCATTATTGCACGTTTTAAGGCTCTTAGTTGTCACCAAATGACAGTTGAGCTGAAAATCTGGGGGCTTTCATTCTGGATTACTATTGGAATTCCATAGAAGAGACTTCTGAAATTTAACACTTGGGCCCTGTGTCTCTTGCAGTGATATTTTTGATGCCATGTTTCCAGTCTCCTTTATTGCCGGAGAGACAGTTATTCAGCAAGGTAAGGGCTGCTGTCTCTGTGACACATAGTACCGTTGTGGAAGAGCAGGGAGGCTGGCGGGTTGATTGTTTTGGTTTTCTTTTATTGGAGTTTGTTTTCCTGTTAGATCCCTCCACTTTCCTCCTGTCAATTCTATTGGGTTTTCTTATTTTTTTAATTAAAAATTCTTGGCACTAAAAATATGTTCATTAAGGCATTAGTACTTCTGATGCAATAGTGTTTATAATCGTGAAAATAAATGCCTATTTTTAAGTTGAATATCACGGAATTTCAACAATATAGATCTCATATGTTCTTTATATAGGTTATTAAGTACTTTTAAAATAAAGATTATGTAATAAAGGTTATTATGTAGGCCATGTATTTGTAAGGTTGTACATCTCCTACAGATTCTTACCTTAAATTGCTACATAGATTGACATGAATGTAACCTTTTCCATATCTTCTTTTTTTCTTATTCTTGAGATTTTCATGGGTCTTCATAAACCACATATTTTTACCTTTTGTGGCAGTCTGATATTTTACTACTATTTGAATTATTTCTTATATTGTTATAGAGGGTATAGTAGTGAATAACTTTGTGTATGTCACTTGGTTTTTGTAGGTGTTCTTTACATGAGATTACTGAAAATAAAATTGATCAGTCTTGAGCCTTTTAAAATACATTGCTGGATTTTTTTTTCTTAAAAATTATTTTTTTGTGCTCTTCTACCAAAGTACTACTGTGAGTTTGTTTTATATTAATTTGATCTTTTTTTTTTAATCTTTTTTACTCTTAGGTGACGAAGGGGATAACTTCTATGTGATTGATCAAGGAGAAATGGATGTAAGATTTAATTATAACAAATTTTTTTAATCTTGAAAGTCAGTGTTTTGACTTTAATTGCATCTAGGCAATAAGCAATGTGTTCCTGAAGGGCTGTTACAGCTCTTTTCTGTCAGGTCTCATCAGCACCTTTTGCCGAGTGTTTTTATGACACGGAAACCTTTTAAAGGTAACTTCTCTAGCTACAACTGTTGCCGGAGTAGTAAAGTGTATATGTGCTGAAAAGTGAGATCAAAATACAGTAAAGCAGTGTCCACACCTGGCCATTAGCTGTGAAACTTAATGCAGCTTTCTTCTGTGAGTCCCGTTTACCAAATGAAATGAGGACAAAAGTAGCACTGATGCAGGATTATTAGAAAATCCAGTGACCTAATGCAAGTGGAACGCTTGGTACAGTGCTCGGCGCAGTGAGTACGCCCCGTGTGTTACTAGCGTTGCTGCTGGCTGACCTTCCCTTCACCGTTTCTGAGGAGCACCTTTCTCCTACCAGAGAGCAGCACATCTAGGTCATTGTCGGAATGCCAGCTGTTCTGCTTTGCTATTTTCTGAAAACATAGTGTATACTGGTTTTTAAAACACAAGTTAAGGACTCTGATCTTTCAAAGAGGTTTGAGAATTTCTGGCATGCTCTTGTATATACGTGGAGAAAAACCCTGCTTTGATGTCATCTGCATTCTAGGTATACGTGAACAGCGAGTGGGCAACCAGTGTTGGGGAAGGAGGGAGCTTTGGAGAGCTGGCGCTGATCTATGGGACACCTAGAGCAGCCACCGTCAAAGCGAAGACCAACGTGAAGCTGTGGGGCATCGACCGAGACAGCTACAGGAGGATCCTGATGGTAGGAGCGTGAGTTTTTGGAGTGTGACCCTTAATTCTGACCTGTGTAAATAGTGTTGGAATAATACCACCTCGTTGGAATGACAATATGCCTTATTCTTTTTTTTTGGTTTTTCTCCGGTACCGGGAACCGAACTCACGACCTTGCGCTTGCCAGGCAGGCGCTTTTGCCGCTGAGCTAAATCCCCAGCCCCAATATGCCTTATTCTTTTTTTTTTTTTTTTTTTTAATTTTAAAGAGTAAAACGAGGATAACATAATAATAGGGGGGACTTAGCATATTACAGACAAAATGGTAGGAAATTATCAATGGTTATCGTTTTACATATTATTATCTATAAAATAGTTTCTCAGGAAAACAAATAGACAAATAATAGTGCGTTAGAGACAAAAGAGGTAGGAGATTATCAAGAGTTGTTGTGCTATACTTTGGTATCTTCAAAATGGCTTCTAAAGAAAATAAATAGAGCTATACATGAGTGACCTATTGAAAAATCATTAACTATTCTCAATGGTTGTTGTAGGAAACACATAATAATAAACATACATCCATTTATGAAATAGGATAGGAACATTACAAACTTTACACAGTTATGGATAGATTAGTAGGAAAATATCAATGGCTGCTGTAATACGTGGTGGTATCTTCACAGTGGTTTCTCAGGAAGACAGAGATATGCAAGAAGGATCTAAGAAGTAGTTACAGCCTAAGGGTTGTCAAAAATACCGTATTACCTCCTCACCAGTGACTCCTTTCACTGAGGTATGATGGCTGGAAGGAAGGCCAGGATTGAAAAGAAGGACCGAGAGACTTGCACCT
This sequence comes from Chinchilla lanigera, assembly GCF_000276665.1. NCBI lineage: Eukaryota > Metazoa > Chordata > Mammalia > Rodentia > Chinchillidae > Chinchilla > Chinchilla lanigera. Next base: position 4,248,685 of record NW_004955478.1, on the reverse strand, counting down.
GTGTCTAGCAACAGGCTGTTTTCTTGTTCCTCCATAGTCATGATTACCCAGGGCTCCTCGATGGAGATGACGGTCTGGCCAGAGGGAGAAGGCAGACCGTGCCCCAAGCCCTCTCATTCCTGTTGGAGTAACTGGTAGCATGGGTCTGAGCTCTGGGGCCTCCACCTCAGAGGGCAGACCGATCTCCAGTGGTCTCCTTTGCCCAATATGCCTTATTCTTAATGATTAGGTATTTTGCATTGGGCCTGTTCAGCATTATTTATTGTGCCACTTGGGGCAGTCATGTTTTAGAATAAAAATTTGGCCAGAAGTAACATGGGAAACAAAAGGTGTATATGTAATGGTCAGGCTGTGTTTAAAAATCCATTAATTTGCCTGTAGGTGCACGATAATTTACCTAATCCTACCCACCGCAGATTGTCTGACAGGATGTTTTTAAGTGCATAGAGTTATTCAAGGCCACTCAGAAGTACTTAGCGTCTCTAAATTGAAGATGGTTGTCAGTAATTCATATATCCCCTTTTACTAGGGGAAATGATAAAACTGTTGGGGCATTCCTGTTAATACAGTCAGAGTTTTTGAGAACTTCATGATACACTTAAAAGAGTAGTTTGGGATGGTTAACTCTTACCTAATGATACCGGCCTTTCTGAATGATTTTCTTAAGTTTTTGCTGAGCCCATCTAGGCATTTGAAAATACGCAGTCTGATGTACATGGAATTTTTTTTTTTTATTTGGAATACATACATAGATCGTTTGAAATCTTCCTTCATTTCTGAATCCCTTATGTACATACCAAAATCCACAAATGCTCAAGTCCCCTTCATAAAGTGGTATAGTGTTTGCATATAACCCGTGCATTCTCTGGATACTTAAAAGTCTTTCTCATTAGTACATGTTTGCAGACATAATGTTCACATGCCTCGTGTGGGGTTGGTGCATGGTATGTCATACACCTTCATGCCTTTTCTCATCCCCTCTCCCTCCTTGCCCTACCCTCCACCTGTGGATCACCTTCCCATTTGAGAAAGATCTCTTCTTGCTTTCTGTGGTCTTTTATTTTGTGCTTTATTTGTAGTTCGGGTTTCTCATATAAGAAGCCATGTGACATTTATGCTTGTATGTCTGATTTATTTCACTTAACGTTGTGGTCTCAAGGTGCATCCACTTTCCTATAGATGACTCAAGTTTATCTCTCTTTGCAGCAGGGTAGAATGCACTGCATTCTAATACCTTTTCTTTATCCATTCACCTGATAATGGACGTATAGGCTGCTTCCACGATTTAAGTACTATGAATTGTGCTCATATAAACATGGGTATCATGAGTCACTGTAGTACGATATCTTTAACTTGTTTGGGATAGCTAAGAAGGGAGTATCTGAGTCAAATGAAATTTCTGGTTTTAGTTTATTTGTGGCGTCTCCATACTGATCTCCATAGCGGTTCCAGAGTTTACTTTCCCGCCGACAGTGTAGAAGGGTTCCTTCTCCCCCATACTTTAAATCATCTCTGGATTACTAACTAATACCTAATACAGAGTAAAACATATATAAGTAGTTGTTAATACTATATTGTTTAGCAAGTAATGTTAGGCAAAAAGACTGTACATGTTCATTTTTTTTCTGAGTGTTTTTAATCTGCATTTGGTTGAATTTGTGGATGCAGAACCTGTGGGTGCAGAGGGTAGACTGCGTGTGTGTAGTGTATATACAGGTACACACACGTACATAATGTATGTAGGTATGAATATTTTTGGTGGCGGGGGCACATCAAGGCATTTTCCCATATAAGGAAGTTTTATTATAAAGGAAAGTATTTCCCCTTTCCCCCTCAGAGGCATTTGACACACTTGGTAGGTAAGACAGCTTGCTTGTGTTTGGGGCAATGGGACTCTTCTCTTTGAGTCTGTAAGTAGCAGCAGTTCATCTCCCTGTGTGGGTGGTTGGGGTTGTGGGGAAACATGCTATGCGAAGAATACGATTTTTGAAGAACTGATATTTTGCTTATTTGGCATTTCACTGCTTGGTGGTGCTGTGTACCTTCTTTGACCAAGATGCCTGGTTTCTTCTTGGGAGCAAGTTACAAAGACCTTTTTTGTATTGTTGAGTAGGAGCTCATCTGTCTTTAGCATGAAGAAAAATGATGACCCAAAAGAAAAAAGTAAGCTGGTGTGATGGCACATGCTTGTAATCCCAGTACTTAGGAGGCTGAGGCAGGGTAATTGCCATGAGCTTGAGGCCAGTTTGGGCTACATAGTGAGTTCAAGGCCAGCTGAACTGCACAGCGAGAACCTGTCTCAAAAAAAGCAAAAAACAAAAATCAAATCAGATCACAAATCCAGAAGCAGCAGCAAGCTTTGATTTTTTTAAAAAGTTTATTTGAAACCTACTATTTCACAACATTGTATAATAATGTGTGTGTGTTTTAATTCATAGGGAAGCACGCTGAGAAAGCGAAAAATGTATGAAGAGTTCCTTAGTAAAGTATCCATTTTAGGTGAGTGTTGGAAGGTTTGTATGGAGAACTGTGCTAATGATACTCAGCAGAACCTGTTATCTTTCCTGAAAAGTGAACTGCTTTGTGTTTTTGCTAATAGTCATGAAAGGCATGTGGAAATGTTTTCTGACAGTATGGAAAGTTGGACTGGCTACTGTAGCTGGACTTGGGAAAAGCTTTCTGGAAGTGTAGGTGCTGCTCATTCTTCCTAAAAAGAAGGATTGGAAGGGTCCTCCTTGTCTGACTGCAGACATTCAGTCATTCCTGCCAGGACGTGTTCCATCCCTTGTTCTGTCATTGAATCCGTTGGTTCTGGAAAGTGTTTCCACGAATGCCTTTCATCTGTGGAAAGATTGGGTATCATTTATCAGCATCTTCTGCAAAGATCCCAGACTTGCTGAAATTCATGGTAAAGCAAGTTAATTGGAGATACTCTAGTGTGTGTTGTTACACAGACTGGGAAGCATTAGAACTTACAGTTTATTTATTTATTTTGTTTTGGTTTTTGGTTTTTTTCTGGTACCGGGAATCAAACTCACGACCTTGCAATTGCCAGGCAGGTGCTATGCTGCTGAGCTAAATCCCCAGCCCCTGAACTTACAGTTTAGAAGGAAGGGTGGGAATTTCTATAAAGTGGCAGTCTTTTGTTCATTGTTTTGATACAGTGATACGATTTTTTTCCTTTCTTACATACTCTTTATTTATTTATTTATTTTTTTGGTTTTTTTTCTCCGGTACCGGGAACTGAACTCACGACCTTGTGCTTGCCAGGCAGGCGCTTTTGCCGCTGAGCTAAATCCCCAGCCCCTTTACATACTCTTTAAAATAGTCACATTTGCTTAGTGTCTCAGTTCTAATTTGGCCTTTGGGAATGAACATTACTTTGCTGTTCTTGTTTCATAAATGAAGTCAACTGAGGCTTTTATTTGTTTGAACCTTTTGAAAAATACGGGTGGTGGAAGTGTTACTTCTGGGTGGCGTAACTGTAGGTTTGGTTTGCATTGATGGCAGTCTTTAGGAGCACTTAATGGTCACATTTTCTTACTCCTTTGCCACTGGGTGCAGTTGGTATAAATTAACCTGGCAACTAAAGTATCTGAGAGCCATCTGCAGATAATGTTGGGGTTTCTGCGAGACTAGCAGAGTGTAAGGACAGGTGCCATTGCTGCATTTTCTCTGAGACGGTACCAGAGTATTGAGGGCGAATGGCTATTTGGAAGATCTCCGTATACTTTAACATTTTTAGCACCAAGTAATGTAGAGAAATTCCTTCAATTGTCTTTCAGAGTCTCTGGACAAGTGGGAACGCCTGACAGTAGCTGATGCCTTGGAACCGGTCCAGTTTGAAGATGGGCAGAAGATTGTGGTGCAGGGAGAACCGGGGGATGAGTTCTTCATTATATTGGAGGTCAGGCACTTGACCTGTGGCTCTCCGCAAAGCTGTACACCCTAAGTGGGAAAAGGGCTCATTCTGATTTACAGCTTTAATTTTTGAGAATATCTGACATTTTATTTATAAATTATCTTTTACTTTGAAATGCATTTACTTGGTTTTCCTGTTAGCCTCCTTTATTTTAAAAGAGTTTGAGTCGTAAGTGTGGAAGGCGCTAGATACAAGTAGCCAGATACTGAGTGGTAACTGCACTTTATCGTGTAAGCCACAAAACTCAGGACGGACTTTAATGATTCTGCACCATCCTTGTTAAAATGCAGGTGTTTGGGGTATTTGGTAAATCTGGGTCTAAACTGGATAATAAATTCTGTAAGTTCGCATGTTTTATATCTATACAGTTCCTGGAGATGTGTAGCAGCTAATCTTACCTGCCGTGTGCATCCGCATAGCAGATTCAGAGACTTTTGTCATAGTGCAAAAGCGGCCATAGAAACATAAACAAGCAGGTGTGGCATTAGAATAAAACGTTACTTACAAAACAGACAAAAACGGGGTTTAGCCCTCCACCTGCAGTTTGCTAACAGGTACCTTAGCTTGGTAAGAAGCTTGCAAGCAAGGGATGCTGGTTAAATAGAAACCGAAGTTGATATGGTGACTTGACCTTGCAGTTCCTTTTACCCAGGAACACAGATGTGTTGAAATAATCAGTGATTCCCCCCCCCACATTTTTGGGAGATAGCTAAAATTGCACAGGATATTTAAAATGCCACTCTGGGTTAGAAAGTATTTGTTTAGCTTTTTGGTGATTTTCTTACAGGGCACAGCTGCTGTGCTACAACGTCGGTCAGAAAATGAAGAGTTTGTCGAAGTGGGAAGATTGGGACCTTCTGATTATTTTGGTATGTTGTGTTCCCTCGTGTTAAATATGTACTGTAGTTTGTTACCACTCAGTAAGCATTGTACTGTTTCATAATTTTGTTGTTTAATTTCATTTATCTTTATTAGTGCATTCTAATTATTCAGAGCAGTGGGGTTTATTACGTGACAGTGTCATTGCGTACCCATGCTTTGCATAGACCCTGAGGTCCACCTTCTCTTGCCCCGGCCCCTTCTCTCATAGTCTCCCTTTTACTTTCATGCCGTCTCTTTTTTCTCTAGATCCCACATGTAAGAGAAAACATGTGATACTTGTTTCTGAATTTTATGTTCTAATTGTTTTTTTGACTCTCAGTTTGATCCCTACTCAGTTAATGCTTGAGTTGTTGCAGTTATTGTCTTATCTATTAGTTGGTACTTGTGTTTGTTTATTGAGACAGGATTTTGTGTGGCCTGGGCTGGCCTTGGACTGTCAGGGTAGTCAGGCCCTGAGTTTGTGTCCTGCCTTAGCCCCTGACGTGCTGGGGTTACAGATGTGCACCACCACACCTGGCTGTGAGAAGGTTTTTGGGTTTTTTCCCAGTGTGCAGTTGTGGTGGCCTCTGCACTAAGTTATTTGGGAAACAAACCTTTGTTACTTTGTCAGAAGTGCACTTTTTAAGGAGACGTTTTCTGTGGGAGGAGGTGGCCTGCTCTTACGGTTCTCCTTTGCCCTTTCCAGGTGAAATTGCTCTGCTGATGAATCGTCCTCGCGCGGCCACGGTGGTTTCGCGCGGGCCCTTGAAGTGCGTTAAGCTGGACCGACCTCGTTTTGAACGCGTCCTTGGCCCGTGCTCAGATATCCTCAAACGAAACATCCAACAGTACAACAGTTTCGTGTCGCTGTCTGTCTGAAACGTGCCTCCTGTGCCTCCCTCTTCTCCCCTAGTCCATGCTTCACTCTGCAGCTGCTTTCTCTTCCCTACTTGCAGCGCCCAGTGGCCACTGGCATTGCAGCTTCTGTCTCTTTATATTACTTAAAGTTGCTTTTATCGCTCCGTTTATAATTTGGAGCATTAACTAAATGCTCGTACAAATAAATATAAGAGTTCTGTGGACTTCGCTGGTACTGCTTTTCTCTGTGCAGTGTTAGTGTTCAGCTGGGCGGTGAGTGCCATGCTTTTTGGTGAGGGCGGTTCCCAGCACCAGTGAGTTACCGTAGAGTCATGATAAAACAGTGCAAGATGTTTTGTGATACAATTTCCGGTTATAAGCATATTTAGACTGTGGCCATATATGCTGTACTTCTATATAGAATAAATTTCTCATTAAGCTCCAAGGGTTAGGAAAAATGGATATAGAAAATCTTAGTGTAGTAGGAAGACATATGCTTGTAATTAAACTAGTTTAAGGGTGGAAAATGCCCATTTTTGCTAATTAATCAGATGGATATGAGTGTTTCAGCCCCCTCAACCTGAATTTTCATTTGCCACGGTATTTTTGCCTGATTTGTTCGTCTTGTTATTCATGTTTTCTCTCTAATTCTGAAACGTTTTTATGTGTGGCTGTCTCTATCTGCCTTGGACGTGTGAATCCAAATCATAGACTGCAAATACTGGGTTATGGTTTAACTACATCTTCAGCCCCACAGTCTCTGATTAAACCTGTATCCAGCTAGTGCCAAATACTGATGATGAGATGCTGAATTGAGAAAAAGAATTGGAGCTCTACATTCTGGGATGTTACTTTAGAGCTTTTGGTAACGTATGTCCTTCAGTTAACTCCAGTGTAATCTCCTGTGCTGAGTAAACGCATTCCAGGAGAGTGGATTTGCTGAGTGGATACAGGTGGAACAAACAGTCACGCGGAGAAATAGAGCTTACGTTGCTAAAGGGAGGAACTGGGTAGATAAAGTTAGTTTTGGCAAATTTTCCCCCACTAAGTTCATTGGGGGGTGAGATTTGGGAAGGAGTTTTTGTGCTTAGGATTAACCTTTTTCCCCTCCTCTTTTATGTCAAGTAGAATTTTTGGTGGGGTAGAGGTGGGTCGGATGTGTTTGTGTGTGGTCTAAAAGGCCATCGTGCTGAGAGTCCGGCTTTCATGTCTAGTCTGTGTTTCTCTGGCGATTTTTCTTTTTTTAAGTAAACTTGTGTTTTAAGTCTTAACTGTATTTCAGTATTTTCCAGCCTTATGTGTTACATTATTCCAATGATACCAACAATTTATTTTTATTATTGTTATTTTATAAACAAAATTTCACAGTTCCATAATGTAGGCACTTTTATTTTCTTTGTGATTTATATATATATTATATATATATAATGTAGGGTTCTATTTGGGAGTGACTGCAAGTATTTTCCACCTGTGTGCAACTGGTTCTGATTAATAATCCCCCCTCTTATCCTTTCCCAGGCAATTTAAATGGGCCAGGGTAGATTTTTTTCATAGGTTTGAAAAGTTTGTAGATTGTTTACTAACTTGGAATAGAAACCTGACACATTGTATTTACATTTTAGTGTGGGCTAGAAAGCCACCTTGTTAAATTTTTTTAATTTTCAAAATCTATATTAAATGAGGCTTTCATGAACTGTACTTATCTTTGTGTTTGGCTACCTTTTTTATATTTAAAACAAAAATAAAAATTATGTTCATATCAGCTTAAAGCTTGATTTGATCTTTGTTTAAATGCCAAAAATGTACTTAAATGAATTAAGGTAGAACGCCATGAAATTGCAGCTTCATGTATGTATATAATCATGTTCATGTGTACTTAGATACATATACTGCTTTCTACATGAGTTTTACTCAAACCAATTGGCTTGCTGTACTCTTTTGTAGTTTTTAATCTTAGACATTTTAAGATAAGCCTACTAAATTGAACAGTTATTACATTTAAAGCTTTATATTTGTGCAATCTAAGTATATATGTGAGCAATCATGGTTGGCATAATTTGTCTTAGTGGATATTCAGGGCTTACGGAGTCGTTATTTCTGGATTTGGTGAGTCAGTTTATGAGATCTGCTTTAGAAAGTATAGATGGCCAGAGGACCATTTTGTATTGTTTCCTGGTTACCAGTCTGATTATACTATGTGTGCTAATATATGCTGTTCTTTTTGTTATAGATTGTCTTAATGGTAGGTCAAGTAATAAAAAATTAAATAATTTAAATTCTTTAAATGCATCAGTTTTTCTTCCCTTTCTCCTTTCGATCTTCCTCCTCCCTTCTTCCCCCAAAAGCTGCTACTCTGGAGGGCAAAAGTGAAAAGGGAAAGTGAATTGTGGGATCCATGGCTTGAAAGAGGGGTGATGTTTGTTTGCAGTGCTTTCGCATTCCGCTTGTCAGAGAATGGACCTCGTAACCTTGCTTGAAGGGTGTTGAAGTTGTGCAGACCTAACTGCTAAGGCATGGAAGGAAAGACTCAATCAGGAGCCAAGAATTTCCTTTTCGTTGAAGGTAGATAAGTGTTGCAGCCTTGGAACTTTCCCAGATTTAATAGGAAAACATCACCTCTAGATGAGTAGTATATATCACTGGTTTAAATTTAAGATATGCATTTAACTACTTAGGAATGCTTTTTAAATTTTGCATGAATAAAGCCTTGTTTCTCTAATGCTTATTCAGGTTTTTGAGCAGTGAAATCATGAAGTTGTACTCAGGATATTGATACTAATTTCTTCAGAAGCAGTGGTACCAGAAGAACGTTCTTTAATTTTTGCTGTTTCAGCATTTGTACACCTTGTCCAGATTCTGTGATCTCCTTCCTCAGCCAGCTGCAGTTGAACCTTGAGAATCACAACACAGTGCAACGAAGAAGGTCTATCAGGGTTGATTTCATTGTAGTTTAATTCTCCCTCTAAAACTGTGGCCCATGTAGTCTCACTGTTTTTGTTTGTCTAATGTTTTAAATGTTGACATTTAAACATTGAAGTAGCACGATGTCAGGGCTTTTGGTGGTTGTTGTTTTTAAAATAGTACTTTATCTCCAACAACAAATTGGTGGACCCTTTGTGTGCTTTTGTTAGGCCCAGTGTATTCTTAGTTTAGCTAGAAGCACATGAAGGAACAGTAAGTAGATAAACCACTTAATCTGTCCCCAAATGTATGTCATAATAGCTATTGAAGGCCATGGTTATGTGAACTTAGAAGGTGTTATATTAAATCTCGGCCTTTTATGGGTATAGGGTTTTAGTGAGGAAACTCGCATTGTTGAGTACTAAAACATACAGTTAAAATTTATTTCTTTTGTTTTTTGGTACGGGGAATCGAACTCAGGACCTTGTGCTTGCCAGGCAGGTGCTGTGCCACTGAGCTACATCCCCGGCCCTAAAATTTGTTTCTTGACGTGACTTGAGATCTGTGACATGGCTACACAAAACTAAATGCACTAAGGAATGTGATTTTTTTATCTTATGAAAAAATTCCAGTTTTGCTCAAGTGGTTTTGTGTTTTTGCAAGTTGCCACTAGATGGAGAGCTTTTTAAAGTCATCTTTGTTATTTTAAATCAGTTCCTTTTATCTACGTCTTCTGGATTCGCAGATCGGCCTATTTGCTAGGATTTATCCGTAACCCCCAAGCTCCTCCAGTACTCAGAGCGCTTTTGTAGTCATCCAGGGACCTGAGCAGAGCAGTAGAGTCTGCAGTGCCTATTTTCCCAGCCAAGGTTGAACCAAAGGGACGTTCAGTCTTTTCATTTCAGCTATGAGTAACTGTCATTTCCTTGGTCTTTTTTAGTGCCGCGTTACTATTTTCGTATTTTTTGTTGATGATTTTATTGTTTAAAAGTCCCCCAAGTATGGGGATTATGTGTTGACAGATGTTCCTACCTGCACGAAAGCTGTGCTGTACCTGACGTGGAGAGAGTGTGTATTCATTAGATAAACTTGGTTCATTCATGAGTTAGTGCTGTTGGCCACGAGTGCCGTGTTAAGGAATTGGCAATAGAAAATAAAGTATCTGTAGAGCAGAATTACGTGTGGATGGGCGGCAGAAATGAGACCAGAGTCTCAGAGACCTCACCCTGAGCCTCTCCTAGGAGCAGTGACTCAGTATTTGCCAGTTCAGCGTCTGTGACAGCGGTGTAGGGCATAAAACTGTCTTCAGATTCAGATTGTCCTGATGGTTGAGAAGGCCGCAACAGATTCCCAAGCCCCGTTCTCTACTCGTCCCGAACTGTATTGCTTGCTGTCAGATAACATGGAGTTGTCACATAGTCAGAATATATTTCAAGAAAAGTTGGGCAACGGTCAGAATGAACAAATGGGAAGAACTTGATAGTTCACAGAAATGGAATGTTTGCCGGTATTTTTAACAAACGATGCTTTTAATTTTGTTGTTAGTAATAATACAATACTGAAGACAATATGACTACCAAATTCAGTTCCGTTACGTGAAGTATTGCAGAATATATGCCGTGTAAAAGCTAGTTTGTGGTCATAGAGGTGGCTGGATTTGAGGTGGAGCCGTAATTATCTTCCTGAGGCTGTGGTTTCGAAGTCCCAAACTCCTTTGTGCCTTTTTTTGAATGTCTGCTAGGATATTTTTTGCCCATTTTTCTGGGTGTGATTTCCTGGCTCCTCCACGGGGCAGAAAAATGACTTGAACTAAGAGACAGTTAATGAAGGGGGAAGCTCTGAGCTCCAGGTGGGCGCCCTTAGCTAAAGAAGTCTCTGGGATTAACACGTTTATGACTGGACTGTGCATGCACGACTGTCGCGTCGGGCGGCTTGTACCACCCAGTGGGACGGTACTGTGCCGCCCGACGCGACCGTCGTGCGTGCGTGTGCTGCCAGTGGTTCAAGCTGCTGCGAACGTATTAAGGTTATTCTTTAAGGAGGTAGTGTAATTATTTTTCATTTTAAGCAAACGTAACTTCAGTTGTAAATTGAGTGTGATCATGTTGGGTTTTTGTATTACAGTGGAAAAAACACTTTGGGATGGGTCTAAATTAGTAGAATGTGTGATTTGTTAGTGTCTCTTAAGACTTAGTCGTCTTGCTTGGCCATTGGAGGTAGGATAGTGTGTGTGTGTGTGTGTACGTGTGTGTGTACTTGGGTGGATTGGCAACGTGTATGTTGATTCTGCACTCGGGTAAAGCTCCCTGAACATGGTAAGGACTCAATGTGGAGGGTAATGATGATGTTACTAGGGGGAGTCAAGGCTCAGGGGCAAACGTACTAGCCAGTTGGGATACCCGGATGGGTCCGAGGGACTTGTTATTTGTCCTGTTCAGCTGACTTCGGACATTCTACAGAAGTACTAGCGGGTGATACTTCGCAGTTCTTGACTTCTTTGTGTCTTTAGTGACAGCTTTTTGTTACTCTCCTCTCACTGGCAGTGTTGGAGCCTTTGATCTGATCAGAAAAGAACTTAACTGATGAAAGTATTTTGTACCTGTTGACTAACTATTCCATGGAATGAATACACTCCTAGTAAGAAGCAAAGGTTCCTGTTAAACGGGTTTTGGATGTTGACAGCCTAGAGAGATGATAAAGGAGATGGGAACTGTCCATTGTCCTTCAAGGGAAGGTTGGGAGACTTCATTTAGCCCTTTCTAAGCTAGCACCAAGTGCAGGCTGGCTGTACCTCTGCAGATGGCCCCCAGCTCTTGGGGGTAGGGGGATGACAATTCTGGGCTATCTGGGAAAAGGATTGTGGCTTCGGGGTCTGGTAGGCACTAGTCTTTTTCTTGCTTTGCTCTAAGCTCATATACCTGATAGTCCCCACCCATGCTGTCCTGGCTGGAGAAGTCCCCTTGTTTTCCCTCTGTCAAAACTTACCCTGTGTTACTAACTACTAATTTTTGACATACTTGATGGTTCAGTTGGTAGTTAATACTCTTGAGATTCAGACACCCCTTTTCTGGTATTTTGAGCAAGTTCCCGTAACTACCTTCCCTGGCAGTGTTTCTGAGCAGTTGCTGTAGGACTGGTCAGTGGAGGTTATCTTACTCAGATTGGGCCAGTGATGTGCACGGAAGGAGAACGTGTGAAGTCTGAGCTACCAGTGTGATCGTTAGCCATCTGCAGATTGTAAGTCTGCTTGAGGTATTCCGGAAGCTTTGTCTGGGCAGGAATTGTCCTGTACTTGTAGATACAATAAGGATTCGGAGGACAGTCAGGTATTCACTTGATGTCCTTTTATTTGACCGTTAGACTCCTGGGAACAGGGCTTGCAGATCTCCCAAGCCTGAGCCGGATCCAGGTTTCCCAGAAAAGAGCCTGTGGCCGTGATGGAAGCCGTCCTTCTGGGCAGGTGCGGCCGAGGCAGTTCACTGTAGGAGCAGGGACCTTTATACCCAGGGCTGAAAAGCCAACTGAGTGGATCCCGTCTGTTTCAGAACACGCCCTGCCCGCTTCCTTCCTGAGCTGGTGCTCCGGCCTCTGGGGCTGTAAGGTGGCAGTGAAGGGCCGGTCTGCGCTCCGCAGCCCACCCCTGGCTCCAGCATCCGTTCTGAAACTTGGCTCTTCCGGTGCTTAGCTTGTCGGGTTAGCCTGGCCTGGGTCCACGGCTGATGGCTGTGCCGGGCCGTCGGCTATGACGCTCTGCCCGCCACGGACCTCTATGCAGCGCCGCACTGTCTTGAGGATGATCTGCAGTCTTCGGTCCAGGGCCAGGAGGTGGGGCTCTGTGAGCACAGGGCTGAGCTGGTCCCCTAGCAGTGACTCCCGCATCACGTCGCTCAGTCTGTAGTCGGCCTGGGCCAGAAGCTGCAGGTGCAGAAGTGTTTTCTTCTTTATCCTAAAAAGGCAAAAGTCAGGAACCAAGTAAACACGAGGACGCTAGCTTCTGTTTCCCCTGTGCCCACAAACAGCTGTTGCAACTGCTGTCCTTCATCTCTGTTTCCTTCTCAAGCGCGTTTTAATGAAGACCGTGCAAAATAAAAAAGGGAATGGATAAAAGTGATAGGCTTTTCCCTAGTAGCTTTTTGATTGAAAGCCTGCCAAGCCATTTAACATCTAGTAACCGTAATGCCACCCATGGTGCTGGGCCATATGCATTTGCTTTGATATTGATAAAACTGAAGTGACTGCCAGGTGTGGTGGCACATCCCTGTAATCCCAGCATTCGGGAGGCTGAGGCAGGAGGATTGCAGTGAGTTCAAGGCCAGCCTGGGCTGTATAGTGAGTTTGAGGCCAGCCTGAACTACGTAGGGAGCCCCCGACTCAAAAAGCCAACACCCCTGCCCAAGCCAGAAGTGACATGTAGGATTTTCAAGGCCATTTGAAGCTAGTGGGAAGTGAAATGATGTCGCCTGTTATCTTAAAAGTCAGCCTCCAAGTCATTCCTTGCTAACTTTGTTTCTTCGTGTCACATTCTAAAATCAGAGGGACGAAAATGAGGTGAGACCACTGCCTTTAGGATTTTGATGCTTTTTATGTAGGACTCCAACTTAGACCCAAGTACAACTGATCTTTTTTTTTGTCCTGAGCTATCCTCAGGAGGGTAGAAGGAAGCAGGCAGGGGGACAGGTTTAAATTCACCTAAGACTGTTTAAGAATATTCCTGTTCTGAGTTTTCCACTGGAAGCCAATGCGATGGTTGGCTAGGTGTGAATCACGTACTTGTAATTGGCTCTGGATGCTGAAGCTGGGCAGGTGGACAGTTTCATGAGGCTGGCACAACTGCTAGGAGAGGTGTGGACGTAGGTTGGGTGTCCCCAGAGGAGAGGGGGTCAGGTGAATGCCGTAGGGCCTTTGCTTTTTTTAAATTGTTGTTTGTAACACCTGGTATTTATATTTGTTCGGGGGAACTGGTGCATATTTGATCATTTTCAATCCCCCCTTCCGCTGTTCTACCTCGCCCTCGTCAGTGGCTGCTTCCTGTGAGACTCAGACTTAGGGGACTGATCAGGACTGTACTCAGACGGTGATCACATAATCTTTATGAGCCCGTGCGGGTGCTGCGGAAAGGCGAGGTCTGATGGGTAATGTCAGTGCCATCAGGTTCCGCAAAAGTTGGGTGATTATCTCAGTGGGTTGTGGATAAAAGTTGACTGTTGAAAGTTTTAAAAGATTAGATCCTAATGCATTTTACTCTGAAGAGTGGGAAAGTGAGATACTGCTGGGGGAACTTGGGTAGTTGTGTAAGAAACGAGGCAGTTCATGCCATTCTGCCCGCCCACATCCCAGGCCGTTGCATGCCAGCACGTGGATGCAGGCAGAGTGAAACGTGCCAGGTCTCACCTGCCCTCCTTGCCCACCCCGGCCTGAGCACTTACATGCAGCACTGCGAGAGAGGAGCGAGGATGGAGACCTCGTCGTGGGAATGTCGCCCGAACCTACGAGGAGAAACGGTTTCCATCAGACAACGAACGTGCTCGTTCTCTTCATGCTTTCTGTGTTTGCTTCAACTTATTTTGACTGGGAACAGAAATCCCAGGGACCGTGGTAGCTGCCTCTCCTATACCTTGTCTTTAGTCAGGTCACAGAAGCTTCTGGGTTAGTTCCTTCACTCCCCGATTACAGAGGGGCACCCCCGGGGACAGGCTGTATTCTCCGTTAGAAAATCAGAGAAAACCCCACCCTGTTTCACGAGAGGGCATGCGGGTGCTCTTAGGATGGGCGAGAATCAGTGGCGTGTAGCGGAGATGAGAGAAAAACAGCAAGTGGGAAAGCAGGACGAGACCGAGATGGGACGCAGCAGTGCAGACCCTCCTTGGGGCCCGTGGTTCCCCCTGAGCAGCCGATGAAGGAGTATGGGGGCGGGGGCGGGGGCAGCTGGGACCCCAGCACGCCCACTTACCCCCGGGCATTGTCAAGGTGGAGAAGGAACCCATCGTCCCCGAATTTGGTAAACATCTCGTAATGGTGACGGTCCATATTTCCTGCAAAGGAAGAAAGAGCTGGGCGGTCCAGTAGGCTATGGGGACAGAGCTCCTGACTTCTGGAGGCCTGCCAGCGGTCCAGAGTAGGGAGTGTAAACCTGGCGGCACCCGGCATGTCTAAGTCTTCCACCCTGTGCCCTGCCTCTAGCCCTGGCCCGGGATTCCGACACAGAAATGTGCCTTTGTGCCTCGCACATCCTGACGTCGGCTTTTCTGCCCGCCTCGCTCACCTGAGAGGTGGCGGACATGGGCTATGTGAGCATCTCTCTCCCGCTCTGCGCATGTGGGAGCCGGCCCGCTTTGGTTATAATGTTTCCCTTTCCGGCCGCGCCTGGTTCCTGTGGGCTGGAAGGCGGAATGACGGACCTCCCAGGCGGACGCCTTGCCTGTGGCCCTCCCGCTGTTGTGTTCATTGTGCGCCTTCTCACCTTCCTGCCTGGCCTCCCTCACTGGGGGAGGCGGACATGTGACCTGAGATCTACTCCTGCCTGTGGGAGGTGGTGGGCCTGCCTCACCAGGGACAGTCCCCTGCGCTCCTCCCAGTCCTTTGAAGAGGGGGAGTGTGTTTACTTCGCTCTGCTTCGGCCTGCGCTCCTGGCCTTGGGAGGCACAGCTTGTTCACTGCCCCCGAGCCAGGCTGTCCCTGGGTGCTAAGTCCCCGGCCTTCTCAGCCGCACAGCAGTCCCCTGTGCCAGGTGCCCCCGGGCCGGGCCCTACCTATCAAGAAGTCGAAGATGGCCATATCGATGATGTTGAGGAGCCGGGTGCCGCTGTTGTACGGGTAGATCTGTTTCACTGTGTCGCAGTAAAGGGGGTTGACCTCCCACCTGGGGGTGAGAAGAAGGCCCGGGGCTGAGCAGCCGAGAGGGCAGCCTGTGGGCCCTCCCGAGGCCTGGCTGCCCCTCCCTGGGCTGGTGACAGTGCCTCAGGCTGCCTGGGGTAGCTGGGCCCGTTGAGAGGCCTCTGGGCAAGGACACGGGGAAAGGAGACAGCAGTCCATCCCCGTGGCGAGAGGTGCCGAGCCCTCCACTCGGCGCTGGACTGAGGCCTGCGGGGCAGGCTGGCGGGCTGAGGCGGCCGGCGCTTGGTGTCCGTCCTGCTGCCTTCACGCTCCTCTTACCCTGGGGCCCGAACGGCCATCCTTCCTGTCACCCCAGGTGTCCCTCTGCCTACGGTGCACCCCTCCGCCCAAGTCTTCAGGGATTGCCGTGTCCCTCAGAGGACCTCCTTCCTTGTTTCTCCGCTGTGGTTGAGGTGGACAGTGCGCCTGATCACTCTGGTCAGATAATCGTGGGTGCCTCGCCCTGGCCTCGGAGGTCTTGCTCAGGGCGCCCTGCGCTCCTCCCACAGCCCCGTGTGCCTCGCTGTTACAGAAAATATGGCCCTGTGTATTCCTAACCCGGGTGTTTGTCTTTCTGCCCCACTGGACCCGGAAGCTTCCTGAAGAGAGAACTGGTACTTTTTACTTCTGTCTCCTAGCACCTAGTAGGGCTTTTATAACTGAATAAATGCACTACAAGGAGAGAACAGATCCAGTCCAGCTGGTCCCAGCATTAATACGAAGTGAGACAGAGGCAGCTTCCCATAGTCCAGCTATGGCTTTTCTCAAGGACTAGATCGCAGGCCCATTAGCGTGGCCAGGGCGCCAACTCACTCCTCCTTTCCTGCCAGCGAGTAGGAGCGGATCCAGGGGCTGGGCACGGACAGCCTGGGGGCCAGATTGAGCGACGGCAGGAAGGCAGACAGGGAGCCCTCCAGCAGGTGTGGGTTGCCGCAGACAGCGTACTCGGTCTTGCACATATACGGACACTTGGCAAAGAAGCACACGTTGCTGGCTGGGGGGCGAGAGGGGAGAGGAGCACATGGTGAGGCAGATGCCCACTGTCACTTTCACCAGTGGTCTGACCTCCTGCCACTGGCACATGCATTATTGGGGTGGCGGGTGCTATCATCGGCTTCAGGGTCTAGTGAGGCAGGAGGACAAGTAGTGAGATTTTGAACGTACAGTGCACTGTTTTCTGTAACAGATACACAAGGAATGGCTGCGAGGCATGCCATCTTTCTGCGCAAGAAATTCTTTAGGATTAGGATAGGGAACCCTGAACTCCCAGCTTGGGAAAATGCAGAAGGCAATCCCGCTATCCAGATGTGAGCACTAGCGAATGCTACTACACCGAGCGTCCTGAGTACCAATTTTCACTATTTCAGAGCAGAGAATGTGGCACCCGGCTTCTTTGCATCCTATCCACGATTTGAATATTCTGTCACCGTGGGGGGCGGGCAGCCTTGTAGGTTCAGTGCCCAGACAGGCTAGTCGGACTGTCACACACAGCCTGTCCCCATCCGGAGTTCACCTTGTGTTCTGCTCAAACAGACCGAGATGGGAGCGTCTGATGGCAGCGTCTGCTGTCCCAATAATGCAGGTGCTGAAGGTGACAGCGGGGACACTGCCTCCCCGTGTACTTACACTAAGAGCATGGCTCTGGCTGGTACTCTACCTGGAGACACAAAGAAAACACTCTGCAAGATCTCATTCTTGGTAACCTCAAGGATTTCCTTGGTGACGTTCACCAGCCTTCCCACTGTTGGGGGCACCCGTCGGAAGTCAAGAATCCTGAAAGAGAAAAGCTGTGTCAGAACGAGGCCGCTCAGGAAGTCCCGTCTCTAGGCTGGCACACGGTAGAAATGGCTAGTGCTCCTGCTGTACCCAGCAGGGGATGCTGAAGGCCTCTTTGCAAGGGCAGAGCTGGTCATGTCCAGGGCAAACCCCAGTCCAAAGTGGTAGAGAAGGCAACCTTATTCCAGCAAGCCTCCTTTGCAGACCTTCCCACCATCCAAGCTCTTTTTTTTTTTTTTTTAAAATCTTTTTGAGACAGGGTTTCACTATGCAGTTCAGGCTGGCCTTAAACTCACTTTGTAGCCCAGGCTGGCCTCGAACTCGAAGCGATCCTCCTGCCTCAGCGTCCTAAGTTCTGGGATTACAGGTGTGCACCACTACGCCTGGCCCAAACTGTTCTTGGTCAACACTTCTCAGAGGTAAATGTGCTGAAGGATCACCAGGGGGATCTTGTTTTGACTTAGGATAAGGCTGAGACCCTGCACTTCTAAAAGGTGCTCGATGGGGGCCTGTGATAGGAATCCACAGACCACACTTTGAGTAGCAGTGAATGAGCAAATAGGGAGGTTAGAGTCACCTAGTTAGTATCACCTAATTATCGTCAGCCTAAGACTCCTTGGGTAGGTGGGACCGGGCGGCTTCTCATTTTCAGACCAGGAGAATAGAGCCAAGCGCAGTGTCACGGCCGAGGTAGCAATGTGAGTGTAGTGACAGCGTTCATTTTCTTCATAAATGTTCATTTCATTACATTAGAAGAGCTTGTGCTTCTTAATCTATGGGGCTGCAGGGAGAGTTTGAAGGCACAACACTGAGGTTTGGAAGAGATGCAAAGCCAGAAGGAACAAATGCCAGGAAGTTCCACCTGAGAGGGTCTGCCCGCTGCCCCCTCCTGGGGGACTGGCCCTTACAGTTGACCCTGTGGCCTGTGGGGCCGGACCCACCTGTCCAGATGGAAAGCTGCGATCTCAGCATTGTGTCTCTGAAAGTCAATGAAGTAGAAGAAGTCAGCGGGCGTCTCCTCGTCTCGCTGCTGTCTGGAAGGAAGGAAGGAGTCACGCCCTGGACTCACACTTCAGCTGTGAGCCTGAGAAGAGAGCTGAGAGGCAGGACCAGCGAGGAAGAGAAACAGGATTTATGCTTTTCAGGTATACACAGAATGACCAATCAGGAGTGGCGCATGGCTCCCGGGGCTAGGAAGAGATGCAAAGTTGGAAGAATCGGGCTTCCTGCAACACAGTAAGCACCACTGAAGTTCCTGCTTCAGTTTTGGGGACCGTGGCTGATTCTTTCAAAGACCCAGCAGTTTCCAGGAGACAAATACAGACCTGCTTTTGCAGACGTGCATATAGGAGAGAGGACTAGGTAGCAGAACCACAGCCCTTGTAGATTTAGACACCCAGCAATGAAGAAAGGCGGATGTGAGCCGGAAGTGGGCAGTGGGAAGGACCCTAGAGGTGAGGTTGAGCACGCCTGAGGTTTGCACTGGGACTTGCTGTGTCTTCATGTAGTTTGGGAGAAACACAGGAACTCATAGGAACTAAAGTGAGGGGTAAGAGTGGGCCCAGCCAGAGGGTGAGGGAGGCTGAGGTAGAAGATACTGGTTTATGTACACTTGGAAATACTCATGCATTCCTGAAAAGCACTGGCCAGCCCGAGTATGATGGGCTGGCTGGGTATGCATGTTCAGGAAAGTGCCCCCTAGTCATTAAGGCATCGTAGGGTGGCTTTCGGCCCCTCTATTGACTTTGTCTTGATAATAAACACGGAAGAATGGTGATCTTTGAGTAACTTTATAATCCACAGTGTGGATTATATTATACAAAGGCTGCAAAAGCAATGTAAATAAACACAATATGGCAGAGGGTATAAGCAGCACCCACAGCTGAACTAGTAATATGCACTTTGCAAAGAAAACAAGCTAGTCCTGAAAACCACCGCAAGGCGCTGCCGAAGGCAGAGATTGAATTTCAGAAGGTGCAGACACACGTCTCGGATGGCCTCCACGCCTCGCTCCAACCCCCTTCCCTTTAGCATCAGCAAATTCTGTTCCCATCGCGTTTTAATTCCTGAATTAAACATAAGGACTATAATCTCTTGACACCCTTGCGGTCTGCTGAAGTGTTGTTTCTTGATTGTGTGGGATAGGATAGAAGTGTTTTTAAACTTGAAAACTGTTTTACTTTACATCAGTGCTTCTCCCTGTGAGAAACACATCTATGCAGTGGATTGTACAGCATATTTGAAAGCATCCTTATGCTTAGAATGTACATATAGTATCTGAAGATAAATTTCTCCTTCCCCTTGGTAATAGGGGGACACATAATTTTCACTTTAAAGCACAGAAAAAAATTGCAGGGTTTTTTAAAAAAGATACTATCTATCTATCTATTTATTTATTTATTTGTCTGTCTTTTTGAGACAGGGTTTTGGTATGCAGCTCAGGCTGGACTTGAGCTCACTTTGTAGCACAGGCTGGTTTTGAACTTGCAAAGATCCTCCTGCCTCAGCCTCCAGAGTGCTGGGATTACATGCCCAGCCGGGAAATACATTTAAAAATGATACTATATTTCAATTTGGGCTCAATAAAATTGTAGATGAAATTGGGTTATAGGATAAGAATAGGTAAAAAATGCTCTTATTAAGAAGTGGTGGAGGCTGGGAGTGGTGGCGCACGCGTATAATCCCAGCACTTGGGAGGCTGAGGCAGGAGGATCATTGAGAGTTCGAGACCAGCCTGGGCTACAAAGTGAGTTCAAGGCCAGCCTGAATTGCATATCGAGACCCTGTCTCAAAAAGACAAAAAAAAAAAAAAAAAGTGGTGGAGGCTTTTGCATTACACTTGGGGGTGGAGGTGGGGGTGGCAGTGGGGTGGGGAGAAGCCGGTTAATTGGAACAATTTTTGTATTGGTTTGTAATTGCTGAGCGGGGCGGTGGGGGTGGGTTTACGCTGCTCCCTGCAGAGTCGTGTTTGTAGCAAAATACAGTGTAAATACAATATAACACTGTAAGATTCTCTTTCCTGGATGACAGGCAAAAGGTAAAAGTGTGCTCATCCACTCCATATTAACTTCTGGCTAGTATAATTTAGAGACGTCTCTATGCACCTAGAGTTTGCTCTAGAGTGGAATTTATGGATCTGGTGATTTGTGGTGAATATGCAGATGTATCACGGCATTTATGCTTCTTGTGAACGTCTCATCTTCCTACGTCAGTGGCCTTGTGTTGCCCCTAACTGGTGCTCCCTTGTGAATACACAATAAATGTGCGTGACTAAATGTGACAGTAATTTAAGACCCTACATTGCCAGAAACTTGCCAGTGGCTCTCCTGTTCAGCGGGGCGCCGTGGCTGGGGAGGTAGCTCAGTGTGAAGGTCCTGGGTTCATTCCCCAGCACCACACACGAATATGCACAACCCACAACTCAGGTGGCTGAGGCAGGAAAGAGAATCACTTGATCCAGGCCCAGGGGGGCAATATAACAAAACCTCATCTCTTTAAAAGAAATAAAATAACCTGATAAATTATTTCATTGATTTTCATTGCCTGAATCTAAGAGGCGATCCCTTTCAGAACTGTCCCTCAGAGAAAGTCTTTGTATAGTCACAGTGCTTGTTTTGTTTCTCAAAGGATGGAACTCCTCTTAATGTCATGATTTTTGGTGGAGACAGACTGGTGCGGGTTTTACTGTCCGACGGAACCGGTTGAAACAGGCTGTTGGCGGCGAGCGGGGCAGGGTTTTCCTATTGGTTTAACACTGACTCCAAGTTTGACTCTAGCAATGATGATGACTGAGGTAAAAATTTTTGGCAAGTGAAATGCGTGCCTGGGGGGGATATTTCTAAATTTGTAAGTTGTTTTATATGATGGGACTTAAAAAATCAGTGAATATAAGCAGAAATTCAGTTGTTTCATACACATCTTCGAAAAATTATTTACCTGAAGACAACACTTTGGAGGAACACGTGACTTGGGTAGTGGGCACCCTCTTTGGCTGTCTCACTCATGCATGTCGTCTCCAGGGGGACATTGGCACAGGCTAAGACAGGGAGGCCTACTTCCGGAGACCTGAGTGTAGGGGTTTTCGGACTCTTTTGAGTCCCCAAAATTACACACACACCAGGCTTTTATCTGTAGACTTAGATACATATTATTTCACTCATGGATGTGTACTACAACATTCAGAGGTATGTAAGTTGTTATTGTTATGAATAAAATGTTAATGTATCCTGTAACTGACACAGCCTGTGTTCATTGTCTAATTTTTCAAAAGAAGTATGATCAGATAGAGGTCTGTAAACTTCCTGACGTCAAAAAGAGAGTGTTCTGGGTGTGGTGGCACACTCCTGTAATCCCAGCGCTTGGGAGGCAGAGGCAGGAAGATTACTGCAAGTTTGAGGCCAGCCTGGACTACACAGGGCGTTCATGGCCAGTTGAACTACAGAGCGAGTCCCTGTCTCAAAAAACGAAAAAAAGAGTTCTATGCCTGGAAAAGAGTGGCGATCTATTACAGTGGGAGAGTGTGAATTAGCAGGGCACATGTCTAGCTCTGGGTCTCCAGTCCACTGTCTGCAGCTGGGAGATGGGGAAGAGCTGGCCCCTCAGAGCCTCAGTGTGCTCGCCTCCGCGTGGACAGTAAAATAGCACTTGGCTCATGAGGGTGGAATGGTCCAAAGACAGCTGGTGTAGAGTGTGTGGCACAGGTGCTGTGAAGGATAAGGATTAGCTCTGTTTTCACTCATTGTTATGAAAAACAAGCCGTGTGCTTGGTGCAGAATGTCTTACACCGCCTCCAAGTGACCAGGCTGAGGACGTTGGGCCGTGTTTGTTACTTTTTGGCCAGAGCTCCCCAGGGCTGCCGCACTAACTATGGCAGTGCGGAGGGCATCTCTTACCTCATGGGTTTGAACATGGCCTTCCCGAAGTCTGCGAACCTCAACACCAGCTTCAGGTGGACCCCGCTGGGCTTCACAACTGGGGAGGTGAAGGGGATGTTAACAGTGCTTCTGTTACCCCATAAATGCAGCTGATTTCTTCTCTCTGCTCTTACTTAATCAGGCCCTAAGAACTCGGATTTGCTTGTCAAAGCAGGGTGAACTCCATGCTCTCAGGCCATGGAGGGTGTGTTCAGGGGCTCAGTATCTCTTCTGCCAGTCTTGGGGGCCCCAAACAGATAGGCCTAAAAACCCTAAAGAATGTTTTACTAAGACCCCAGCCCTTCCTCTTTGTGTTTCAATGGCAGCCTTGCAGATCGATTAGACACGGTTAACCATTTCTCTTCTGATCGATGGCTCTGCACCCGGGCTGGGGTGAAGTCTGGCAGATTTGCGCACCTTAGGGACCGGGTGCTGCTTCCCCCAGTTTGTCCCCTGCTCTTCACCCCCATCCGGCTTCGCTTCTCCAGCCCTGTTGAGCGCCCCCTAAGGGTCAGGACCGTGCTCACTGTGTTTTACAAAACGGCAAATGGCAGGTGCTGAATTCAGGGGCAGGGAAGCCTAAGGCTTCCACATCACATCGCATGTAGACATTTTTCATACCTGTTCAGCATGTGGAGGTAAATGTCTGACTGGCCTGGGGCTTTAGTGTCAGTCCATCTGGAACCAGGATTTGTATATTTATTTTTTGCTGGTGCTGGGGATTGAACCCAGGGCCTTATTCAACCAGGGCAAGCATTCCATTGCTAAGCTGCATTCCCAGCCCCTTCCTTTTCCTTTTTTATTCCATTTTGAAGCAGGGTCTTGGTAAGCCACCCAGGCTAGCCTCCAACTTGCAACTACCCTGCCTAGGCACCTGTAGCTGGGACTACAGATATATGGTTCATTCCTGGCAGGCCAGGCTTTTATATAGATTTTTGACTCTGTTGATGACTTGCTTCTGGCGGCTCACAACCTTGGCTGCATTAGAATCAGCTGGTGCATTTTTAAGATGGTGACTCCTGGGCTTCACCTTCTGTCACTGAACCTAACCCTCTGGAGGTGGAGACCTAGGGTACTCTAAGCTTTTAACCTTTGACACACTTTTTTTTTTTTTTTTTTTTTTTCTTTTTTGAGACAGGGTCTCGCTATGCAGTTCAGGTTGGCCTTGAGCTCACTTTGTAGCCCAGGCTGGCCTCGAACTCGCAAAGATCTTCCTGCCTCAGCCTCCTGAGTGCTCGGATTACAGGCGTGCACTTCATGCCTGGCTGACACATCGCTTTTTAAAGCTCTCCAGGTGGTTCTGATATGTTGCCAGCCTCACAAGCCACTGTCCCGTTCAATCACACTGCAGTAACTTGGGGTATTTTAAAAATTTCATTTTGGTTTGGAAAAGTCAGTGGAGACGAATGTCGCCGATGGTGCCTGCCTCGAAGCACCTTCTGACCAGTAGGATCTTACACAGAATTCCTGTCCAATGCCTTTTCTTTTTTGGGTGGGCGGGCAGAAGTATGAGGTCTCAGTGACTGCCTCACTGGAGGGGACCTGGGGCTCACGAGGCTGTGTGGCGCGAGGTCTGGATGGATGGGGGGCCGAGGCACTTACTCTGGGTGCAATCACACGCCCCCAGCAGGGCTTTCTCGTCCTGACTGTAATCTGAAAGGGAGAGAAGGCCGTGAGAACTTGCAGCCATGTCCCACGCACAGCCGACCACATGGGGGCCCTTGGCTCTAGCGCAGACCAGCAGCAGGCGTGGCTGTGATGTCACCTGTGGATCTCAGCCTTGGCCATTCGGCAAGGGATCTCCCACAGCCCAGGGGCTGCAGTCTTCCTTCTGCTGCACCCCAGCCCCATGTCCTAGTCCCTTGCGTGGACATTCCAGCCATACCTGTAGGAAAGGCCTGCTCTCGTATTGTCTCTGCCGATGATTCTGCGTTACAGAGACTGTTGTAGTGTGAGAGTACAGACTTGGGGTCAGCAAGCCTGTGTTTGAATCCCTGACTCCTATCTCCTGTACTGGGATTACCATGTTACTTCTCTGAAACTCCACTTTCCCACTTGTAAAATTGCAATCATAATGCCCGTACCATAAAGTCACCGTTTACGAGGGAACACATGGCCCATTTCAAAAGAAGCACTCAATAAATAGTAGCAATCATCTTTCCTGAAGGGTCCTAGTGCCTCCATGATGGGGTTTTGATGAGATTCAAGTTCACAAGCAAAATGTTTTCTTTTTTTTTTTTTTTTTTTGGTTTTTCTCCGGTACCGGGAACCGAACTCACGACCTTGCGCTTGCCAGGCAGGCGCTTTGCCGCTGAGCTAAATCCCCAGCCCCATTCTTTGTATTAACCTCTCTATCATGTGTCAGTGGCAACCGTGTGATACTGAACCCAGGCATCTGGCCTGAGATGGGCTCACCCAGCCCCGCTGGGGGGAAGTTGGTCCATCCTGCCTGATCCCATGAGCCTCACCAGCACTGATGGACGGCAGGTGCCTCATGTCGTGGAGGAGCTTGCTGACGACGGGGCTGGACCGGGAGTACAGCCCCTGGCGATTGATTCCCAGGTGGAACTGGATCCAGCTGGCATCAAATTGGAGCTGCAGTGGGGGTTCCAGGGAGGTAAGGTTCATCTGTTCCCTGTAGATCTTGTGTCGTCTGAAAGAGCAGAAGAGCATGCTTGGTTTTGCTTTGAAGTTGGAGGAAGAAAAACACAAAGACTTACCTGGAAACTCCGCGCACTTAACAAGGGCATTGCACCCTGATAAAGGCCAGGTCTCTTGCTGTGCTCAGGATACTAGGGGAACATGACAGCCCCCGCCCCTCCTTGCCCTCAGACTGCTTACCATCTAGTGAGTGAAAGAGGCAGTATGTGCACAAGTACATGAATACTGAATAATACACCGTGACACATTTGTGGTGGAAAAGAGCAGATTTATGAGTAGAATTAGGGGTCTTACATTATATGGGACCTCAGGGAGAGACCCCGGGCTTCTTATGCACTTTCCCACTAAAACACTGTACCTTGCATCTCCCAACACTTTCTGTCCTAAGGAGGTAGCGGGAGAAGGCCATGGGTACAAATAGTGGAGAGTGAGGCTCCTGCAATGGAGGTGGAAGCTGAGTTAGGTGAATGGATGCATCATGAAGGGAAAGAAGAATTAATTAGCCGTTTGCTGACTGTCCTTGGCAGCCTTTTCTGCAAGAGGGAAAGGGAAAAAAGAAACAATGATGGTGTGCTGCTGTTTGGAGGCTTAGCGTCCAGTTTGGGAGAGAAATTGTGTGTCTGAAATAATTAGAGCAAAACAGGTCTGTCTCCAAATACCCATGTGCTGGGGGTTAGGGCTTCTGCATATGAATGGGGGACATGCAAACATTCAGTCCTTGCCAATATGCACCTTAATTCTCCACTCCTAGCTCATCTAGAACATTCACTTAGGACACAAATGTGCTTTGAACAATTAGTGGCTCATGCTATTTCAGAAATGGGTGGGAATGTTTCCCCCTAAAAAGGTAGTTTTGTTTTCAGCC
Source organism: Chinchilla lanigera (assembly GCF_000276665.1). Lineage (NCBI taxonomy): Eukaryota > Metazoa > Chordata > Mammalia > Rodentia > Chinchillidae > Chinchilla > Chinchilla lanigera. Next base: position 4,223,055 of record NW_004955478.1, on the reverse strand, counting down.
ACTGAGCTACTCTTGACCAGGTAGAAGAGTTTCCAGTTCCTCTTGTGAGCTGCATATTAGAGCACTTCTTCAGACAGGGAGGTTGATCACAAAACAGTGACACTGGTAAAGAAGCCAAAGGCTGCTAGTGAGACACCTGGCTCTACTTTCTCTACCTGCAAAATTGGGGGAAAAAGGCTTGGAAAGAGGAGTCCATCATTATCTTTTATGTTCAAGAGGGTAATTTCTCTAGATGTTCAAGAAGCTCAAGAAGAGGAAGTGACAAATTCTGCTTCTGTCAGGCCTTTGAGCTGTGAAGGACAGTTCACCCTGGCAACCTGGGACCCAGTTATTACGGCTACTTCTTGACCCAACTCCTGTGACTCAGGGGTGTGTTGCATACCAATTCCTGTGCTGTCCCATTCTGCTCTCTGGACTCACTCTTCACCCTGGGCAACGCCACACAAGGGACTGGGCTTCGGTACTGCAGCTTCAATCAGATTTCTCATTGTGTACGTTCTGACCATGAATTAGTCTTGCAGCATTTGGACTTGGTTTCTTTGGCAGCTAGGGTTCAGCAACTGGATTTCCCTCTTGCTGGCGTCAGACATTGGCCTCCGAGCCTGGGGATAGATGAGCTCCTTGCGTCTCTGTTGAATAACGACTCTACGCTCCATTGGATCTCTACCTCTGTCTTCGTTCTTGACATCTGAACTCATAGTCTGTTTGGATTTCTGCAAGTTGCCTCTCCACCCAGGACTAAGTCAGGCTACCTGCTCAGATAGGTTTAGATTCTTAAAGCTTTGCCATCTGATGAAGACCAGGTTCTTAAATTTCCACTGAGTTTCTCACCTTAAATCTGCTTCATGAATCTTGTTCTTTGTATTCTAGTTTCATTGGCATCTAGGACCCTCTACTGTCCTTGGATCTAACTCGATGGCAGCTATACCCTACCTATGCTTTTTCCTTCTATTTATCCTCAGTGTTGGCTCTTCCTTCCTTTTAGGTTCTTACCCCTAAGATCACTCCTGCAGAGAGAGCTCCACTGGCCCTGCACTTTTGCATTTGCACCATCTGATGAGTCTTCTTGGGACTCCTGTTTCTTCTTCTCTTTTAACCCATCACTTTGTATTTTCTGTTACTCAACTTTGATTCCAAAAATAGACAACTGGAAAGAAAACCTTGGTGAAGCTGGATTTCAAACTGTGACTTTTGACATCATGGTTGAGAACAAGCACAGCTATCCCAGATAGAAGAGATAAAAACTGGATATTTGGACTGACGAAGCAGTTGTAAAGGCAGCGAGGAGCTCACTGTCGCTTTTATACTGGAACAGCTGTAGGGAAGGGGCCTGCCATGTGCGGCCTCACTTAAGTCTGTCGAGCTGTGTTGGCAAGCACTTTCCCGCACCGAGCCAAAAATTTTTCTATAGCTTCCATCAACGGGTTTTGATTTTATGCCTAGAGATGGGCAGAACAAATTCCTTTCTTACATTATAGCCTTAAAATATTCAAAGAGAGTAATCATGTGACCCTGGCATCTTCCCACCTCCAGGTTAAATTCCTTTGCCACCCTTAATAGGCCAGTGATTTGAATTCATTTTTTTCCCCTTTTCATTCCCGTGAATTTTTACTTTTTGTCTGAGAGATACTCTAGTTTATTGAAAGGCTTGTCTGCATCCATTGATATGGTAACATTTATGCAGTCAGTTAATGTGTCCAATTATATCCACTGAATTTTTTAATTTTAAGAGAATCTTACCTTTCAAACCAAAACCAAGAAAACAAAAACCCTGTGATGCAGCCGTGACTGTTGTCTTCTTTGTATCACTGTATCCTTTCCGAACTTTTATTTTCTATTTTACGGTGGTACTGGGGATTGAACCCAGGGACCGTTCAGCTACACCTCCAGTCCTTTCATTTTGGGACTGTGTAGTCCAGGCTGGCTTCAAACTTGCCGTCCTCTTGCCTTGGCCTCCAGAATGCTGGAGTTATAGGTGTGTATCATTATGCCCAGCTTGAATTTTTTTTAGAAGGTCACATCTAAGTTGATGCGAGAGATATCCCTGTGACTTCCTTGTTTCATAGTTTTCTTGTCAAATTCCAGTCTCAGTTTTCTTCTGATCTGATAAAGTGTGTCTGTATTTTCTTTTTTTCTAGTTGGAAGAATAGCGTGTTTGCTTGGCATTTGTGTCTGTTGTGCTTCCTGAACTAGAGTTTCCACTGCAAAAACAATTGTTTTGTGTGTGTGTGTGTGTGTGTGTGTGTGTGTGGTACGAGGGATCGAACTCACAACCTTACGCTTGCCAGGCAGGTGCTTATGCCACTGAGCTATATCCCCAGCCTCCCAAAAAACAATTTCAATTAGAGCCAATATGTTTATTTATTTATTTATTTTTTATTATTTTTATTTTAGAAATAAAAGGAGGAAAATACTAACAGATCGATAGTATACTAACAGAGCCAATATGTTTAATATATAAGATATAGTCTGGATTTTCTGTTTATTTTAGTTTTACCTTAAATTTGTATATTTGGGTATTTTGTCCATTTTGCCTGTATCTTCTTTCTAAAAATTTATTTATTATCTGTGTTTATGATACATAATGACTTTCATTGTGGGATTTGGTACACGTACATGACATGTCTTAACTCTTTTTTATATCCCCTTCCTTGTCCACCTTCTTCTCCTGTATCTCTTGGTCCCTTTCCCACTCATAGAAGATCTTTCTGTTTCCTTTTATCTTTTATTTTGCTCTTTATGTATACTTTGGATTTCTCCTATGCGAGAAAGCAGACAGTATTTAAGCTTGTGTGTCTGATTTATCTCACTTAACATTATGTTTTCAGGGTACACTGTCCCACAAATAACTCAACTCTGTCCCTCTTTATAGCAGAATAGTATTCCATTGTGTATAATACCATGTTTTCTTTATCTGTTGATGGACATGTAGGCTGCTTCCAAGATATAACTATTATGAATTGTGCTGTTATAAACATGGATGTGCATATATAACTGTAATATGATGCCTTTAACTCTTTTGGGAAGATATCTAGAAGGGGAATAGCTGAGTCAAATGGAATTTCTGGTTTCTCGTCAGATCAAATAAATCTTTTGTCTCACTGAATCCATTTTGATCTTCGTTTTTGCAATGGGGTGAATGTTTATACCCCCACAAATTCTTAGGTTGAAATCTTAACCCCCAAAGTGATGGTATTAGGAGGCAGAGCCTTTGGGAGATGTGTTAGTTTTGCTTCCCTGTGATCAAAGTACCCTACATAGGTCAACTTAAAGGAGGGAAGCTTTATTTTGGCTACCGGCTTTAGAGGTTTTGGTTCCCAGCTGGCTGGTTCTGCTGTGTGGGTCTGAGGCGAGGCAGAACTGGATGAGAAGGAGGTGGCAGAGGGAGGTGCTTGCCTTATGGCAGCTGGGAAGCAGAGAGAGACAGACAGACACAGAGAAAGAGACAGAGAGGAAGAGAAACAGGGAGAGAGACACACAGGAAAGGGCTGGGATGACACACTGTTCAGAGTTATGCCCGAGTGACTTATTTCCCCTAACAAGGCCCTACTTCTTTTTTTTTGTTTTTTGTTTTTTTTTTCCGGTACTGGGAATCGAACTCACGACCTTGCGCTTGCCAGGCAGGTGCTGTGCCGCTGAGCTAAATCCCCAGCCCCTGGCCCCACTTCTTAATCAGTCCACTCACTGCTGAACTCGTGAAGGCACTGAGTCCCTCGCAAGGTCAGCACTCTCATGATCCCACCACCTCTTCAGGACCCACCTCTGAGTACCGCGGGTTCAGGAACCAGGCCCTTCATGCATGAGTCTTTGGGGAATGTTTCACTTTTAAAACACAACAGGAAGTGAGTAGGTCTTGAAGGCAGATTCACATTAGTGCCTTATGAAACCGACCCCTTGTGTCTTCTGCCGTGTGATGTTATAGCAAGCAGCCAGCTTGCTATGAATTCTTCCTGTGAAGCAGGAAGAAGGACCTCACTGGATACTCACATCTCCTGGCATTCTGATCTTGGAACTTCCACTCCCTGGGACTGCGAGAAATTCTTTTTCTCTTGTTTGTAAGCCACCCAATCTATGGTATTTTGTTATAGTAGCTTGAGAAGACTGAGACAGTTATAGATATTTACTTTCTCCTTTTTCTGCTATCTAGAATGAGATGCGATACTTTGGCTATGGATTGCTCAGTGCAGAAGACAGGAGAAAAATTACCTCCCCATTAGAAACATTTTCTGCTTTTAATGTAACCAAATATGGGGATACATGTTGGGAGCCATATCACAGATCTCTAAGAAAGTATGAGAAATTTTATCATAGGCAGAATTCTAAAATTGGCCGCCAAGTTTCCATGACATCATCCCCTGGAACCCGTGATTCCATGTGCTGTGTTCCATGGCACAGCTGAACAAAGGGAGATTATCCAGCTGGGCTCACTATGATCACATGATCCCTTACATGCAGAGGTCTTCTCTGGCTGGGAGAAGGAGAATTCAGAACGATAAGAAACCATTAGAAAGATCTGACACAGCTTTGTTGGCTTTGTAAGTGGACTGGGCCAAGTACAAGGGCCTGGGGCCGGGGATTTAGCTCAGGGTACAGTGCCTGCCCGGCAAGCACAAGGTCCTGAGTTCGATCCTCGGTACCGGAAAAAAACCAAAAACTGAAACCAAAAAAACCAAAACCAAGTACAAGGGCTAATGAGCTGCTACTAACAGCTGAGAATGCTCCCAGCCGAGGGCCAGCAAGGAAATGAGTGCATTCGTCCTATAACTGCAGGGAAATGAACCCTGTCAACCATGGGCGCGAGCTCGAAAGAGGGCCTCAGGCCTCCCGATGAAAATCCGACATCTTGATTTCAGTTCTTGTGAGATCTGGCAGAGAATGACCCAAGCCACCCTCGACTGCTGATCTACAGAACAGCTGGAATATTACATCAACTCTTAAGTTTGTGATCTACTTGTGCATAGCAGGCAAAAATTAATACGTACTCGGTACAAAAAGAAACTAGAAAGCCAAATGCTTTATTTTAAACAGACTTCAAAACAACATCCCAAGCAGTATTTTTTTTTCCTTCAAGAAAACCGCTCATGTAAGTTTCAGAGTATTACTTTGTCTCTGAAGTGGTCAATCTGCTTTTGGATAGAATTTCTATTTCTGAGTTCTCCAGCAAGAGAGCTGGAGGTCGCAGAACTATGGTGGGGAGCAGGTTCATAGAATTAAATGCCTGAAGGTGTCAGGGAGGCAGCGTACACGAGCAAGGGCTGCAGGCTGAAGACAAGCGTGTCAAACTGGAGTGTACTGCCGAATGGAGCTTTAGAAGTTAGTTTTTCTTTTAGAGATAAGCAGCTTCTCCAGACTTCCTCCTGCTGAACACACAGCCAACACTCCTCAGCCAAAACAAAGTGACAGAATAGGCAGATACCAGCCCCAGGAGGCCAGGGGGTCCAGTTTGGCTGGAAGTGATAAAGCAAGCACGGCATCTGCATGACCTCTCTCTGCTCGCTCGCTCTCTCCTCTGTTCCTTACTATGGGACACTCTCGCCCGCCTGTGTAAGTGAGATGGTGATTTAGGCAAACAGGCCTTGACGCCTACTGAGGGCTGGCTCTGAAAAAACCTTTTTTCCTTTTTACCAAAAGAAATGACCTCCTTTGATTTGGTCATCGGTGGGCAAACAAGCCTGAGCATGTGAATCCCGGTGGCCAGAACAAGGAATCCCTGCTACCAAGTTTCAGCTCACGGGGATCATGTCCTGATGTTTTTCATTCATTCAGTCACTCATTCATCAAATACTTGGTGACAGCGAGACACTGAACTAGCTTTTTCTCATGAAGCGTTTCTGGGGAATCATTTATTTTGAGTTTTGAAGCAAAGTCATAAATCCAGATCTGGATCAGAATTTGGACGCTGCTTTTTAAAAAGTGTTGACTCAAATTTAAAAAGTACCCTGTGTGGGCCGAAGAACAGGAGAATTTCACAGACAGGGTATGTGTTCTGCCCTCTGCTGTGACAGCAATTGCAGAGTAAGCAGGCAGAGTAGGGTCACGTTAAGTCACCCTCTTTCTACAAGTAACTCTGGGGAAAGCACGTAAACAGGGGGACAAAGCAAGCAAGGGAACACTTGGGTCTCTAAAAGCAGTAGAAAGAAAGATGGCTGCGCTTTCTCTCCCAGGAGTGCAAGCCCTGGGCCAGGCTTCTACTCACCCGCCGACCCCCCAAAGGTTAACAGCAGATCCACGACTCCAACTACTTCCCTTCCCACTGGGACAAAAGAGCAATTTGTACTATTAGCATAATTATTTAAAGTGGCCAATGCTAAATATTTTTCAGATCTAGCCTGTTAGGAAAATCAAGGAAAAGGGCAAATTATTGACCAGGTCTTTAGGCCTTCAGCCAACTTTCCCTTACTTCATTAGCATTTATTTTTATTTTAAAAATAGTCTAGTCAGGCTCTAGTTCCCAAGGCTCCTGGGAAGTGGATGCTATGTGACTGCTAAACTCTCTGGAGAGTTGGCTGGGAAGCGTGGAAAGTCTTCAGCCAAGTTAGTTAGCCAGAACCAAAGCAACTGGAACGTGGGTTAGGAAGAAGGAGAGGTAGTTCTGGAAGAGCTGGGTGTGGGAGAGGACTGCGGGAAGAGGTGCAGTTTTCGTATGGGTAGCTGATACCTGATGGGCTTAAGCTACAACAATAGATGGGGATGCAGCATCCAAAAAAACATGTGAGTGGCGAATTGAGTAACTTCTGGCCTAGGACGCATTGCTCCTAAGTCATTCACATCTACTGTTAGGTGGGGCACACGGCTCTCTGGTTTGTTATTCTGACCTTGCCAGATCAAGGCTCACAATCTTCCTAGGCTGGGGGGCAGGAGGAGGGAAACGGCTATTCCTGTGTCCTTTCTCTATTTTTGTTTTAATGGTTAAAGTAGAGCTGTCAAGAGTAATTTATTCTTGCAAAAACCTTCCTTGAGTGCTCTTTGCTTATGGGTGAGCAACCAGTAAGGAGGTGTTGGAGCTGTCTGTCTTGGACAGGTAGTTTGAAACTAGCCATGGTTGGAATACAAGGTTTGATAAAAAATATAGTATGTGTTTAAATAAAAATTTTATTATGTGAAAGACACATTGACATTAATCTCCCTGTCTTGGTTACTTTTCTCTCATTGCTTAGACAAAATATGTGATGCCCCAACTTAAGGAAGGAAAGGTTTATTTAGCTCACAGTTTGTGGAAGTTTCAGTCCATAATGAGCTAGCTCCAAGGCAGGGTGGCATGTGGCAGAGGGGCAACCGATCATGGCAGCGTGTTGGAGGAGAGAGCACAAGCAAAGAGCAAAAGAAGGGGAAGCAAGCCTCCTTCTTTTCCCCGTATTGTATGCAGGGTACCTGCCCTAGGGCGAACGTAGCACTCAGACTGCCAGTCCCGGCAATAGACAGTGAACCAAATGCAAACTCTAGATTCTGCCGCCTCCAAAAAGCTCATCTTCCTCATGACCTCATGAGGCTTTGCTGGGATATCCAGACACAAACCCTAACACCCTCTCAGAGTACTTGCCCTCTCTTTGAACAAACTTAGCCCATCCTTTTTGCCACTTTCCGAAGCAGTTCTAGTAGTCTTCTTTCATGACTGTCTGTCTTTGTGCTGCCTCAATGTTCTGAGTCAATTTAAAATGTTTCCTTTCATGGTCATTTTGACTTTGGGGAAGAGGCAGAAGTCACATGGTGCCAGATCTGCTGAATAAGGTGGATAAGGGCACACTGTAATGTTTTTCACGAGACTACTTTTCTGTTGTGTGGCACTTGGCAATAGCATTCACCATAGTTTTGATTATATCTTGTAAGTACACTTCTCTGAATGAGAACTCATAGAACTGCTTCCGAGAGTAATAAGAATGATTGGATAAGTGTATTTGAAGCAAGGGGAAATATTTTGAGGGAGATTGATGGCAAGGTGCTTTTAATTAAAATGAAAATATAAAATTTCAAACATTTGCTGCATATTTTGACCTCTCTTGTAGATACACCATCTTAATTGACAAATGCCACAAATCAGGGCTTTCCACCCCCCACTCTCATTCTGGCTGTGTGCTTGCAGGAGTAAAACCGCTGACCGTCTAGAGAATTTATCTGCTTTTCTTTTTCCCTACTTATGATTAAGGAAAAAAGAAGTAGAATTCTAAAACAACAGCTTAATATGGCAATAGTAAATATCACTGTGTTTTAAGTGGAGATATAAAAATCCATTTATATAAGGTACATATTTATATAGCTAGGTGTAACGTCAGCCAACATAATCCTGCATTTTAAACTACCCTCACCTTAAAAGTAAAGAAAAAGTATATATTTTATTCACCTGTGCAGAAATAAAACCTCAGATATACGTCATACGTTACCTTCTGCAATGCTCAAGTTTTTCTTGACAGTTTCCTAAAAGAAGCAGCACCTCTTTTAGGAAAAAAAAAAAAGAGGACTTAAAAGTGTTTAATTTACTTCTTTACTTTTGATTAAAAACACACTTACATGATTCAAAATTTCAAATATCAGAAATCTTCTGGCCACATTTCCCAGTCGGCCCACTTCTCTTTAGGGGCAATTGATGTGAACAGATTTTTGAGACTGTTTCTTTGTACCTTGGTGTTATAGGTATGGTCGTGTGAAGTTCACGTAGTCCTGAAGACTTGCTGTATTCTAATGTCGGTAGATTTTGGCCGCTTTTCGGTTCAGTATACAGAATGCTCTTTATTCTTTTTAAAGACTGCACAATATCCCACTGTGTGGAAATCATAGTTAATCTGTTATGGTCTGAGTACTTGTTCCGCTTCTCCCGATTCATATTTACGGAAACTAATCTTGGAGATGCTGGTGGAGGGTGGTGCAGATTTTCAGAGGGGATTAGCTCACAAGGGTGAGGCTCTCACTGACTGGGATTAGCACCCATTTAAAAGAGATCTTACAGAGCTAGCTTGGGCCCTCCACCCTGTGAGGACATAGTGACACGTTGCTCGCAATGAACAAGAACCAGAGTCCTCCTGAGACAAAGTCTGTACTAGATGCTGAACTTGCCGGATCCTTGATTTTGGACTTCCCCACCTCCAGAACTGTGAGAAACAGATTTCCGTTGTTTGTAAGCTACCCAGTGTATGGTAGGTATTTCATTATAGCAGTCTGAATACACTAAGACATAACCGAATATCTTATTGGTAAAATTCGAGGTTGTTTATAATTTGTCCTGACAAGAATATTGTGACACCTAGCTATGATGAAAACATACCATGTCCCAGGTGTGTGTGCATCTGAATGATGCATTCCTAGGGTAGTTGTTGGGTTGAAGGGTAGATACACCCTTTGGGTTTATTTGTGACCAGATTTCTTTTTTTTTTTTTGTTTTTCTCCGGTACCGGGAACCGAACTCACGACCTTGCGCTTGCCAGGCAGGCGCTTTTGCCGCTGAGCTAAATCCCCAGCCCCGGGTTTATTTGTTTGTTTTCAAATTTTTACTTTTACTAGTATATGTTTACAGTACATGATGATTACATTTATCAAGGGCAGTTGATACGTGGGCATAGTGCATCTTAGTTCTTTGCTGTAGATATTATCAAACTGCCCTCCAGTGAGGCCAAGCCTTACCACCCTATGCATGGGGTGGGGCTATATTAAAGAAGCTTGCCGGTACATTTTGATCTTTGTCAGTCTAATGAGTGAATAATGGCATCTTGAATTTGCAAATGTATCTTGTTATAGTAAAGATGAGGATCTTTTTATATGTGTATGAGTCATCTGTATTTCTGTGGATCACATTTGTACTGGGTTGTTAATCATTTTCTTATTTATTTTATACATTGAGAAAATTAATCGTTCTCTGTGATTTGCAAATAATTTCTTAGTTTGGTGTTAATCTTTTGACTTCACTTATGGTGATTTTTTTTTTCCTGCAAAAATGTTGTTTTTTGTGCAGTCAAAATGACCAATCCTTTTAGTCATGGCTCTGGCTTCTATTATTCTTAGAAAGGTCAATATCACTTTCAAATTATAAGAATACTAAACCATGGTTTTCTCTAATATTCCGTGGTTTTGTTTCTTTCCCTTTAAATAGCTGACAAATTTATTTAGATAAAACATATTGGGTAAAAATTCACCCCTTCTCTCTCTTCCAGATGGCTAGCCAGTTATCTAAAAATCATTTATTAAACAATCCATTTCTTATTAATTTGCAGTGTCTTCTGTAGCGCACAATAAACTTCTCTTTGTATGTATTCCAGATTTTCTTCTGGAATCTTCCCTCTGCTCCATACGCTGTCTGGTCACACTCTAGTGTGCTATTATTTGAACTTAAATTTTATAAAGCACTTCGACAGCTGGTGGGCCTAGTTCCCTTTATTGCTCCTTTTTTTTGCAAAAAAGTTTTCTTACATCAACTTGTGTACTCATCCATATGAATTTTACAACTGTCAAAATCTGTTTAAAATGGAAGTCTTAGTTTAAAGCAGGCTTATCAAGTTCCATTACTATTATGCTTTCTTGCATTACTGATGAGAATATTATTGGGATATATTTCTAGAGGATAATTTCCTACTACATTTCAAATTTTGTACTGAGTTTACTTTTTGATTTAGCATTTTTCATTTCTGCAACTTATCCTGTCAAATTATTTGCACAACTGCAGAAGAAAATATGTCAAAGATGTTTACTGAAATCTTATTGCGACTGTAAAAGTGGAGAAAATATAAACATCTATGATAGCGGTACTTAATAACAGAGGGATATCTAATTTTAGAATAGCATATAGATGCATCTCATATTTTTGTTAAAGATCATATACAGGTGGCTATATGCATACAGACACTTATATTTGGTTTGCTTGAAAAGAACCAAACCAAACTTAGTAAGGATGGTGGTGAGTATCTGTCATCCCTTATATAGTTCTGGAATCTTGCAATCAAACACTTCAACGCTAAAAGTTGCTTTTGCCTACGTCTTCCTTACTCCTTTGTCTCACCGTCTAGCATCCTCTGCCAAAACTTTTTTCAGCATCACATCATCTCCTGTGAATTGCCCCTCCCTTAGCTGGCAGAAAAGCTCTCCTGGTGACCCACAATTTCAGATCACAATGTTACATTCATTTCGCCTCAATGGTTGATCCAGGTATGTGCAAATGAGCAAAGCTATGCTCATCTTCAAGACTTTTCAAGGCATCCGAGAAAAGCTGCTTTCTTTTATCTGGAATTCTCAGGTAAGAAGAGACTATAAAAGAGGAACCACTGGTGGCCAGAAAAATCTGCTTAATATTGCCACTGCGGGGAAAGACTGAACTGAAAGGTGAGCACTGGAGACCAGAGAACACAAGGCTGCCTACTGACATCCTTTGTGTACCTGGATGCAGCTCTCCTGCTAGGACTTCCCAGCTATCTGAATGACACGTTCTCCCTGATCCTCTAGCTGGAGTTTCTGTCTGTTACCTTTTAAAGAGTGCAAGTCCTGCTCCTGATGTGTTGCACAGCTGCACTGGTTTTTGGAGATGGTGTCGGCTCCGACTCTACAGAGCTCACACCATGGAGGGAAAGAGCCCATCCGTCCCCTCTGCCGCAGAGTGTCTAAGCAGGACTCTGAAATTCATTCTCCATGTCCACAATTATTAAGGAATTTTTTTTCTTCCACAAATGAAACCACTTCCCTAATCTTATCTGACGTGAAAGTGACTGGGACGGATGCCTTTCGCAACAGTCACACCATCACTCGTGACTTTCTGAAACCCTTGTTTTGTCTCCAGGTTAAATTAGAGTCATGGCTGTTTCTCTCCCTCTCTAAGTCTCCCTCAGTATTTTTCTTGGGAAACTTCCAAGACTCCAGCCCACTGTAATATTGGGCTTTACCTCCGGAAGTTCTTCACGGACTGTCTCGAGTCCCCCCATCTGCAGCATGAATCTTTCTTTGACTCTCAGTGTAGAATAAACAACACAAAAGCAAAACATAAAGCCTGTGTTTGATGACAGTGATATCATTTGACCCATGATGGCGTGAGGTGAGTGCATCACAGATGCGTGGTGAGATGAACAAGAACTAATTAAGAGTGCAATCATAGATAGGGCCACAGAGTTTGTCACAAAGGCCTGGCTCTGCCTCTTACTAGTGCAGTGACCTTGAGGATGGGGGTAGTGTTGCGGTCATCTTCACAGTATCTTATATGGGATTACAACCACTGCATGAGATACAGGTTCTTCTCACAATTTGCAAATGAGGAGGCTGAGAACAGTTTGCAAACGAGGAGGCATTGAACCCAGGGCCTTGTGCATACTAGACAAGTGCTCTACCACCAAGCTGCATCCCAAGCCCAAGGTATAGCCTTAAGAAGTCATTGAAGCCCTTTGAGCTACAGCTTACCCAATGGCGGAAATGGCAATCTTGATAGCTACCTCATCATCTTCATAAGAGTTAAGTGTGCTAATACCAAATGAAAGAGTAGGCATACAAGAATGCTCGCTGTTTTAAATTATTATTTTTCTCATTTATAAAGACTAGAAATGAGGGAGTTTTTTTTTTTTTTAATTCTACTGGGTAACTGGAAACAGCCAGCTTCGCAAGCCAGAGCAAAATCCCATAAGCAAGAGAAAAACATCTCTATCTTAGGGTTGAATTAGACATGGCCATTTGCATGCCTTGTGATGTCTGTGAGGTAATAAATCATCCATGGACCTCAGGGTCCTGCTGTAGCTTGTCCGTGCTCTCACTGTGTGTAGAAGCATTAGCTCAATGGAAAGCAAGACAGGGAAAGTCCGGATGGGTCTGAGCTTGCAATGTAGGAGGACATAGGATACAGGAAGAGGCATCTGGCATGAAGATGGTTAGGAAGCCTGGAGGTGAGGCTTCTGTGGACTACACAGGAGCCTGGATTCTTTGATTTTGGGGATTCAGGAAGCTGAGCGTGCCTACTTATACTGTGTTTCCTTCCACAACCTCAAGGGCAGAGTCACTGGGGTGTAGCACTAATGAGCCAGGTCCTACAAGGCTGGGAGGCAACATAGCTGTGACTCAGAGGGCTCAGGGAGGATTTGAAGTTTCCAGAAGCTTGGACAGGCTCCCCACACTCCTACGCAGTGACCACATGGCTTCATGCCTGAAAAACCCCTCATGCCTGCATTTCCTTGCCTTGAATTAGAATGAACAAGATTGGCATCCCCATCTCCCATGTGGCCTGGCTGTCTTTATTTATAGGTGGCTTGTGGCCCCTTTGGAATAGTATGTTATCAGAGCAAGAAGTACTCTGTAGATACAACAGTGCTCTCTGCTGTTACAGAGGAGGTGCAGGGCCAGAACCAGAATGCAAGTTGAGACTTCCCTGCATTTTCCTTCAAGCTGCTCATTCCTAAGTTCCCTTTGCTGCAAAGTGCAGACATCTTTGATTTCTTTTCTTTCCAAATCTTGTAGCCTTGTGTTCACAACCTTGCCTTAACTCGGTGCTCATGACTGGTGGACTGTCCTCTTAACTGATATTGAGGACCTCAGTCTTTTTTCCTTTCTTCATCCTGGGCCCCACCACTACCAAAATAACCATCCAGAGCCAGCTCCAAGCACATCCTTCCTACAAAATCCTTCAGTGTATCCTTGTTGCCCATAACCTCTAGTCCAAATTTCTTGCTCCAGAATCTCCAAGTAGCCTGTAGTGGATTGACAACTGGTCAACTGAGGAAGGGTGGTGTTGGGTGTGGGAGCCCAGCTGAGGACTGTTGCCAGCAGCATAAGAGGCGGAACTGGAGAAGAAGTAGTGAGGCTGTTGGGAGCTGGTAGAAGCTGCTAGAAGCCTATTTGAAGTGGAGAGAAGCTGTAAGGAGCTGTTGGTTCTCTTGGAGGAGCTTGTCATGCTGGCTTTCCTGATGAACTCGGATATTTTCATCCTCTAAGGAGCTTGGGACCTTGTCACTGAGAATAGCTTCAGTTCACTTTGGGCAAGCTCTGGTCCTCACTCTGAGCATCGCTCCCTGGCTCAGGAGGGGAAGAAGGTGCACTGCCAGTCTCCTGGAAAAGCTTGCCGCATTTGCTTTCCTGATGGGAACTCAGTTGTCCTGATCATCGGAGGAGCTTGGGACCTCACTGTTGCTGCAGATGGCTGTGGTACCTTGCAGGGGAGCTCAGGTTCTTACTTTCAGTGTGACTTCCTGGCTCCAGTGCAGATCCCTCAGCCTGCTAGCACAGATCCTTCATCCTGCTGGCACAGACTTTCTAGCTTCCACCACTGACCTTTGGGCCTTCCCAGTGCAGATCCATGAAACAGGCCTGCATGAGACATTGTCGAGGGCTCCTGGTCTCCAGTTGGCCTCGTGGGAGGCATTGTTATAGGCTCTAGATCTTCACCTGGACTCATGCAGGACATTATCATGGAATCCAGGCCCTCAGCTGGATGCTTTGGTCTTTAGTGTATGGACAGATTCCTTGCACTCTCTTGTATATGACTATTTGGGTGATTATTATAAATAATCATAAAATATGTGTCCTGTATTATACTGTTTCCCCTTGCAAAAAGAACCCCAAACCAACACAGAGCCTCTTCTACTTTGTAGTATCACCCAGCTACTGCCCTCCTCCCTATGTTCTTGTACTTACTGTTCTCAGACTCGTCTCTCTGACCATGTTGCTCCTTCATCTTCATTACCTTCTTCCACAGTTTCATCTTCAGAAATCTTTCCTAGCCTTCAGAGCCAAAATCCCGTGGAATTTCCCTTTGGAATATTTTCCAGTCCTCTAATTAGATAGCATCTTTCTCTCTCATTCCCTCAAATTTTCATGCAATGAGCATTTTATTGCTATTGCCATCTTTGGGGTACTAGCAACTAGGGTACATTTCTTGTTCCTTCTGGCAGGCAGTGGGCAGGGACAATGCCGTGTTCATCTTTGGGCCCCTTACAAAATGTAACACAATGCCTTGTATACAGAAGGTACTTCTCTTTGTTATGGAGAGAAGCTGGAAGCTCTCCAGTGCTATGGACATATGCAGCTACTGTGGTTACAGTATATTTTTGGTTTTGGTGGGCTACAAAATATTTCAGAGATCTGATGGTTTATAATTTGAAACAAATCTTCTTTTCCTTTTTGCTTTTCTTTAAATTTGTTTTTTAACAGCGACATTAAAAACCAAAAAATTATACGTATTTATGAGGCACCATGTGATATTTCAACATACATAACATGTAGTGTTTCAACTGGGCTAAATGTGGCTATTTCTTAGAGAGTTTATCATTCTTTTTATGGTGAAAATACATGAAACATTTCTTCTAGCTTTTTGAAAAATATATTATCATTATTTACAGTCACTCACTGTGCAGTAGCACAGCAGAACTTCTTATTCTTATCTAACTGTAACTAGGTATCTATTGAACAATCTTTCCCCATAAAAATCAGGTCTTTCTCAGATTATTTCACACTGAGTTGTCTAGAAAGAAATATTTCAAAATAAGAAAACTGCATGAGATACAGCAGGTCAGCAAGGGTAAATAGTAAAAGGGTTAATGAAGACCAGACAACTGGCTGTGATTTTAAGCATCATCAGATCATTTAGAATCAAGGTTTGGCTCAAGTAAAAATTATATATCTGCATTTTTTACACGTGTTGGGCCAAACAAACTTTTAAATAATTTAATGCAATATCACTTTGGATGTACTGGGAAAGCATGTTTCTTTTGACAGATTTAAATATTGATTCTCCAGAAGAAAATAACAACTTCCAACGTTCTAAGACCTAAAGCTGAATGGGCAACATTGCTGATCTTTCCAGTTTTTAGGACTGTCTTGGTTTGGCCCCTGCCTCTCTGACCACCTGGTGTCTGTCTTCCTTGATCTGTCACGAAATGCTAGAATTCCCAGGTGTCTCTCCTGCCATGTCTACACCTCTGACTCCAATTTCCCCTTGTAGGCAGAGGACTTAGAAATTTATACCTCCAGCCCTCTGAGCTGTAGATCAAAATATCCATTTGCTTATTTCTGTAAAGGACAAGGTAACAAGTATTTTAGCTTTTGTGGGCCATATAATGTTTCAACTCAACTCTGCCATTGTAGCATTGAAAGGAGCCTTAGATCACTGGCAAATGAATGGGCCCTGTGTTCCAGTTCAGCTGTGCTCCAAAGCAGGTGCTCATGGGCCAGACTTGGTTTGCAGGTCATGGTTTTCCAATACCTGTTTTTAAAGCCCGGGTATTCACCTACTGTATGTTCAAAACCAAACTCCTAATCTTCCTGCTAAGTCTGGTCTTCAGCTGAGGTTTTTGCTCAGGTGGAAGCTACCCTCTTAGGTCACGTTCTCCCTGAAGCTGACCTTGGGTGTTGGATTAAGGAGCAGGTGTTTTCTTAGGCATGTACTGCATGGAGACACAGGTAAGAAAGGGGAAAGCAGGACTGGGTGAGGAGGAAGTCAGACGCAGGTGTGACTGCAGGTGAAATCTCAGACTTGGACTGATCCTTTGAGAAGCTCTTAAGCTTGTTACACCTAAAAATGAGCTCTCCACTGAGGGCAAGGAGGGCTTTTATGCATTCACCCAGTCAGTGCCTATGAATATTCATTAGGGGAAGGGACAGTGGGGGGAGTATGTTTGTTTCCTGTGACTACCATGGCAAATTACTACCAACTTGGTGCCTTAAGACAATAGAAATGCATTACCTCATACTTCTGGAGGTCCAAAATCTAAAATCAACTTAGCAGCAGGATTGCACACAATCTGAACACTCTAGGGAAGAGCTCACTCCTTGATTCTGCCAACTTTTGGTAGCTCTATGGGTTTCTTGGCTTGTGGTCGCACCACTCTGATCTCCGCCCCTGTGATCAGCTTGCTTTGCCCTTTTCTCTTGTATCCAATACTTGTGACACCTCCAGGGGCCACCCCAATAATCTGGGGTCATCTCATTTCAAGATACTTAATCATATCCACAAAGGCCCTTTCCCAAATGACTTTTATCCAAATAAGGCGATATTCAGAGGTTCCAGGTAATCTGAATCTTTCAAGGGTGAGATCAGCAGCAATAAATCATACAGCAGTTGGAAGATGGGTGCAGAGCTTGGGAGGGAATCAACATGCGTGCACAGACCACCGTCTATCCAGTGGGGTGACCCAGAATCCCAAGAGTTACCCTGAAACTTCTCTCTCCTACCCTCCAATAACTACTTCTTCACAAAGTCATGCAGATGATACCTCCTTAACAGCTCTTTGATCTGTGAATCCCTCTCCTCTCCTCTCCTCTCTACCATCATCGTCCAAGTCCAAATCACTTGAATTTCTTCAGTAGCCTCCTACCAGGTTGGAGTTGCATTAATAAGCTCTCTTTATTATAACCAGAATAACTGCTTTTTTGAAATGCCCTTCTACTGCAGTCAGTCTGTTGCACAGAAGAATTCAATGTCTCTCCACTGTGGATAAATGGAGAAGCTTCATTAACATAACCTATAGGGTCTGTACTGGCCAATGTGATACCCACTAACCACATGTGACTATTCACAGTTAAACTCATTTAAGAATTAATAGAGTTAACAATTTGATTCATCAGGATACCAGCCACATTTCAACTGCTTAGTAGCTACTTGTGACAATAGTGTAATGATAGAAGATTTTCGTCATGTGGAAAGCTCTCCTGGAGGCATTCATCTAGACCCAAGTTACTTTACCCTAGCTACAAAAGCAAGGATCCATCCAGCAGTCTAGGAACGTGCTCTTTTTATGGCCAAGGGCACTTTTTCCTCCTCTCTTTGCCTTCTTGTATCCTTCTTATTTGCTCACCAGCTCGTTTCATTTCCTTTAAGTATGCATCGGGCCCTGGACAGGTCTCATGTCCTTATTTTTGTGTTCTATGGCACAATGTGTCTCTCCTTCATATATTCTATCTGTACCATTTCACATTGCTTATGGTTATCTGCTGAAGCACCACCAGGTAGACTCTGGTGTTAATCAGCTTTCTTGTCACTAGAACACAATGTCCAATACCCACAACTTTAAGGAGTTTAAGTTGGCTTATGGTTTCAGATGATTCAGTTCATGGCTGGTTCGTTCCAAGGCAGAAACATCATGGTGGAAAGGTGTGGCACAGCAAAGTTGCTTAGATCATGGCAGTTGGGAAGCAGAGCAGGGGAGCAGTGCCAGAGAGGAGGGAGCCAGGGACCAGATATAGTACCCAAGGTCATACTCCCATGACCCATCCAGACACCCCCAGAAGTGTGCTTTGGTAATATCCTCTGCAGTTCCCAAGCCAATCAGATTGACACAGTCTAGCTTAACCACCACAAGCCTATATGTAACTTTGCCTAACTCTGGGTCCTTAGCATTTGGCAGGTAGCAGGTCTCACTAAGTGGTGGTAGGGTGAATGAATGTGCTCCTTATTTAATCCATGGTAGATCCCATATAAGAACTACTTATGTGTTTTTCTGGAAATACAGCTAATGGGAGTCACAGGCTTAGTCAAGCCCCAGTTTATCATAAGTAGTCTTGCATGCTTTTTGGATATCATCTCTTTGCTATATTAAAATTTCTAGAAATCCTATTTCTCATCTTTCCATCTTTCCACTGTATTATCACTTAAATCTTCCCATTCTCCCAAGTCAGGATGGACTAAACTAGCAATGGTAAGCAGTGGTTATCATGTTTGCTGAAGTAACTAGACTCCTTCTGGCATTTGGCCACGATCTTTTTTTCTTTTTTGTTTGGTACCAGGAATCAAACTCAGGACCTTGTGCTTGCCAGGCAGGTGCTTGTGCTGCTGAGCTTTATCCCTGGCTTTCATAATCTTTCTTCGTACAAGAATGATTCCAGGTCCTCCCAAGAATAGTTACTGGAATTGCATGCCACAGAATTCATGTTTTGCTAAATTCACCAGTTACCAAGCTGTTATCAAAAATGATACTCCTTTTGCTTTAAAAACACACACCAAATTTCCCTGGGGAGGAATTTAGTGGTAATCCCTTAAATATTCTCTAATTGCTTGAACCCTAGCTCATGTCCTGGAGTTGTTCATTACTGAGCAGTTCTATGAGGTGCCATGCCAGGTGGAGAGCAGTCATGGATTCTGCTGCGTCTCATTATCTGGGTAGAATGGATGACCTGCGGAGCTTCCCAGAGCTCTGCTCGTTGGTGCCTGGGATCCTGATTAGGATGGCAGGAATTGGGTTGTCAGGCATCTAAGCAAACATTTGTTGTTGTTGTAAACTCATGCTGTGGCATCAGAGGGGAAATGCAGCAGCAGTGAAATGTTCTGAGCCACGTATTTTCTTCTCAACCAAGCTCTAAGTTTGTGGGGCACAAGGATCTACCTTAGATTTCTTTTGCATCCTCCTCAGTATTTGGCAAAGTGCTATGCACACAGTACATGCTTTATAAATAACTGATTATTAGCTGACCAGACAAATTTCCTCCTATAAAAGTTCCATCACATTTCAAAAGACTACTCCTAATACTTGGAGGCAAAAATCTCTTGAGCACTAGAATTAGAAAAGGAAGTTCTAATTAGAATTCTAATTAGAATTAGAACTCCATTAGAACGGAGTTCATAAGTTTGGTCTTACTCATTTTATGAATTTCCAGAAGTATTCTGTTAAGAAAAACATTATGAAAGCTAACGTAAGATTCTACAGTATTTATCTTTCAATTAAATAGTGCATCTGTTTGAGCCATATGACTATTTCGATGTTCTTATTGTTGACACTGGTCTTGGAAAGAACATTTTCTCAGAGTTGTTCCCTCCCTACTCCCCAGTGGTCTAGATGAGTCTGGGAAAATCTTCCTTCCCACTGTCTTATTTCTCCTGTGACAAAAAAGGATCCAGGTTTTGTGGGTCCTGTAGAGGATGTGATTTGTGGGAGTATCTTTGAGAAGAAGAGTATCAAATGATAAACACAAAATTAGTACGATACATTTGGAATGAGAAAATAAAACAAGTGGCCTTGATCGCCAAGTAAGTTCCTTACTTCTGAGCTCTCATGCTTCTGCAGAACACTTCTTGATTGCATCCTGGCTGATCTCCTTACCTAGACCCCAACTCTGCAGCTGCCAGCACCCAGGGCGAGGGACGGATCCCTGGCAAAACCTTGCACTCGGGAAGTTTAGAGCTTAGTTGAGAAATTTCATGATGACTCTGTCTCTCACAGGCAGTTATGCAGCTCACGATCCAGAAATAGTTCTTGAACCCCTAGCATGTCACTTTCTGGCACCTTATTTTAGGGGGAAATCAGAGGGTTTATCTAATGCACCTTCTTGTTTTTCCTACCCCAAAAAGAAAATTCAGAGCAGTAACCTGGAGTGGAAGGTATTGCAGCTAAGGAGAGCTCTGGCCTTTGGAAATGGCCTTTCGGGACTCACAATATGAAAGGACTTTATTCCTGAGATTCCAGCATTGAGTTTCTACTGGCTGCCTGTGCTCACTATAGAACGATGTGGAGAGCCAGCTCTCCCCAAAGCGCTGTCAGCAGACTGAGTTGATTCACCATCCAAGTCTTGTGGGTGGGAGAATGCTGACTGACCTTATCCCATGCACTCAAGAGCGTGTTTCCCATTTCATCCTGTTCTATTCACTTTTGTGCCCAGGAGGTTAAACAAAGTGCACAGAAGCTGTGAGACAATATTATTGTGCTGGAGCTGCAGCGATCTGAGATTCCAAAGCGAGTTTCCAACTGCTCATTTCCTCATTTCACTTCCCAAAATAATTGGATAAATAACATTATGGCACAGCAATAACATGGAGTGGGAGTGACTGAGCTGATGAAAGGCCAACCACCCTTTGGAATCTGTCCTAGGACCCTGACGGGACATCAGCTTCAGATAGCTCTATGATCAAAACTTGATTTTCTTTTGGTTTTTCTCCAGTACCGGGAACCGAACTCACGACCTTGTGCTTGCCAGGCAGGTGCTTTGCCGCTGAGCTAAATCCCCAGCCCCGAAAAACTTGATTTTCAGGAGCAGGTGATGAGAACAACACTGGTGTATGTGTAAATCAGTGTCACCACTAGTGATGACTACAAATCTTGAGATGGAGGGTGGGGGTGGAACAGGCAGGCGCCTCATCCTGAGCCCTGGCTTTGTCATGCACAGCTGTGTGACCGAGGGCAAGTTATGTCTGTCTGTCTGTCTATCTATCTATCTTTCTATTACCTATCAATCTATCATATCTATCATCTATCTCTATTATCTATTTCTCATCTCTATCTCTATCAGTTTATCATATCTATCATCTATTATCAATCTACTTATCTATCATCTATCTCTATCATCTGCCTCTATGTATCTATTATCAATCTATGTATCATCTCTCTATCCTCTCTTATCTATCAATTTATCTATCATATCTATCTACCTATCATGTCTATCATCTATCTCTATTATCTGTCGTCCTTATTATCTATCAATGTTTATCATCTGTATCTATTATTCATCAGTCTATTTACCTATCATCTATCTCTATATATTATCAATCTATTTATCTATCATCTTTATCTATTATCTATCCATCTACTTATCTATCGTCTATCTCTACCCATCTGTCTATCTACCTACCTACCTATCATCAGCATCTATGTGTTTATTATCTATCAATCTAATTCATCTATCATCTATTATCTACCAGTCTATTTATCTCATATCTACCTATCATATCTACCATCTCTATTATCTATCAATCTATCGTATCTATTATCTATCAAGCTATTTATCACCTATCACCTTTATTATCTTTTCTTTTCCTGTTTTTTTTTTTTTTTTTTGGTTTTTCTCCGGTACCAGGAACCGAACTCACGACCTTGCGCTTGCCAGGCAGGCGCTTTTGCCGCTGAGCTAAATCCCCAGCCCCTTATCACCTATCATCTCTATTATCTATCAATCTATTTATCTACCAGCTCTATCATATCTATCATTATTTATTATCTATTAATCTATTATCTCTATCATATCTATCTTCAATTTATCATCTACCCACCCATTCATCACCCCTCATCCCACCTGCAAAATAGGGAGAATAAATGTACTTACCTTTTGAGATTTTAGTGAGGAGCAAATGAATTAATAATTGTTTATGTGAGTTATTTCTGGACCATATTTATATAGGTGCCTTCTGTGCCTCATGCCAGGAAAAGGGCCTGAGATTATTTGTGTTTTGCTTCCCTTTCTATTTACTTGCATTCTGCTTACCGGAATGGAGGTAAGAAAACTGTTTTGCCTTTCCTAGGGTGGTCCCTGAGGTAGGCTGGACAATGTCCATGTCTAATCCCTGGAACCTGTGATGCTGCCTTATCTGACCAAAGGAACTTGAAAATGTGATTACGTTATTAAGGATCTAGATGATCTGGGTGGGCCCTACCTGTAATCACTGTTAGGACCCTAACTGTAATCTGTAATCAGACAGACACATAAGACAGTGAGCAGGGGAGGAGGCAGTGTGACCCCCGTGGCTGAGATAGTCAAGTGGCCCGAAGTACCAAAAAGTGGATAAGACAAGAACAGGAGTCTCTCCCAGAGCCTCAGGAGGGAGCGCATCCTCGTACACTTCACTCTGAACTTCCTGCCACCAGAAACAGACAAGCACAAGCTTGTGTTAAACCACTCGTCTGCGGTCGTTTGTTACGGGAGCTCCTGTGAATGAGCAAGGGCAGCCGCTGGCAGTTACAGCCGACCGAGTCAATGAGAAGCACCAGGCACGGCACGGTCCCTGAGCGCGGCTGTTGCTGAGACCAAGTGCAAAGGCATTTCCTAAGGATCACCTTTTCCACGGCCAGGAACTGTCACTGGGAAGTAGATGGCGTTTGGCTGGAGAGCGGTTGTTGATTACAATCCCATCACTAATTCTGAAACTTGAATTCTCATACTGAGCCCTTGAAATGGTTCTGGACAGTCACAGGCAGTGCTCAGCCGGATTCACATCTGTGCTGCCGTGTCCTACCTTTCTTGGTCTCCGGAAGCCCCTCCTGCTTGTACCTGTTTCCGGCATCTTGGCTTTCATTTCCCACCTGTCGCTCATACTAGTGACATTTACGGTGCTCTTACTCCATGTCAGCACCTTCAGGAAGCGCTTCACATGACTCAACGCATCTCTTTTTGCAAGGATCCAATGAGGCAGGTCCATTTTACAGGCAAAGAAACTGCCTTGAAGTAGCTCAAGGTCACTAGGCTGGTGAGTGGCGGGTGCAGAGCAGTGATTTGAATCTGGGACTGGCAACTGGCTTTCAAGGGAAAACTTTTCACCGCTGCCCCGGATGTGATCGCACTACGGTCATTCACACTATCTGGTCCTTGCACTTAAGCTCTGAGCCCAGGGCTCCCTTGTTGGGTATCCCAGCCTCCTCCTTGCGAGATGGCACCTGTAGACCCATGAATGCTAGGAGGAGATGGCAACCAGGTAGGGAGATTCTTCCTGGAGCTGCTGTTCAGACATGTGGTGGAGGATATTACAGAAGACATTACGTATGAGATGAGACTGAAAATTATAGTGAATAGAGCACTTAAATTTTTAAGAATTTATTACAGTGAAAGACATATTGCTATCAATACTGCCCCTCACTTTAAACATACTTATACTGTCACTCTTGCCATCTCTGAAGCAGTTCTGCAAATCCTCTTTCTTCAGTGTCTTTAGTTGCACTGTTATGGCTGCTCTGATATACTGAATCAGTTCAAAACATTTTACCTCTCATGGTCATTTTGTTCTTGGAAAAGAGTCAGATGTCACATGGTGCCAGATCTGGTGAGTAAGGTGGACCAGGACACAATGCAATGCTTTTATGAGCCTGCTTTTCCGCTGCATGGTACTTGGCAGCAGCAGTCAGAATTTTCTATTGCACCTTGTAAAGACACCCATGAAAGGAGATTTCCAGAACTGCTTCAGGAAGTAGCAAGAACAATGGGATAAATGTGTTTGAAGGAAAGAGGAGTACTGTGAAGTGGATGAATGGCAACGTCTCTTTTACTGTTAATACATTTAAAAAATTTAAACATTTACTGTATATTTTGACCATGCTTCATACATGTAGTTGGGGAGTAGAGATAAAGTGATGTGTTTAACTGATACAGAAATCTGAGATAAAATTAGGAATCCTAATCTTCTTGACCCCAAATGTGATATATATATAATAAATAATATATAGTATATATATTTTAAAAATTGTCAGTGTGGCCAGACTTGCCCATTTTATTCAGACTGTGTGGACTGCAGATGGGTGGCCTAACAGATCTGAGTCTGCATGTCTCTAAGTTGATCTAGATGCCCATAGCAAGTGAGAGAATCTTCCAGGAGCTGGGCAGATGACGTCAGTGAGAAAGTTGTATCTTTCTCCATAGCAACTTTTGGGCTGATTGTTGAAGATGTGGGTGAATATCATGGAGAAGAACCAAAGAAGAATCTCTGGTCATCAGACTCCCATCAGGGAACTGCAGATTCCCTCTCATTGGTCTATATCTCCCAGATTCTAGTCCTCCTCTAGAGCTAAGAACCAAAATGGTTAGCAAATGTCATAGGCTCTTCACAAAGGAAAACGTAAAGACCTGAAAAGTATAACCGCTCTGGGAGAGTGGCAGTACAGGGAAAGACCATAAAGGCCCAGACAAGGCCTGCAGACAAACCTGTGAAGTGTTCAGAAGGAATGTCTCACCCTCTCAGTACACAGCACAGGGCCATACCCATGGACTGTGTGTGCATGTGACACACTTTCAGAAACAGGAAGTGTGAACGTCAACTGAGGAGCTCCTAAACCTATTTGTGACACGATGCTTCCCAAAGCAGGGGTCTCCCAGCCACATCCTCTTTCTTTCCATGTGTCTGTCCTCTCGGTCTAGACCTGTGGTTCTCAACAAGGGGTGATTTTACCCTTTGAAGGACATTTGGTAATGTGTGGACACCCTTGTGGTTGTGACAGCTGGTGGAGGGCATGCTAAGGGGGCTGTAAACTTCCTACAACGGGAAGGATGAGCCCACACGACGGAGAGTTGTCTGGCTGCAAATGTCAGTTACACTGAGGTTAAAAACCCTGGACTGGATCCATAGAATCATGAGCAAATAAAGCACTTAATCCTCTGATGACAACCTGAAAATTGCTATGATGGATTTTGGATTCTCTGCGATTTAATATTTTCCATAGACAGCAGAAAAGCCTTCCTCAGGGCCTCCTACACTTTCATATTTTCTACACAGCAAAAAGTAATGATCTTACTTAACTGTTAAGAAAAACTCACACATTTGAGTCAGCAAGTGTTGAGGTGTCAATCATACCAACCTAATAAGCATGTTGATAAAATACTACCACACATGTCACTTGCAAAAGAGGCAATATTGATCCATTTAAATGTCACAATTTTGCTTCTCTCATACCCTGTGTAAAGTAAATGAATACACAACATCCTGAAGTAAATGAATACACAACACACACACACACATACACACACACCACAGAGTTAGCAAGCAGCATTAACTTTGAGGGGACATAAATTCTCTCTCCTGGAGCATTTTACTGAGTGCAAAAAGCAGAAATGTGGGTATAGGCAATCAAGAAATGCAGGAGGCTTAAATCTATACCCTGGATCCCCTAACATTCCAGAGTTACCAGAATATAATTGTTAATACTATTTGAACTTTGCCTCACTGCCTCCCACAAAAACACAGACATTTGAAGGAGAGAAGGATTAGCATGCAGGGAAGATCTGGATGCAGAGGACTGCATTAAGGGGGTGGTCTGGGGGTGCATATTTTCATGATTTGTAGGCACATTGCCTTGTGATTCACCCAAATTAAATTCTTTCAAGTCCCTGGCTGGTGAGCTAGTGCTAATTTACATGGCATTATTTTTCCACTTGATTTACAAACAGAGAATAATCACGCATTTTGGCTTGTTTTCCTTCTCAGCATGAACAGTCAACCCTGTGGTAAGATAATTTATTGAGATATGCATGCATTCTTTTTGTTCTTCCAGAATTTCACCCATCTCTGTTCTAAGAAGGAAGCTGACTCCTTGTGTTTCCTTGTTTCAGAGGGTATTTATGATTCAAGACCAACTGGAAGTTTAGATAAGTAGATAGGCTTTTTCCATTCCATCTCTGAACTTGTTCTTTCTTTTCTTTTCTTTTCTTTCTTTCTTTTCTTTTTCTCTTTTTCTTTCTTTCTTTCTTTCTTTCTTTCTTTCTTTCTTTCTTTCTTTCTTTCTTTCTTTCTTTCTTTTTCTTTCTCTTTCTCTCCTTCCTTCCTTCCTTCCTTCCTTCCTTTCTGCCTCCCTCCCTCCCTCCCTTCCTTCCTTCCTTCCTTTCTTCCTTCTTTTTTTGACAGTCTATGCTTGGTGAAGAAATATGCTAGGCAGGGCGATGTACAAAAAAGCATAAAATTTGGGGAAAGCATGAAGATTCTTCAATATTAGGAAAGGAAATTTGGCCGGGGGTCCTGCGTCTGGCCTGTTTCCCAGAGGTGATCCCTGGAGGCAGAGAATGCCTGGGTGGTGCTAGAAGAACTCATTTTAGTCCCTAGAAATCCAGCTGCAAAGAGCAATCCTATGCTGGAACTTGATTCAGAAGCAACAGCACCACCCACCTGTAGGTGATGAGACAGGGGTGGAGTCCTGTCCCTCAAATGCCAGGCTACCGATACCCTAAGGTCATTCACTCTAAGGAGCTTA
The DNA here is from genome assembly GCF_000276665.1 of Chinchilla lanigera. Taxonomy (NCBI): domain Eukaryota; kingdom Metazoa; phylum Chordata; class Mammalia; order Rodentia; family Chinchillidae; genus Chinchilla; species Chinchilla lanigera. The sequence continues at coordinate 4,196,467 of NW_004955478.1, read as the reverse complement.
GGAAAAGGAGACCTAGTAACAGTTGAGATTGAATTTACAACCAATTTAATGAGAAAGGGGACTCAAAGTCCTGTTTGATTTGATTTTCAAAAAGTAAATCAATGCTACATGCTTGAGTAGGCAGTCTGCATTTACCACTGGTAATGCATTTACCTCATTTAGGCTGTGTAGGCCAGCTTTTACTGCAGTAATAGTCTAACCCTGAAATTTCAGCAGTTTAACACAATAAAGACTTATTTCTTAGTGATACTACTTGTCCGAGGAAGGTCAGTAGGGATTCTGCTCTACAGAGTAACTCAAGAGACCTAGTTTGTGGGACACCTCAAGATCCTGACATGTGGCTTTCATGGTCACCAGGGCAAGCAAGAGAGGAACTGGAGGGTTCAGTACTGGCCCTTAAATGCGTTGGCAGGAAGTGGTATAGGTCACTTCAACAGACGTCCCATTGGCTAGAGCTGGTCACATGATCCACCTAATTGCAGGGGGCTGGTGGACACAAGGACGCATGTTGGTTCTGTGGGTTCTGTAATGTCTCAGCCATAGCTTCTTGACTCTTGTTGTATATAGGACGTCTTTATTTAACATTATTAGTACTTTGCATTACACATGTACCTTTGGGGTTCTAGTTCTCTTAAACCTTGCAACCCAAGATCCACAAAGCAGAGGTAGCAAAACAATAAGCGAAAAAAGGGGGCTCAAAGCCAGGTTTTTGACATGTACCTTTTCTGTCTCCACAGCGGCTGCAGAGGAAGGGACGCTTGGTCATGAATTTAATCTGAAATTTGATAGGATCTCCTTAAAGAGCAGGATGGGGTAGTTATGGAGAGACACTGAACTTGCTTCTCTGCTGTTGAGAAAGCAATGAGTGTACCAAGATTTTTAGGCAGTCCTGCCAAATGGCTGGTTTCCCAGCACTTACTTCTTCCCTTCTGGTTAAAATACAATCACTTCCTCTTCTCAGAGCTGGTTTCATGCTATGTTGCAATGGGCCCCTTGATTTTACTCTGAACTAGCTGGGTAACGACCCCATCCTGACCTCACAGAGCCACAGCCTTGGGCTCAGCTGTTGAGTAAGACCTACCCAGAGGGCGGTGTGGGGTTTCTAAGCCACAGAGGGCTGAAGGAGAGTGCCTGAATAAGAAAGGGCAGGGGCTGGGGATTTAGCTCAGCGGCAAAAGTGCCTGCCTGGCAAGTTCAAGGTCGTGAGTTCAGTTCCCGGTACCGGAGAAAAACCAAAAAAACCCAAAAAAAACAAAAAAAGAAAGGGCACACCACAGACCGTCCCAGGGCTGGGAATCACACACATTTTGTTCCCAGGGAGCAAAAATCAGATTCCAGAGGAAGCAATAACCCTAAACCATCCCACAGGCCAAACAAGGAAAACAGCTAACTCTGACAGCACTTAGCTTGTTCCAGGCACCATTTTAAGCACCTTGTATTTCTAACTCATTTAAGCCTCACAGAAACTCTTCACAAGGCTAGCATTATGACAGATGTTAGTGCCAGTGACTTGTCCATGGTGACCTGCTAGAAAGTGGCAGCACTGTGACGAAAAGTATGAGCTCAGGACATGAGTGAGAGATTCCACCCATAATGATTTTATCCCCCCTGATTCTTAGAAGCCAAACATTTTTGGTGTCAAATTTAAAAAATATATCTATAATGTATACAGATTAATGAGCTGGACTATTTTTAAAGTTTTTGATGCTTATGGTCAAGTTGCCCTCCAGAAAGGCCCTAGCTGCTTATATTCCCACAGCAGGTGCTAGAATTAATTTTGCCTTGCTCATCTCTGGGCCCGGATGGAAGAGAGGAAGGACTTCCTCAGAGCATTTCCCATTAGACTTGTTGAGCACAAGTCTTATCTTATACTGTTTCCAGGACCTAGCCTAAGACGTGAGGGAAAGTTAAACTCGGCATTAAATTTCAGCTCTGGAGTTGAGAAGGCCTGGCTTTCAAATAGCTTCTTATATTACCTAGACACCCTGAGCCACATCTTTTATGACGACAGTACTTACTTATTTATGGTGTTTTCTCCCCACTTGGAAGCCAGTGCAAGTGACAAAGGAGAGATCAGTTCATGCTTTCTTCTCTGAAACACCAGCCAGAGCGACGTAAAGGGAGGCTGGAACTGATGCTCTCCCCCAGAGAGAGAAGCAGCTCAGACACTGCTTCCGCATCAGCTAGAGCACCAAACACGAGTGGGGAGAGCTCTGTGTTGATGGGTATCAAGTAGCACAGAGAGGACAGAGAGAATCACCAACTCAGTCCTTACCTACTGTCTACTCAGTGTCAGATGAACCACGTCCCCTGCCCAGTGCAAAGTGTACATCTGACTTCATCGTCCCCACACACATTCGGGTGGGAATTCAATCTCATTTCATAGACCAGGAAACTGAGGTGTGAAGATGCCAGCCTTCGGTCTCATAGCACTTATGAGGCAGAGCCAGGACTTAAACCCAGAGTTGCCTGGTTCTTACTGTCTTTTATTCCTTCTATTACCAAAGATGTATTGACTTCCAAGCTGCATTTTAGATTCTAAGGTTACAATGATGATGAAGAACAAACATGCTCTTTAGCAGGACCCTCCTATCAGTGTCCTGCAGCTGCTGTAAAATGCACATGCAGATGTGGTGACCTACATTAACAGATGTGTTCTTTCACAGCTCTGGAGTCCAGGAGTTTGAAAACAAGGCCTTAGTAGAGTGTGCTTCTTTTGAGGGCTCTAGAAAAGGATCTGTCCGTTGGTTCTTCCAGCTCCTGGTGGCTGTTGATGTTCCTTATTCTATGGCTGCCTCACAAGTACCTGTCTTCTTGGTGACACGGCTTCTCTTCTGACTCTGATCTTCCTCTGCTTTTCTCTTATTAGGACACTTAGCATAATATTTGGGGACCACATAGATAGTTAAGGATGACTGCCCATCTCAAGTTCATGAAGTCCTTGAATTCAGTTATTCTTGACTTAATTACATCTAAAAGATCATTTTCCCAATAAGATAACAGTCACAGCACCTGGGAATTAGGACATGGATATATCTTTCTTTGAAGGCACCATTCAACCTCAATGTAATCTTTAAAAAGCTTAAGCTCTAGTGAGGTTATTCCTAAGCAAATCACTAAGAAGAGGGCACCAAGTGTGTTAGGAGCGCTGATGAAAATAAAACAGGGCTCGGAGAAAGAATGCCGGAGGGCTCCCTTTTGACTGGCAGGGCAGGAAGTTTCCCCTTTGAAAGAAAAACTCAAAGGACCAGAAAGCCCGCTGACGATCTCTGGTGTGGCCCAGCTGTTCTGGTTCATCTGCTTGTTAATTTATATCCTCATGGGTGACTAATACTTCTGGATGAGTTAGACACAGCATCCCCTGTGCAGGAAGTGAGGTAGAAGCATTTTTCATGCGTGCAGATAAAATGGCTTTCACATCATAAATGTCAAGTACCCTCAGCAGACCACTGGCTCTGTGACTGCCGACAACCAGGGTTGCTGATCAACCGCTGCAAATCCAAGCTCACTGTTTTCGGTCGGCTTCCCCCACCTTTTAATGGGTTGATAGCTAGTAACAGAATAGAATGTTACCATATCAGTTTACCTATAATGTTCATTTTGCAGCGAGTTTGACCTGGAGGGGCCATGGACAAATTAATGAGGCATTCAACCATTGTTTTATGGATGGTTTTCATTTTGTTATAATCCTTTTGAATATTTTTCCAGCCTCCAATTTTGCAGCCAAATTCCATGGCATACTGATGGATTGATAGATTGCCCTTAGCTTGTGACAGATGGCCCGAAGTATGGTCTGAGGAGACTCTAGACCGGCCCTTAGACCTTTAGCTCCTCACTGAACAGAGGTTAGTGGTTTTGAGTCCATTTGCCCATCCTCTTTGACTCCATGACTGACATAGAAAGCCTTTTGTTCCTACTCCAAGTTCAGCTAAGTCTATTTCACCAAGTCTATTTCTCTGCATTGAGTGACAGCCTTGAAAAACTGCAGCTCTGCGTTACCGAGAGAGTTTTATCCTAAACGCACCGTCACTCAGTGTCGTTCAGAAGCTCCGCTAATAGAATAAGGTTCATGAGGGACAGATCAAGGGTGTGCCTGCCACGCACAGCCCTGGAACCTCAGGGCTTTAAATCCTTTCCTTAGGTGAGACAAGCCGGCAAGCAGGCCTGAGCACAACGGCTGGGTGTTGCAGATTCTGTGTAGATTCGGGGCTGTGTAGATTCGGGGCAGTGTCATCTGCTCATGCTCAGGGAGGCACAAAGGGCCACCCTGGGAAACTCCCATAAGGATGTGATGGAGGATGCTAGTCCTTCAACCAGGGTCCCTGGGGGGGAGGGAGGGCTTGTGGAAAACATTCCTTTGCTGAGTCACTACCAGGAATTACTGTATTCTTTCTAGTCCTTTCGTTAGTTTCTACCTTAGAGACAAGGCTGGTGGCTGCCCAAGCACAGCTAACTACTGTGAGTGGATTTAACACAACTGGTGTTCCAAGAGGCTCCTCATTCTTGGCCCCACTGGGTCTTGTGTACCCTTATTTTTCCTTTGACCTACTTTTTTCAACTGTTATACATTTACTTTCTATCACAATATATCATTATCCTTTCGATAGACGTAAGAGAGTGACACATAATCTTTGTTTCTCTTTTGTCTAAAAGAATAAAAAAATTTAAAGAAAGAGTCCTACATAGGCTTTGTCATGGCGTATGACTGCCATGGGTTGAATGATAGTGCCTCAAATGGCATAACCCCCAGAACCTGTAAGTGGTTGTATTTGGAAAAATACTCTTTGTACAGCAAACTAAATTAAGTATCTGGAGATGGGATCATGTTGGATAATCCAGGCATGTCCTAAATCGAATGACAGGTGTCCTTATACAGAGGGGAGGCGCAGAGCAGACAAGAGAAGACACAGACTGATAGAGACAGAAGAGAAATTGATGAGACTACGGAGGCAGAGACTGGGGTGATACAGCTACAGGTGAAGGAACGCCAGCAGCTACTGGGTGTTGGGAGAGGCCAAGACTAGGATCTCCCTCGAGTCTCTGGAGGGCGTGCTGCCTGGATCACACCTTGGCGGCTCTTCAAAACTGGGAAGTACTAAATCTGTATTGTTTAAACCACCAAAAATGACTTAGTGACCATATGTTCTGGCAGCCTAGAAAACAAATATGCGGTCTAAATTCCCTTTCCAGAACTTGCTCAGGAAATGTGAAAAGATCCATAGCTAAAGACTTGACTGCCAATTTTCTAGAAGGGTGACATCTCAGGCATCCAGCTGAGGCAGCACAGCTCATCCAGTGTTCTTTGTCCAGGTTAGGGGAGTAGAAAAGTTCACGGTACAAAATTCGCCCTTGATGATCTATGTTCTGGTCTCAATTTCTCACCAATACATTATAATAAAATAGTGATATAATTGTAATAGACATGGAACAAAATTTTTCCAAAGGTGTTTCTGTCCATTTAAATGGGGACTTCCCTGAGAGGTTCAGTGCCCGCAGAGCCCCCTCTGAGGGCAGCACCTGGGATTCCCACCCAATATTCTCACCAGGGGCCTATGTAGAGTCTGCTGTGGACAACTGAAGCACAGTCAGCCTGGGGCACAGAGGGTGGCTGCTTTATGATAAAATGTGAATTTTCTTTTCCATAGGGATATTCAGGTCCACTTCGTACTGGTTATACAGACCAATCTTTTCAGTAGAGAACTACTTACACTTTGAAAGAACTTCAGGAGGTAGAAAAGATTCTGCACGTTCATGGTGTTAATATTAACGATTATTGCAGATTGACTATCCCTAATCAAAAAACCTGAACCCAAAATCTGAAAACTCACGTGCCAGAACATACTCAAAAGGCAGCCACACTAAAAATATTGTATTCAATTACATTCAGACTATGTGTATAAGGTGTGTAAGAAACACAAAAAAAATTCCTGTTCAGGGTTGAGTCCCATCCCCAAGATATCTCCTTATGTATATATGAATACTCCAAAATCCAAAAAAATCTGAGATTTGAAGCATCTCCAGCCCTAAATTCTTCAAGTAGAGGATACTCCACCTGTATCACAAATGCCCTATAGATGCATGGACCAATAATGAGCTCTGGAAATACATTTATAAAATATATGCTCTTAATAAGCCTGATGAGGAGGAACAGATCTTCACTGTTGTTTCTGAATATTGTATTGGTTAATATGAAAGGAAAATGATGTTGTATACTTGACCCATTGAACCACAGCATCTGTTAGCTTTGGAGAGGATTAGTGTAAATGCAAAGAGCCAACGTTCAGCTTTTGACCTAAAATAATAGGCTCCTGAAGAAGAGCGGGCTTCGTCCGTCCATATACAAATAGATGGAGAAGACAATAAATGCAAACTTTGCTCTAAGGAGGGGAGTGAGGCCATCTTGTCTGTGCTACAGGGATGCTGGAAGGCTTAAAAAAGAGCACCTACAGGGCTCTGATTTCTGGACTGTTGGATGTGAACTTCAAGCAGAGAAGAAGACAGGCTGAGGAACGACAGAGAGGGGCAGACAAAGCTCTTTCTGGTTGGGAGAGGCCCGGCCTCTGTCCTTACCGGGCCTTGGCCACCTAAGTCCCGGCATTTCACGTTCCTGCTTAAGCTAGTGTGGGTTGGGTTTTTGCCTCAGGTGTCCTGCTAAATGTAATGAGTACTCTGCAAGTATAATGAAGTATTTCCTAGGAAAGTGAACATAAGTACAGAATGCAAATTTTGTATAACTTAAGGGAAATAGGGATCTTTCCTGAGCTCACTTGGATCCAATGACCCCAGTTTAAAAAAAAAAAAAAAACAGCCCTGCAGTGGAAGTTTGTTTCATAAGAGGTTGGACTGTGGAATTGGTGTTGGTCAATCTGACTTTCTGTAGTATCTTTGAGTGCTCAGGGGAGTACAGAATACAGAAATAAGCAGCTGCTGCTTACGAATAATTCTTAACTCAGGGTAATAAAGAACAGGGGCTGAGAGAACAGGTAGGTGCACGTTCCCTACAGGATTTGTGACTTTTTAACTACTGAAGGAAAATGAAGTAGGATACGCAAATCCCATTTTGGTTGATGGAACAGAAGCTCCATGGCACATGTGACTTGTCCAGGAGAGATGATCTGTCCCTTCATGTACACTGTATTCTAGTCAGTATCATCAAAAATATGTACCTATTACCTGCACAGCTTGACCTGGTGTCGGTGACTGAAGGCAAGTTTGCCATCTGAGAACTGCTCTTTGCTGCCCAGGGCTAAGTAGCTCTGCTTTGCTTTATAGAGGACATCTTTTCTCACCCATCAGCTGCTCCCAAGATTTTAAAATCTCAACCCTTGAGATGGGGATGTAGCTGGGTGGCTGAATGTTTGTCAAGCATGCGTAAGGTTCTGGAACTGATCCCCAGCACCAGAGAAAAATTAGGAAGTCGACGATAAATCTCATCTCTTTCTGGGCCACCATGTCTTCTGTGGTCCAGCTCCTCAGTCATGTGTCCCTGCACCAGCCCCCTCTTCCCCTCTGTATTTGTTTTCCACAGTTTGCTAAATTTTCTTACAGGAACTTGGCTTCTTAGGACCATAATCCTTTACCTTGTTCTGCTTCCTGGGGCTTTCCAAATTTATTAACTGGATTATTACTCATGATAACAAGCTCTTTGCTGGGATTTCACTTTGCTTCTTGCTCAAGCTAAATTCTCCTGGCGGCCCTCAGAGCTTGGCCTCCAAAGCCAGGCTCCAAGGATGGAAAGTCCCGGATGCTGGCATCTCCAAGTCACTCAGGCTCAGTTCTGTCCTGATTTCACATCTCAACCACAGAGACATTCTGCCAAGTGACACAGCAGGAAAAGAGCTAAGACTTTTGTTTCTTTTCGTACTGTGGTTTCATTAGGCACATATGTGAGCGTCTGCCTATAATAACAGGTAGTAACTTGTGTTCAGGAACTTGTGCTCCACGAAAGCCGCAGCTGTTTAGCAGGGTAGTCTCACTGGGCTTTGAGCCATACGCAAGCCTACTTCAGCAGAATCCACAGGCTCTCATCTTTGTCCAGCTTAATGAATAATCACAAGAAAAATACAGGTCAGCACCTGCCAAGGGGCAGGGCAGGGATTGCTTTGGCTAAGTCAAACCCTCTGTGTTTCCCAGAGGCCTTTAATGCAAGATGTCTTGGCTGCTGTTCCTCAGAAAGCACCGGAAACTGCCGAATTCTCTCTTCTTGGCAAATGACACATTATCAACTTTCCTTCATGCCCCTCCAAATGATTTTATTTAGGTTACTGAAACAAGAAGGGCACTCAGATCCAAATTTTGGACGGTCTCAGCTAGGTGGTTTTGCTCTAGACTTTATAGCGAGAAGTAGACAAGTTAGAGGTGGGTGATTTTATAGTTGGGATTATTTCTGTTCAAGCCCTTTTTCACAGGAGATACTAAGGCAGTGACTAACAGCCCCCAAACCCTGGTGTCGTCTGTTCCCAATTACGTGTTCCGCAGATATTTACTCTGGCTCTACCCTACGGTGAGCCATGAAGCAGATGTAACAGGGTAACCATGTGCAAGCAAGCTGGGGCTTTTCCTGCCAAGAGCAAGTGGTCAGTCATTCTCACTCGGAGCTCTAGCAAGTTATAAGTGGTCACAGGAGACAATCATATAAAACAACATCGATACAAGGAGAGATGTTATAGTGAAGGCGGGACCAGAATGGGTGGGGATGGTCAGAAAAGACTTTCCAGGAAAAGAAACACTAAGATCTCTGGAATCCAAAGGACACAGGTGGTGGAGCGGCTGGTTGAGAACATGGATTCTGGAGCCAGCCCCTCTGTCCAAAGCCACTGGAAGTCTGCTAGCTGCCTGACTTCGGGCACCCTGCATACTATAACCTTCTGATTTTGTTTCCTCTATACGATGAAATAAACAACAGCACTATGTTCACTTTCTGCTGCTGTATAACAAGTCACCACAAACCCCTTTATTAGTTCCCAGGTTGGGAGACCAGAAGTCTAGTGTGATGTGCGCTTCCTGTACAGTTCTCAGAAGGCAGCGATTAAGATGTTGGCCAGGTTCAGCTCTCATCTACAAGAGCTGGGGGGAAATCTGCTTCTGAGCTCATTCTTTTTGGCAGCAGAATTCATTTCCTCCTGGTTGTAGGACTGAAGTCTGCTTTATCACTGGCTGTCAGTCCTGGCCAATCTTAGCCCCTACAGGCCATTTATGTCCTTTGTCACATGGTCCCTCCCTTTGTAAGTCAGCAATGGCACGTCAAATCCTTATTGTGCTTTGAATCTTTGGCTTCCTCCTCTTCCTTCCAACAGCTCAAGAAAACGCCCTGCTTTTAGAGAACACGGGAGTCAGCTGGGTTTCACAGATCCTTTGCCTATTCTAAGGGCAATGGTCAGGGACTTTAATTATATCTGTAATAGCCCTTTGCAGCAGCACCCATAGTAGCATTGGATTGAATGACTAGGCTAGGTAGCTGGACACCAGGGCTGGGAATCTTTGGTGGCTGGCTTGGAATTCTGCCTACCGTGTGTACCTACTTCCTCAAAAGCTGTGAGACCTGAATTACCAAGCATGCAAAAAGCACCTGAAACAAGGTACTTTAACAAGGGAGGTAGGGGAATTTGTAAATGAAACACTGACCATATGCACTCCATCATCCATGAGAATTTGGCTGGGGTAAAAGGAGGTTGTCAGAGGCTGGGAACAAGGTTCCAATCTCTGCTTCCAGGCTGAAGGGCTTCGCTTTGATCTGTCTGGAAACGAGATGTGCTGTCTTCCTTGGGTGAAGCTCAGTGATACGCTGCTCCCTGATTTATGTCTTGCTGCGGTCCTAGCAGTGAGGACCAAGCTTTGGAATTAAGGAGAGGGAACTTGAAAATGGCCTCGTGGATTAGCCTGCTCAGAAACCATCTGCTTGCAACTTTTGACGCGGAGATGAGTGGAGAGGTTTCCCCTGGGTAGGAGTCCAGGGATTCAGAAACCAGTAAAATAACAGCTTTTCCAAAACCAGCCAAGCCAGGCTCTAACTGGGAGAAATGAGGATGGATCCCCACTCCCCATGCTACCCACACACATACTATGGCAGAGGAACGCTTTCAAATTGCAGGAGGCCACTTCTTTCCTCGGCTTGGCATCACTGGTGGAAGAATCAGAAACGCGGCCAAGGCCCTGTTGACTCTGCAGAAAGGCAAATGGCCACCATCCATGAGTAGTAAGCTGGACTCCTGAACACTGTGCGGTTGAACTGTCCGCAAGAAATCCTCTTTCAAAATGGCCTGAAGTAGTCATAAGATAAACCAGAGAGAGAGAGGGAGAGGGAGAGGGGGAAAGAGAGAGAGAGAGAGAGACAGAGAGAGAGAAAGACAGAGTGAAGAGAAGGAAGGAATGAAATATAGAGACTGTTCTGTTCATTGCATGGATGCTACGAGACGGGGACACTTCCCTTTCCCAAACCCCCAGACTGGACAGTTCTTATTTCTAGCTCCATCTTTCCTGGCTTTTTCTCCCCGACCTCCTCTATCTGCCTTGGGTTCTGGATCCTCTCAAAGCTTCCCCTAGGAAAGCTTCAGCCAATTCACTCCCCTTGAACAACTGTCATTTTTGAAAAGTTGCCCAGTCTCTTTCCTGTGATTTTCAGAGAGAGACTGGGGGCCAGGCTTCTTTTAGGGTGGTCAGGACGGAGGAGAGAGGAAGGCAGGAGCTTCTGATGGGAACGCGCGCACGCACACACACACACACACACACATGCATACATGCATGTGCGCGCGTACTTCTGAGAAATACTGACATACTGAATCTGTCACTGCGGGATATCACCTTCCTAACGAAGGAAGATAAGCAGAGCGGAGAGAACTCACATTTGCAGTGTACCTGATAGAGTTTGCACACGGAGGAAGTCATGACCCTATTTGACTTTTCTGTCAAGGCCAGAAGGTTACAGAAGAACTGACCAAAGATATGCGGGCAAAACTCCAGGCCCAGCTAGCCAGTTTTCACATATCTAATGACAGATGTTGTCTCTCCCTGAGCAGCTGGTGGGCCAGGGCCGAACCTGAAGCTCAGCCTCTAAGCATGCTGGGATATAACGTGAATTGTTACCTGTGCTCCAGGTAAGCCTAAGCCTGGCTGCCAGCGTTGCTGGTTAAGGGTCAGAACTAAGCGGCACATTTGGACCTCATTAGTCTACAGCCTGAAGCAGTGAAGATGACATGTCCTTGCGGCCTGTGATCCTGGCTCTTCGAAATTCCAGACAGGTGCCAAAGGTGTCGTCATGCCTGATGGAGCCCGGCGCTGGCTTGCTCGCTGTGATCAGCAGCTGATGGCCTGACAGAAACACTGTTCCCCAATTACGTTTGGAGCTTGGAAGGTGCCGCACTTAGTAACCTTGTGAGAGGAAAAGCAGGGAGCAAAAGCACTGCAGCTCAAGGAGGGAGCTCCGCTGAAAACTTCAGGGCCAGAGAGCACTGGGATGAACCACCGACCGCGCGGCACGGCTCCTGCATTTCAACTTCACCAAATACTGACATCCAAGTAACAAACATGGGTCGAGAGCCAACTCCCTCGAAACAGTACAAGCTCCCTTGTCTACCGAGCGAAATCAAACAGGAAGGCGAAGTAAGCCATTGCCGTCTCCTACTGGTAATGAGTTTGAGCTGTAGAAAGACACAGTATTGCCTCCCAGTACTGTACTTCTTAGTGTGGAGGTTTAAAAAAAAGGAGAAAGAAAGAAATCCCTCAGACCAATGGTCTCTTGCGGGCAAGTGGTAAAGAACACTGATGTGGCTTATTTTATTACCTGCACCTCTTTTGGCGTGGCAGACAGTTTGCTGATACACTTATTTTGGATAGCAGTTAATGTTAGGTAATTATCGGGTGGAAGCATCCACACACGTTTATAAATCAGTTCACTGGACGTAGCAACAGGGTTGTGGTTATAGACAGAGAGAAAGACAATTATCCAGGTCATTCATTGCTCCTTTCTTTGTTCTCAGCACTTCCCGGTGGTCGTGTGCCTCAGTGAGGAAGCACTTTTTCTTAAGGGCCCCAGTGCCCGGCTCTTACAGTAGAACCTTGGCTGTGATTTAAAATCACACGAAGTTCCATTTTTAACATGATCAGTGTTATCACAGTCACCACACATCTGCTTATATAATCATCCTGCTAAACAGTATAGTTTGAGTGGAGGGAGGGCGTCCTCTGATTAATAAGAAAGTTGAGCCTCTTCTGCTGGCCTCAACCCTTGCTTGGGAGACTGCCACATTCAACCAGCCGCGCAAACCCGCCCTGTGACTTTTGAATACAGCAAGGTGCACGCTTTACCAGCCCCTACAAATCCTCCATTAAACGACCAACATCATTTCTGGTCAGGAAAAATTTTAAAACACATATGGTGTAAAGCTCAAGCTTAAAATTGGTTGCACAGCTTGGTGAGAAAGATTTTTTTTTGTTCTGCTGCCAAACTATTTGCCTGGACTTTCCTCCAGGCCCAGAGTAACACGGGGAAGTTTAAGGCCACAGAAATGTGGCTAAAGGAATGCTGATCTACATTTACAAAGCCGCTCACAGTCCCTTATTCTCAACTCTGCAATAGATGTGCCTACAGTTTTTCTAAGGGCAAAATTTCCTAGTTCACTGGTCCCCAGTCCCATGTTATTGATGAAATAAAAGTAATATTGAAAATGACAGTGCCTGAGAAGCAATCTCAAATTGCCTTTTTACTGCATGCAATTAGCAGTGCAATTGAGAACTACTTTCTTTCTAATATAAAATCATCGGCCATAGAGTTGCAATTGGAATTCACCACAGTGATTCGGGCCAATAACTGTCAACTTGTGCCTCTTTTTATTTTCTAAACATTTTTTTTTCCCCTTGCCCCCTCCAGTTTTAGTACTACAGGATAATGAACCAACAGTTAAATTGGGCTAGCGCTGAGTTTCAACCAAGATTGATAGTCTACTCATCTTCCGGAGGGACCATAAAACCACTGATGACATCTCATTTCGAAATCACTTGTATTAAGAGTAGGGTGTGGTACAAACGTGAACCCTGGGAGTGATATTTAGACAAGGTCTGTACTTCAAAATAGTCTTTCACTCATATGAAGGCTTTCTAACATAGCTGGGGGATCTCAGCAAGGGATACTGTACCTTCTCCAACACCGCCCCCCCCCAGACCCCCGCGGACCTTTGTGTGCTCTGACACTAGGCAGAGAGAAAAGAAAGGGAAAAAGCTGGGTCTCAGGGTCTAGCATGGGACCTGGAAGGCGCCCACATCGACCCAAAGCGCAGAGATACGGGCTGAATTCGGCGCAGCTCCGGAGTTGCCCTGTTTGGAAACCCCTTCCTGGGAAACAGAAGTCCGGCACCTCTCCACATCGGCCAAAGAGAAAGCGGGGGCGGGAAGGCACCAAGGAACGTGTGAATTAAAAACAGCGAATACCAGGGCGCTCAGGGGAGTGGCTGAGAGCGCTTTTGGCCGCGCTGCGCTGTTACACAAGAAACTTTCACGCACTGAGATCTCACTGCGGGGATAAACTGAGGTCTGCAAGGCTGGTGCGGCCCGGCTGCCGGGAGCACACTCTAAGCGCAGCGCCAGCGCCCCAGGGCTGGGAGGAGAAGCCGCCGCCGCCCGGGTGCAAGCGCAGTGGCGGGGAAGCCCGCGGCGCGGGTCGGCAGGGACCGGCGCGTCCGTGCGCGCGGTCTCGGGGGCGGGGTCCTCACCTGTTCCAGCGGGCCACCTTCCTCCGGTAGTAGCGCAGCGCCTCCTGGCCGGCCAGGAGCACGTCTTCGGGCCCGAGGAGAGGCGGCTCCTCCGGGACGCGGTACAGCGGGTGGGCGAAGAGGGCCCGCAGCTTGGAGCGCGCGCGGCCGCGGCCGCCGCCGTCCTGCGCGGCCCGGGACGCCGCTCGGGAAAAGTT
>NW_004955478.1:4156123-4181782 GCF_000276665.1 Chinchilla lanigera | reverse complement strand
CGGGCGGGAGTGGGCACTCGGCGAGGCTGGGGCGCCTCGGGGCGAGCTGGTCCGCGCTCCGGTTCTCCCGCAGGCAGAGGTAACGCGGGGCCTCCTCCCGCCTGGCCCGGCGCCCGCACCTCCGCCCACTCTCAGCTGGCACCTGCCTCTTGGCGCTGCAGCTCGCCGGCCAACTCCCGATTCCTCTGCCGGCGCAGCCCTTCCACCTTGCCACCCATCCCCCTTCTCGTGCCCACCCCCTCGCCCCAGGCCGTCCACTTGCCCTGCTCAGGGCCCTGGCCACGCACGGGGGGCCGGGGACCCAAGCAATGGGAAAGGAGCGCTGAAACCTTTGATTCCATTTTTATTTTTTTTTTGAAAAATGACATCACAGTCCATTAAAAGCCTTTCTCCTGTAAGCTTTGCCAGATGTGTGTGTGTGTGTGTGTGTGTGTGTGTGTGTGTGTGTGTGTGTGTTGGAGGAGCTCACCCCTCTACCCCAGGGTCAGCTAGTGCCATATGGCTGGAGCGCGTAGTAGACGCCCAGGAAAGACGCATTTGGTGTATTAAAAGGCTTGACCTTTAAAAATAAGGCGCCAGTTTTACCTAAAAATTTGATTTCCTGTTTGGACGGAGTTTGACTCCAACGCTGCCTGTATTTTTAAAGAGGAAATTGTTCTTGCGTTGAAGAAAGGAGGGCCTTAGGCGCCCTCCCCCTGAACTTCTGAGTTTAGCTTGGTGTGAAAGGAGTCCACCCAAAGAACCCGGGGCGGATACAAGCTTTCTCCCAAAATTCTATGAGGTAATTTATATTCCTCCACCACATTTTCCTTTAGGGGCCCTGAACTCTCAGCTCCTCTATGTAATGACCTGGGGATTACTAAAATCCAAATCTGATCTGCGAGGCGGCTTCACCCTGCTGGATGTTGAAAAAGAGGAATTTTTCGCCAGGAGCTGCCTGCCTAGTTACTTCACCCACCTACCTACCCGTGGTGGGTATTTTGAACAGTTTTGGGGACCTTCTTCTTATCCAGCATTCCATTTTAACTGGTGCTGTAGTTTCTGAGAAACTTTGCAACTTCTGGTGTGTCTAATTAAGCACCGTTACCAGTAGATCAAGAAGCCAGGCATTGAACCAGGTGGCTGTGTCTGTAACTATAAACTGGCTTGCAGTTTTTTCTTTCCTGCACTGGCAAAGATAGGAGTGTGAAGATACCGCAAGTCTTATGACTTCCATTGTCCCCAGCTCACAGGGTCGTGTTTCCTAGTAGTAGGCTGTTTTGTCCGACTCTGATATGTAAACATATTTTCTGAAGCCAGAGAGTGAACGAAGTTGGGGCAGTAGAGTGGAAATCCTGAAGGCTGGATTGGCCAGCCAAGTGCAACTGTCTCCAGGGGTGCCCCAGAGCCCTCTTTCTCCCTTGCAGAAACTTCCAGAAATGAGCCCCCCTCCTCTCCTCCTCCATGCATGGCTCCTGGCTTCCTTACCTGCCACATCTAGATCCCTTCAATTCACACGGAAGCTATTCTAAGATGTTTGTTGGAGCTCATTTCCTTCCAGCTTCCCACCGGAAATGCATCTCCCCTCTTTCATTGCTGCTGCTCTGGACGTATCCAGAGCCTTATTACTTGGTGCTGAGATTTACAAATAGGCTTCTCATTTATTTCTGCTTCCACTACAGCCTCATTTCAGTGACCGCTTGTACTCTTACCAGAATGAGCTCTATAGTGTGCGGATATGACTAGAAGTTTCTCCTCTGGATGCCCCTCCCCTGGTGAGCTCCACCCTTTGTGACATAATTCTTTATGGTCTGGCTTCTACCTTCATTCCCAGTCTCCTCTCCCTGTTCCTTTAGATGCCCTCTCTTTCAGTTTTAATCCCATAATAGTTTCTGCAGTTCTCCCAGTGTTTTCTACTGCCACAGAAATACCTTTAATCAAACGCCTGTTCCCTGTCCCCACTTGGAGAACATCCACTGTCTACCCAAGCTTTGGCTACTTGATCCACTTACTTTACGGCTTGTCCTCATGCCGGTGAAACTCAGTTTGACAGGCACTCATACCCCTGGAGCACCTCATATGTTCCCCCATTCCAGCCCTGGTTTGTATTTAGTTCTTTGTGTGCATTATAAGTTACATTATGTTTCTCCCGCAAATTCATATTTTGAACCCTTAACTTCCAGTGTCTCAGAATGTGACCTTATTTGGAAATTGGGTCATTGCGGATATGATTAGTTAACGTGAGGTCATCCTGGAGTAAGTGCTCTTAATCCAGTATCACCACTGTCTTTATAAAAAGAGGGACATTAGGACACAGACAGACACACAGGGAGAGCACCAGGTGAAGATGAAGTCAGAAATGTGGGCAATGCTATTACAAGCAAAACAGTACGAAGATTGCCAGCAAACCACCAGAATACCACCAGGAAAGATGGATGAAACACATTCCACCCTTACAGCCTTGAGGGGAGACCAACTATGTCAACACATGGATCTTGTACTTCTAACCTCTACAACCGCAAGACAATAAATGTCAGTTGTTTAAGCCCCCTGCCCTGGTTTGTGGTGCTTTGTTATAGCAGTCCTTGCAAACTAAGACAGTGCCTGTTGATGCCTTACATGAAGCACTCTGTCCTGAGTGTAGACCAAGAGGATTGCTTATCAACATACTCAGAACTCTGAGGACATAGCCTTCTATTTGGGAAATGCTAAAGAAATGCTTGCTGAATGGGAGCAGGCTCGTTGGCCAGCTCTGTCACTATGACTTCTCACACAGTAGGCCCCTGTACATAGTAGGGGCTTAACTATCATTTATAGTAAAATGACATTGCTTTGGACCCTGTAGGAGACACAGAAGCAATATTTGACAGTTACTTATTGGCTTCAGGCATCTTTTATGATCATCAGAGAGATGAGATCTGAGTGTACCAATATCCAGTTAAGAAAAAGAACGAGGCAGTGCAGAGCGAACGGGGAATCTGCCGCTGCAGGCATTAAGAGGAGCAAATGCAAGGAGCACTTGTATTTCCTTCCAGTCTTGCTAAATACCAAGTGCTGTACTTCCAGGAATTAAATCATGGACACAAGAGAGGCAACATTTAAACACCAGTTCCTCCGTCTGTGAAGATTACACTCTATTTTTATAATCTTGCACATGTTGCTTAAAACATGACTGGTTGTTTCTTGTTTGTGTGGTTGATTTTCTGCACTCGACTGTAACTCCATGAGCGCTAGGCTGATGTGTTTTTCTTTTGCCCGACGCATGGGATCTCATTCACAGCAGGGCGGACAGATGAGGTTAGGCAAATTCATGTTGAATGAACGGGTTTGTGCGCTTGCCTACCTTTGCTGATGTATGGAAGTGGGGAATGATGAAGGGTTTTATTTAAGGTAAAACCTTGGGTTTATGAAATCTAGCCACAGATAAGTTACTATGATATTTGGCTGGAACACCTCATGGAATCTCAGTGGAACCATGGAAAGGACAGTTAGGTAGGAGACTAGTAGGGAAATAATTGTGTCCATTAGAGTTTTTATGACTCTGCAGATGTGTGAAAGGGCAGTGTTATCTGCACCTCTTAGCTGTCTTGGCAAGAGAAAAGAGGGGCAACTGCAATTACTATGTGTGGCATATCTAGAATGGAATGAGCTTAAGATATGTTAGACTAGCCTGCTATTACACCCAACACCTTATTCTGAGCCAAAAAGTCCAGAATTTTCTATGCGTGACTAAGATATAACGGGTTAACATAGACCAGAGATTTCTCAAAGTACAGCCTGAGCATCAGAATTACCTAGTTTGTTTATAAAAATGAAAATTCCAGAGACACACTCTCAATTGAATGGATCAGAATTTTTGGGAGTGGAGCCTCGCATGTGCGTTTTTTGAAATAAGCTGACTTTTATCAGCATTTCAGGGCATCTGAAACACACTGAAGTCTGAGGTGACTGGTGACATAAAGGTTCAAGTGTGAACATAAACATGATTCCAAGTGGCCCAGCTAGGATGCATTATATATGCTGGACATCCAACTTGTTATCACAGGATGATAAGGGGGCTGAGGCAAATATGTTTTGCCCAGCATAATCTGTCAGTTCTACTAGGGAACACAAAGGAATGATTATGCTGCCTATTCTTTATAAATGGTGGGTATGCAGTGCGATCCTGTTGGCTAAACGGTCATGGGTCTATTTATTAATAAATTTCCTTTGGTACCAGTTGTAGTGACACATGCCTGTAATCACAGTTACTTGGGAGGCTGAGGCAAGAGGATCACAAGTTCAAGCCCAGCTTGAACAACTCAGTGAGCCCTTGCCTCAAAAGAAAAAGGGGCAAAAAGGATATAGCTCAGTGCTCTCCAGCTTTCATTCCCAGGAGCACAAGAACAAAAACATAAACCGACAGAAATGGCAGGAAATTATCAATGGTTGTTGTACTATGTACCCCGGTTTCTCCAAAGTGGTGTCTAGGGAAAACAAATAGAGCTATACATGAGTGATCAATCAAATAATCAATGCAAAAACAAAAGCAAAACAGAAAAAGAGAAAAGGAATACTTCCCTTTGGGAAACTGAAATACTTTCTCTGGGCCGCATTTTCCTCTTTTGATACAGGACGCACTAAAATCAATGATCTCTGAAGATCCTTTTAGTTCCAAAAAATAAAAATTTTATATTTTTTTGAATAGATGTTTAATACGCAAGCTCTTTTTGCACAAATTTATTCTTAGTAAAACAACAAATAATTAAGATAACAAATCAGAACATTGTGGAGGAAAGAGGAAGAGTACCGGGTTGGGAGCGAGGGAGTTTATACTGTGGTGCTTGCTCAGTCATTGACTATAGTGATGACGTGGAACAAATTATTTCATTTCTCTGGGCTTCGCTTTCCTCGCATGTAAATGATTACTTTGAGCTAGCAATTTCAAAGTTCCAGCATTAATTTCTTCCAGAAAAGAAGATGAAATAAGGACATTCTTAGATGAAAGAAAACGGAAAGAATTTATCACCAGTTCAGTGATGAAGGAATGCTAAACAAAATTTTCGGATGGAAGACAAATGCAAGCAGAGGGAAAACCAGAACATCAGAAATGAAGGAAGAACAACAGAAACGGTAAATACCTGCATAAATCTAACAATTTTTTTTTTTTGTTCTCTGGTTTAAAAAATATGTATGATCCTTGAAAACAAAAATTATAATACTGTCCCATGTAGCACGATATACAACCATTAAATCATAAAAGGTGGGAGGTAAAGGGACCTATATGCTGGGAAATGTTTTGAATTCCATTTGAAGTGCTAAAAATATTGACTCAGAAACATAAATTTTTATATTGTAGTCCCTAGAGCAACCACTAAAAAGTACCCTAGGTTAAAATAAAAATAAACATATCAAAATGGAGCATTAGAGAGTGCAAACACAAAACCAATTATATAATAGTAGAACTATACACCAATAATTATATCAATAATTACATTAAATGTAAGTGGTCTAAACACATCAATTACAAGATAGAGGTTGTCAAAATGATTAAATAACAGCATTATACTATCTATAACTAGGTTAAGAATAGAAAAATATATATCAGGCAAACACCAGTCAAAAGAAATCTGGGGTAATTATATCAACATCAGATAAAAGAGACTTTAGAACAAAGAAAACCTCAGGGATTAAACAACTGCCATTAAATAATGATTAAAGGGAAAATTTACTAAGAAGGCACAATAAGGGTGTATGCCTTGACAACAGAGATTCAAAGTATGTGAAGTAAAACTAATAAAATTGAAAAGGTAAATGGACGAATGTCACAACTGTAGCTGGAGACACTAATGTTCTTTGCAATTAATACAAATAGACGCAATGAGCAATGTTGCAAAAGAACTGAACGCCACTGTTGGCTAACTAATTCTAATTAATATTTGTAGCACATTCCACTCAATAACAACATTTTACACATTATTTTCAAGTGTACATGACATTTACCATGATAGACTATTATACAACAGCATTAAAATTTTTAAAATTTAAAGAGCCATACAAACTACTCTGTCTGCCCACAACAGAATTAGATTGGAAATCAGTGACAGAAAGATGACTGAAAAATATCTAAATATGTTGAAAGATGAAAATATAAGGTCCAGCACAATAAGGCATTGTTAGGTATTCAATGAAATGAATTGAGAACTTGTGTGTACACAAAAACATGCCTAGGGAGGTTTTATAGATATATTAATAATTGCCCAAAGTAGGAAATAATGTAAATGTCTTTTCATGTGCAAATAGATGACCTATTGTACCTCATATAGTGAAATGTAACTTTGCAATAATAAGGAACAAAATATAAATCTATATACAATAGGATGGGTCTGAACGGCTTTAGGCTGAGCAATAGAATCCAGTCATAAAATTTTTATATGATATACTAGAAATGAAAAAGCTGTTGACAAAGTTTTGTTGATCATGGTTTGTCAGGCACTAGGAACTGTGACAAAGTTGTGGCCACAAAGTTGCATCATTTGGGAACTGTTTCAGGTGGCAGAAGTAAGTGCTCAATATTCTTACAGTGGTGATGGTCCTAGGAATCTACAGGAGTTAAAATTGCTGAACTTGTACATTTTTATAAAATGAGATCAGCTTTATTGGTCATCTTATTCAATTAAAGTTGAATGTTGAAATTAAATGTTGAAAAACAAAATAAAAAAGTTAAAGACACATAATGTCACCCAAAAGATTTTTTTTCTTGTAGTGTGGCTTATAACAGCAAAGAATTGAAGAGAGATTAAGTGTTCATTCACAGAGATTAAGTTAATAAATTGTGACATGGCCATATAATGGGGAACATCTGTGAGAATGAATGAGATATTGCTATTTTTTGCTAATACCTGTCTAAGGGTATACTTACATATGATAGGTGTGTATGTGAATGTGTAGCAGTATGCTATAATGTAGATAGGGTTTAAAATTGCCAACTTTTTATTCTTGATATTAATAGATAAATACATATATAGTAAATTTATAAAAATATGCACAAGAATGGCAAATGCTATCTCAGCCAGTTTGGGCTTCTGTAGCAAATATATCGCTGACTGGGTGGTTTAAACAGCAGGAATTTCATGCAGTTCTGGAAGCTGGGAAGCCCAAGATCAAGGTGCCAGCAGATTTAGTACCTGGTGAGGACTCTCCTCCTGGCTTTCGGATTCCCATTTTCTCATATTCTCATGTGCTATTAGGTGGAGAGAGAGAGAGAAAGAGAAAGAGAGAGAGGGAGAGGGAGAGGGAGAGGGAGAGGGAGAGAAAATGATGTCTGGTCCTGTGTTCCCCTTACAAGGGCACTAATCACATTCACGAAAGCCTCACCCA
Source organism: Chinchilla lanigera (assembly GCF_000276665.1). NCBI lineage: Eukaryota > Metazoa > Chordata > Mammalia > Rodentia > Chinchillidae > Chinchilla > Chinchilla lanigera. Next base: position 4,174,444 of record NW_004955478.1, on the reverse strand, counting down.
TACCCCAATTGCTTCCCAAAAACCTTACCTCCAACAACTATCCTCTTATTGGGGATTTGGCATCAGTCAACATACAAATTTGAGGGGAACACGAATGTTCAGCCCATAGCAAGTACCAAATTCAGCATTGTGGTTACTTATGGGATTGGAGTGAGAGAAAGAGATTGTTGAAGATTATACATAAGACTTCAATAGTATATGAAAAGATTTATTTAAAAAAAAAAGATCAGCAAGATAGATTACAAAGTCAAAATTCGATGAAGTTGAGTGCTGATATATGGATCCTGATCATATTATTCTCTGTATCTTTCTGTATACTTACTATATTTCTTTAAAAACTTGAACTTGCTTTTAACTCATGGCATTATATTCTGGAATATTCTTCTTTTTTCTCATTTTGAAAATTCAAAGTAATTTCTGATGCATAAAAACATAAAAATTATACATATTTATGGGGTATCATAGGATGTACACATATACACCATGAATGTTTATTATTTTTTTTTATTTGTATTTTTTTGGTTTTTCTCCGGTACCAGGAACTGAACTCACGACCTTGCGCTTGCCAGGCAGGCGCTTTTGCCGCTGAGCTAAATCCCCAGTCCCTACACCATGAATGTTTAAATCAGGTTAAACATTGCTATTTTCCCAAGTATGTATCATATTTTAGTGTCTCAAAAGAGACAGCTGAGGTGTTGGATTTTACTGTTAAGTCAAAGCAGGTTAATAAAGGAGAGTTGTCAAAATGTTTGCGCTGTTTCCTTTGAGAGAAGATACATGGTAAGGGCCATGAAAACATATGAGAACAGTTTTGACTTAAATTAACGCTATTAATATTTTAGGATGGGAAGAAATCCACGGGCTGCTGTGTAGCTCCTCTCAGACCATGTAATTCTTTTGAGCAGAGGCTTTGCACACATTATGTGAGATTCAAATTCCAGGCTGAACAGCACCAGTTGTGACCCCTTGTGTCGGTCTTTGCTACCTCGATTGTACAGCAGTCCCAGAAGGTGGAAACTTGGGGCTTTTTGAGTCTCTAGAGAATCACATGTTGAAGCACTTCAGCTGTGGCTTAGCAATTGCTAACCCATGGTAGGAATTTGCAGCAAGTGGGTGAGACAAACATTCAACAAACAAAACACAAAATCTGTTCTGGCTCAAAGTTCAGCCTCAGAACATCAATACAGCTAAAATAAATAGACATGACTCAAAGAAGCTTTGAGAATTAGCACAGGTCTCACTCAGTAACTTCTGAAGGGGAAAGAGAAGGGAGAATTTTATTACTGAAGCATAGGAGGCTCAGTCTTACTTCCTAAACATCCTTGATCGTGTACTTTGCACAAGTCCAGGCTCTCTTCCTTTTTCCCTCTCACCCTGCTCCCATGAACTCTACTTCGCCATGCTAGTCCTTTTCTATTTACTTCATCTGGCCCAGACCTTTCACATGGAGGGTATTGTGTTCTGTCCTCACCATTTCCCTCCCCATCCCCTACACAGTTGGACTCAACAGAGGTCTCTCAGCTGGCTGGGTAATTGAAGGACCCTTCCTTCTGGCAAGGAGGATTCCAAATTTGTATAACATAATAGTATAAGGTTTATTCTATTAAACTGATTATTTAGTTATATTAAATTCATTTTTATTTTGTCAAATCAAGAAATCTAACAGTTATGCATCATAGGTGGGACAAGTGCTATGATATCATCTTAATGTTCATTTAAAACATTTAAGAAAAAAATGACCATGTTAACTTTTATACATTTATTTTTTTAATCTAGGGAGATAAACATTGGAAAGATAATTAGTCATTTTAGGAATGGATGACTTTAGCTCAAGGCTGTGTACAGCTATCCAGGCCTTCCATGAAGGAAACCCAAATCAAAACAACACCGAGATTCCATCCTACTACAGAAAGAATAGTCATCATCAAGAACTCAAAAAATAAAAGATAAAAGTAAATACTGGCAAGATTGTGGGAAAAAGGAGCATTTCTACATTGTTGGTACAACCACTATGGAAATCAGTATAAAGATTCCTCAAGAAACTAAACATAGAAGTTCCATTTGACCCAGCTATACCTCTTCTGGGTGTCTTCCTGAAAAAGTTAAAGGCATCATATCACAGTGATAATAAGTAAATCTTGGAAGCGACCTACATGCCCATCAAGAGATGAATGGATACAGAAAATGTGATGTATAAACACAATGTCATATTACTCAGCCATAAAGAAGGACAAACTCGAGTCATCTGCAGTAAAATGAGTGCACCTTGAGACCATAATGCTAAATGAAATGAATCAGACACAGAAAGTTAAACATCACACGGTTTCTCTTATACAAAAACCCCCAAATAGTAGTAATTTAAAAGGCAAATTTTTTGTTCTTATGCTATTTTGTAAATGGATGTCTGTTTGTTAATATGTTTTCCTTCTTTCATTTTTAAAATACGTTAAAAGAAAATAAGAGGCAAAATAAAAGATAGATTATAAGAGAAAGGGAGGTAGACTTTGTGCATTTAGGAAAAGGACCTACAAATGAGAATGGGAAGATGGGAAGGAGAAAGAGAAGCAAAAATAATGAAGATATGATGTGTATATCTACCCATTCTTTAAGAGGGATATAGTTATTGTATACCACAAATGTATACTAATAAAAAATAAACTAAAAAAATTAAAAACAAAAAGAACTAGCCACATTTCTGCCTCTCTCTGGGTTAGACTAAGTCCTACACTTCACAAGCTGCCATTGTGGTCAGTTCATAGCTAGGAAAAGGCAAATGTACCCAGTAACCTCTATACTCTCCCTTTGTTTCCTGCCCAGACATGTGGTGACTATAAGTTTTGGACACAACTCTGGATTTAGAGTCCAATTCATGGTGTTACATGTGTTCTTCTTATAATGACACAGGGTGTTAAGAACCGTGACTCTTTTATTCTCTAAGTACAGGAATGATGGCTGCCCTGCAGAACAAGTACAGCATTGAGCCCTTACTTCCCTTTGGTATTTAGAGGGATGAGTCTGTGGTTACTACTGGAGCCTGTGGTATTGTGTCTGGATAAGCTATTTCCAAAGCTGATGGCTCAGCTCTGTTAAGGATGGTGGCTTAGTGTGTTTTGTGTGGCTATAACAAAATACTTGTGGCCGGGAAACTCATAAAGAAAAGAGATTTATTTTGGCTCGCAATTCTCTCCGCAGTGAGTGGCCACATCTGGTTGGCTGCTGGTGTAAGCTGTATATTGCTCCATGCACAGCAGAAAAGCAGAAAGGAGTATGTGTAGGAGACATCACGTGGTGAGAATTAAAGAATCAAGAAAGCTGGACTCTATGGCAACTTACTCTTCCTGGAACCAATCCAGTCCTGTGAGACCTAACCCACTCTAGAGAGAACTAACCCAGGCTCTCAAGAAGAAACACTAATCAACTCATGAGAGGATCCTTCATGACTCTTGAGGGTCCCACCACCTCAATATAGTTACACTGGTAGATTAAGCCTCAACATGGGTTTAGCTGAGGACAAATCACATGGAAGGAAGGAGCTCTAACAGCAGTAGTGTACGGTCAGAGAAAAGGCTCAGCAGCAGCTTATTTCATGATGTATTTACTTTTAATCATATAAATAATATCTGAATACCTTCCTTTTGTAAAATATTTGGACAGTATATAAGGTTTTCAAATAATAACGGAGTGTCCCTTCCTTCCTTGTCTCTGTGTCTTCTCTTGTAAATTCTTTCCTAGAAGTAACCATTGTTGATGTGATGGGACTCCTTCCAATGTAGCATATACTCAAATTATTTTTCTTCCACCTTACTAATAAATCAGAGAAATGAAAATTAAGACAATGTACTAGGGATCTTTTTTCTTTTATTTTTATCGTGAAACATGAATGAAACCCTTCAGATTTGGTTAGGACTTGGGTAAATTGGAGCAACTGCTTTGGAAGTTAATTTGGTAATGTAAATGTGTGTCCACTTTGTATCAGTCAGGGTCCAATTAGGAGACTGAGGGCACATGAGTTACTTGAAAAGGAAAACTTTAAGAAAAAGAAGTTTTAAGCAGTAAAAGCTATAAGGTAGGTATCTTAGAGATGCGGAAATAGCAGCTAAAATGTACTATTTGTAGGCTGAGGAGAAGCAGACAGTGAAAAAACTACAGTAACCAAGGACTAGGAAGATTTCCCCCATGTCCCACCAAAGCTGAAATTTAGACCTTTTTCCTGAGAGTGCACTGGAGCCCTCAGCCTTTGGTGGTGAAGAGACTCCCCAGGCCATGTCAGTCTGTAGGTAGGAGGGGGAGACAGATACCTGCAGCTATGACCAGAGCTACAGTGGAAACAAACACAAGTAGGGCAGAGAGAAGTGTGACCTGCGAGTGTGGCCGCCAGTAGTGCTGGACTCCCATGGGCCTCCTGTAAAATGTCAGACTGGAACCCACAGAGAATGGGTTCCTGCCCTCCAATGTTCTCTATTGCAAACTTCCTGTGTTTTGGATTATGTGTCCAGTTTCTGAAAGCTGGAGGAAGAAGGATAGATTCAGAACCGATAGACGACAAATTGATAGCTGGAACAGACTTTGATCTCTCGATCCCTTTTCCGAACTTTAAGAAAATTAAAGAAAATCATAATTATGTAGATAAAGAATGGTCATTGCAAATAGGAAAAAAACTGAACTAAACTCAATGTTCAAAAATTAAGAACTGCTTAAACAAAAGAGTGGTTTATCTGTAAAATACAGCCATATTTATTATCATGAAAACATTTATGTTATTAGGTGGAAAAAGTATGTTGATAATATTTATGTTGTAACCCAATGAAATGTATTTTCGTATATATTTTTGTGGAAAGTTTAGTGTTTTTTGAGCTCCTTGGTCTAATATCTGGCTCATAGCATTCAGGAAATGTTTATTGAACAAATATAGCATTATATGAGCTTCCCACAGACTTGTAACAAATTGCTGCAAACCTGGGTACAAACAACAGAAATTTATTCTTTTACATTTCTGGATGGTAGCAATCTGAGATCAAGGGCCGTGCTCACTCTACAGGTGCTTGAGGAAAATCCTTCATCACTTCTCCCCAAATTTGAAGGCTGCAGACATTCTTTGGCTTGTGGGAGAATCATGCTGATCTCTGTCTCCATTTTCGTGAAGTCTTCTCCTCTGCTTACTGGTTTTCATCTTCTTATAAGATGAAAACACTTGTCCTTGGATTTAGGGCCTGACAGATAATCCAGATTATCTCATTTTGAGACCCTTCACATAATAATATTTGTCTTTGCAAAGACTTGTTTTGCAAATCAGGCCATATTTATAGTTTCTGGGTGGACCAATCCTTTGGGAAGTGGGATATAGGGTGAGCATCATTCAACTCACACTGTATGTATAAATAAATGTATGGCAACATTTTACAGGTTTTTTTTTAGGGCGAATTAAGTTTTCTTTTTCCTTTTTGTTGTTGCTAGTATTTTGTGGTTTTTACGCAAAAATCTTTGTACTACTTTTAAAGTAAAAGGACAGTAAATAAAGCATTTGCTAGATGAAAAATAAGGGCTGCCCTGGCAAGTAAAATTAAATAAATAAATAAAATTAAAATTAATTAATTTTATTATCTTGAAGATGTAGTTTGATCCACACCTCACAGGATTCAAGTAACTATATTCACATGGAAAGGGAACAGGAGGAAGAAGCAAAGCTCACATAGGTGGGCCAAGTCACTACACAGAGACATCAGATCATTTATGTTCTATGGAAAACTTAGAGCTCCCGTCTGAAAGCTGGACAGAGGAAGTTAAGAGAAATCCATGCTTAGCTTCTGAGCATCTCTGAATTGAGCACTTGAGCAAAATCTGCTGCATGCAACACTACCCTGTTTAGGGCAGCACATAAGTTTGGAATCTTGCTGCATAGCGTTCTCAGTGCAGACCTCCTCCCTGTGCTATGATTCACTGACGAATTCTTAGAAGATGCTGCTCTATTAAAAATAGGAAGATCTGTGACGTTAAAAGATCTGAGGATGAAAGGCATTTAAGAAGGCTGTCATTTTCTTTCTTTTATTTAGAAAAACAATCTTTCCAAAAGGGGAAAAAACAAAACCATGGGTGCTAGGGTATACTTACTTTATTTTTCTTAAAGCTGCAGCTGTTTTATTTCCAGGCTTTTTTTGTAAATGGACCTTCTTTTTGGTTGTTCAATCTCTAACCTAAAACATGGCTAAATATAATGTGTTGAACTCAAGATTCTGTATCTCTAGGTAGGAGGGACTGCTAAAAATTTTACATTTATCAAGAAATAATAGCCACCTATTAAAGAAGAAGGAGAGCATGAATTATGTTCCTTAAGAAGCATTTCCTGAATTCAGATTGACACTTATTAATAGTAATGTTGACATGTTAAAATGTCAATGAAATGAATGAATACCTGAAATACAAAAGCATAAAATGATTTCTTTTGCTAGAACAGAGATCTGAAAATCTGTTCTGTTACAGTCCAGATAGTGAATAGTTTAGGCTTGGTAGGCTCAGTGGTTTCTGTTGTAATAACTCATTTCAGCTACTGTCGTACAACAGCAGCCGTAGATCAATCTCATTTGGGAATGACTGTGTCCCAATAAAACTTTATTCACAAAAACAGATGGGAGGCTAGATTCATTCTATGAGTTGACCTCTGAAAGAGACGTTGACCTCTGAATGTTCTATGCAGAACATTCCAAGTGTATGTTCTGTCCTAAACAGGGTAGAATTGCATACAGCAGATTTTGCTCAAGTGCTCAATTCAGAGATGGCCCAGAAGCTAAGCATGGATTTCTCTTTACCAACTTCCTCTCTCCAGCTTTCAGATGGGAGCTCTATGTTTTGACCTCTGAAAGAGAACATCAGAGATCTTCGATAGTATACCAATACTAATAATTTTCTGGAATTGGAAAAAGCAGATTTTTATCTGCTTTTTTTTTTTTTTTGTCAGAAGAAAACGCCAACAGATTTGCAGGTATATGTGCTTTCCTTGGCAGATGAATTTGAGCTGAATGATGATTGATATAAAAGGAGGAATGTGAAAATGAGCCTCTGTTGTAGTGAAATAAATGCTTGGTTTCTGAGAGAGAAGAATCCTTTCAGTGAATTATATGAACAATACTTCTGGCCATTATGTTTGGTAACCTGTTGAGTACCTCCCTTGTAAATTCATCTTACTGAGTAGAACTTTTATCATGCGGATTTATGCTTTGGATGAGTGAGGCTTATATCATAATAGAGCTGAATCTGGATTTATATCTGCAGTGATACACACAATGACCTCCTTTTCCTGTGATGTTTGTAATTTCACCCTTGTTCATTTTTCCTATTAAATGTTTGACTGTAATATAAAACTTAAGTGGAAAGTAAGACAGTAAAAATGAATAGTGCTTTTGAGGGACTGTTGATGGAATATGGTTTTATTTTGGATTAACTGAGGTTTAAAAAATCCAGAGAAGACAAATCACATTAACTGGCAAGAAATTACACTGAGTAAGAATGTCCATATTTGGTATTTTGGTTAGTTGAGGAAGTCACTCCATCTTCACTTTGAAATTTAATGATTCAAATCATGTAATAAGTGCTAATTTCTGCATCCCCCTAATATTCTCTGTGGGTATCCAGGTGAGTTCTTCAGCAAGCAGGTGTTGACACAGAATGAGCATAAGGCTCGATTTGCACACGACTCTCCCAATACCTAACCTGTCTGCCAGCAGAGGCAAGGTTCTCAGCCCTGCGCCCATGCCCTCAGCAAACACAAGATGTCATAAAAGAGACAAGATGAAGCAGGGTATCTTCCAAACACCCAGACATCTGAAGACACCCACACATTTACACTAGACACCTTAAGAGCTTTGCCCACTGAGACCTGAGACATCCAGAGAACTTTGACCACTGAGGTTTACTAAGATCTTCCCACCTAATGTCCCTTGCCTTCTTTCAAGTCCTGTAAAAAAAGCCTGCTTCTCTTTGCTCCTCACAGATGGCCTTTTTGCCCTCTGTCTGCCTGCACCTAAGCACAATAAATTCCATACCATGTTGCCTTTACGTAAGCCTCGTTATCTCAGCTGGTCTCTGCCTTGTGCTGTTCCTTACAAGGAGAAGTGCAAAATGCTTATTGGGTGGAAGGAGCCATCCAACTCTGATGCAGATCTGGTTGTTTCTACCAGCCCAATGGGGAACAAGGAAGGTCTGCTACAGGAGTTCTGTGTTGGGTGGAAAATTGGTACCATGCCTTGCTTAACTGGCGAGGTTGCTGTAAGGAGTGATTTTGGCTCCTACACAGATACTACACAGATATTCTTGGGCTAGCCCTAGGAAGATTCGGGTTTCAAAACTGAGTGGGCCATGACCGAGTTAACAGCTGGAAGCTGTCAACCACTCACACTCCCTACGTCTAGACAGTGAGTGTCTTCTGGATTCACACTCCATGCCACTAGAAATCTGAGTGTCACATCTTCAAGTGTGACATCATTTTTACTTTTTGACTCTTTCACGTAATTCTCTTTGGCTGATTGGTCTTCATCTGCCCTTTGTATTGAGATTCTCTCAACATCTATGCTGACTCCTCCTATCCTATAGATTTTTCTGGAAGATCTCTCCCACTTCCATGGTTCTAATGCAGTCTCTTCAACAAGAGAGTCCTTTGTGCCAGGGATTATCTATAAACTGATAATGATTTGATATGTCAGCTGGTGTTTCACCTTGGAGCATAAAACCTAAAGCCCCAAATTTAGGTTTAAGTGTAAAGTCAGACTGGAGGTCCCTACTCTAGGGCTAGTATGACAGTTTGTAGTTATTAGGAACCAGAATTCTATTTTTCTGCTCTGCTATCCTAGTCTGTGGCTGCCATCTTCCAGTATACATCATGGCCAAAATGGCTGCGGGAGCTCCTGCTATTACACCCCCTTGATTATCTCAGAAGGAAAGTGAAACAGCAGAGTCTACCTCTTACTTGAGTCATACAACTATAAATAGTTTCTTAGAAGCCCCACAACACATTCCAATTTACATCATTGGTCAGATCACAGTCTCATGGCTACATCTTGCTTCAGGGAAAGCTGAGAAAACCTATTATATTGACCCACAATAATGTTAATGTTTCCTCCTATACAGTTGTACTAACTACTCGTTCAACCTAAATCTCTTCTCTTTCCTTCACTTCCCATATTCAACCATCTCAGTCTTATAAGTTCTTTCCTAGTTCCTTTTCAAACATACCCTTCCCCCCACCCCATCATCACCGTGAGTCTTCACTTAGGGTTTCATTATTTTTTGAGTAAAAGGTTTTTATATTGCTTTACTCACCTCAGTCTTATGCCTTCTGATCCTTTCTCCATACTCTTGCAGAAGCTAATTTTGCAAAATGTGAATCTGGTCATGTTGCCCCTCAGCTGAATTTCTTCCACTATTTACATTATTAAAGCTGAGCTCTAAGAATGCGTGTTTATGGTCCGATGACTGTTCTCACATTGGCTTCCTCTTTGGCCATGTCTTGCTGTGCACCTGTGTCTCACCTGTGTTAATTTACATCTAAATCCCACAGTAAATTATACAACACACTCAGGGAGAGCTAAGCCACGTTAAGACATACGTTTCAGATTCTGTCTGTTTACTATGTCCCCTACATTGAAGCTCTTGGAATTCACATTCTTTTAACAAATCTCAGAGGGATTCTTCATCTTTGTAAAGGCAACAAAAGGCTTGTTGACTTTCAGGGAAACTTGGTGAGTTTGGATATAAACACGCTGCATTAAGCTGATGGTATGAAATCCAGGTGAAAAAATCTAGTGCTTGGGGAGTCTGCGGGTAGGAAGATTTGGAAATAAGGATTCCAGTGAGGTCAGTGTAGACCTCACAATACATCCTGTGAAAATGAATGAGGTAGAGCATTTTAGAAAACTGCTTCAATATATTTGACGGGGAATAACAAAAATACAAGCAGTCCTTGCTAGACCTGTTGTCACTCAAGGGTACGAGGCATTGCAACATCGTCCTGTTCATTCTCTGACCTCAGTACAAGGTTGGCTTCTGGGCTCTTGGCATTTTCCATGATCGCAAAATGACAATACTCAGTGCTTTGTCTTAGGTGACAGCATCCCAAGAAACAAACAAAGGATCCAGAAGAAATGTCTTTCTCATTATGCACTTTTTTTTGTAGGGAGTAACATATTTCTTAGAACCCTTTGGCAGTCTTCCCAGATCATTGATTGTAACTGAATAATGTGCCTACCTGGTATAGTTTGTCCCTTTCAACACTCATATTAGAATCTGATTGCCATTTGGTGACAGTGGAAAGTGGGGCCTTTTAGAGGTAATTAGGTCCTTCAGCAGCACTAATGCTCTTCATATAGAAATGGGTTTATTCGTGTAAAAGTGAGTCGCCTCAAAGCAGGAGAGCTATGTTTAAAGGTAGGTGGGAAATGCTGAGAAGAGAAGAGAGAGGGAAAGGATGCAAGAATGGAGAAGTGTGGTCTCCCGGTTGCTCTAGAAAGCAGAAGGGAAAAATTCACTTTTTAGAAGAAGCTGAAGGGAAAGATGAAAAAAGTTGGCAGATGTTTTATTATAATAAAAGCAATATAAAATTCTAAAAGTGCTCTTGGAGAAGCAAGATATTTAGTCATCTACAGAACCCACTTGGAACTAAAAGTACAAAGAAGTAAAGGAAAAGAATAGGTTTGAAGTGATGAGTTAAATTGAGAGGAAAAGATCTGGGACAGGAAGAATAGGGAGAATTTTACAGGTTTAGAACAGTAACTAAAAAAAAAACAAAACCAAAAACCTACTCCAAAACAGAAACAAAACTCCTGGGAAATTATATTTGATGACTAAAGGGAAAGAAAGCCAGAAATCTATAAATTTCCTTGAGAAGAGAGGAGTTTACAGATGAAGAGAAATTTGACATGGAAAATCCATTTCTGGTTTTTCCCAGCCTCTTCCTGTTTGTGAAATAACAAATGGTGTTTCTCAAACCCCAGACTTCACTGTCCTTGGTTGAAAGATGCCGTGTTACTGTTGTATGATTTGTAAAGGAAGGCTTTGTTTGCTCAGTCTCACTCGAGATGAGCAAATGGAAAATCAATCTGGGATAGAATTCAAGTCAGTTAAATAAAGACCCGTATAGATACACATAGTATGTACCACTCCACCCTGCTGTACTTGGAGAGAATCAAAAATAGAAGAATCAAACAGATGGAGATAAAAATATTTCCTTTGTTACTTATAAAATAGCTCTGTATTATAGGGCATGGCTTAGACTGGGCCAACAGGCTTTTTTGAATCAAATTTACACCCTTTACTCAAACTGGCAGCCTCCCTTGTAGGAATGATCCAGTTCCTATAAAATTTCTGGAGGACCATGAACGAATGTGAATACACCTGGAATCCAGATTTCCTCAAGGCAGTTGTTTTTTCTAAGAGGAAATGGGGTGCTGAGCAAACTCAGACATTTTTGCCAAACTCCTGAATTTGATGAGTCATCTCTTCCTTTGCTGGATTGGGTTATGAAGGAAAGTAGAGAGATTCCTGAAGTATAATTGTAATTGACGCCCTGTCCATGGAGTGCAAATTAGGTACCCCTTCCCAAACAAAGCACTATATGAGGCGTAGGAACCCTGGGGGATATAAGAATAAATCACAAACCTGAGAATACAAGGAATTTGTAATCTAGGTTGATGGGGAAGAAATGTCATGACCCACGAATAGAAATAACAACTGCATAAATGAGGATAGGTGACATCCAGTGTAGAGTGAGAGACCTGGAAGAAAGTGAATTTGTAAGTGGAGGCTTCCTGAGGTTTACTAAGGAATTTGGTCTTCGTTAGATGCTCAACAGGGAGCTGTGGGAATTTTCTAATAGTGGAGTGAACAATTGGTCTTTAGAAAACAGTGTGCAGGGCTAGGCGTGATGGCACATGCCTGTAATTCCTTCACTCGGGAGGCTGAGGCAGGAGGATCGCCATGAGTTTGAGGCCAACCTAGGCTGCAGAGTGAGTTCAAGGCCAGTCTGAACTACATAGCAAGACCCTGTCTCAAAAACAAAACACCTCCCCTCCACAAAATAAAGAAAGCAAGATGTAGGACCTGTTAGAATGGAAGAAATGAGGACGTGGAAGAGGTGATACCCAGCGGAAATATAGAGACAGAAACTGTTGTGGAGGATTAGTTATGGGGTATCAAAGGATATGGAATAACCAGGCACAGAGGCACATACCTGTTGTCCCAGCTATGTGAGAGGCTGAGGATGGAAGATCACTTAATCTCATGAGTTTGAGACCAGTTTAGGCAACTGCTATGGTTGATACAGTGTGTCAACTTGGGGAGTCTAGAGGTTTGGCTAAGTGACTCAGCAGGGAGCCAGGGTGCTTACTCTGTATTCATCCTGAGCCTGTGGAAGAGGAAGGCATGGAGATTATGTGAGAGCTACACAACCCCTGGGTGGGGAGCCTGTTTACAAAGTAAGGGAGGAAAAGAGGCTGCTTGCCCCCATTTCTCTCTTTTGCTCTTGTGTTTGCTGTGTTCTGCCACCATGAACGGTTGTCCTTTGCCATGTCTCACTCTGCGTTGGAGCCAGCCAAGTATGGACTGAAACCTCCACAAACTGTGAGCTAAATAAACCTTTCCTTCCTTCATTTTGGGCATCGGGTATTTTGTCCCAGCAATGAGAGAAAAATAACCAAGACAGCAACATAGCAAAATCTCATAAAAAAAAAAAAAAAAAAAAAAGAAAGAAAAGAAAAATGAAAAACAAAGGACACAGGAGCACTGAGGGATATTCTATAACAAAGGGGAATTCATTGAGTTTGTTTCTTGGTATATTGAGTTTGATATGTTAGAACTGTCTGTGGTTTTTTAGCACAGAGTTAGGAATAAACAAAAAACAGATATGGCCAGAAACAAAGAAGCATAGATGAGTACATGCTATGTGGGGAGCTCTCACCCATCTCAGGGATCAAAGACAGTGGCAAATACACCTGACCTGCTCCTTGTTCTCATACAGCCTACGGTGGGTCCAACCTGTTCCCATCTGTGAGTGGTAGTCAACCCTATCCAAACCAACTGCCAGATGTTCAGGGGAGTCCCAGAGGCCAGTCTACCCCTGCAGTCACCCCCAGAACATCTGTTCTCCTCATGCTGTCTGTCTGGCTTCCCTCATCTGCTCTATTTCTATTGCCTGAAAAGCCTGTGTGCTCGCAAGCATCAGCGTCACGGTAAGGGTGGGATTAGGAAGTGGCTTTGTCTGTGCTTCGTGTTACCCATTATTCCTGAGGTCAAGAAATTTCTCTCGTGTGCAGAGTTTCCCAAATGCTTTTGTGGTTTCCACTCATAGTAACTTCCCTCCATATGGAGCTCTGAGCGACTGGCCGGGATGGGCTGTGGTCTGGTGCTGCTCTACCTCACTTCGTGACTATCCTTCGTCACTCTTTTCCTGAAGTTTTTTTTTTCAAACTCTTTGGCTTCTCTGAATTTCTTTGCGTGTGTTATGCCATTTCTTCTCTCTTGTGCTGGCTAGAGATGGAGGAAGTGCCCTTGATATGAAAGGAGGCAAACAATGGTGTATATGTGCACGGGTACATATGTTTTACAGTACTGGAGCAGACACCTCCAGATATGCTAATTACAATGAAGTAGAACTGTTGCCATGTGATGGGAGGTGAAAGGCAGGAAAAAGGAAGGTGGCCTAGAGAGGAGCATCTTGGGCAGAGTTTCCCACACACTCTGGGGTCTTGGAGTTCACTTGTGTCTCAGTAAAAGAATACCTCAGAGTTCTATTTAGTAAGGACTGAGGTCTTAAAAACTTAGAAGCTATTCATGTCCCAACAACTCAGTAGGACATAAAAATTTTTTAAAAATAAATATTCTCATTTCTGTGTGCTTGTGTGCATATGACTGGATAGAAACCCCTCCCGCTATTTGTCTCCTTCCATGTACATATGCGCTCTATATCTTATATGTATATCTAGATCGGTATTTATTCCAAATAATCATGGCTATTTGCTAATGATGTGTTTGTCAAGAACTGCACAGCTTCTTGGAGTTAGATTGGATGCTGCCATGTTTATTTCCTTTACCACATTGATTTTCAGGTGGTGCTTGCTTTTTTTTTAAAAATCATCAACCACTCCACACCTAACTTTGCCAAAATAGAACATCAACAAAAAAAATGTGGTAAGAAAATGTTGAAATTGTAAAATACCCGCAACTAGGTAAGAGTTCTCAGTGTCCAACAGGTGCCAACCATTGTTAGGTTTTCCTTGAAATTTTAAAATAGCTCAGAGTGTCCACACTCGTTCACCTCAGTTCTCAGAGGAACCCCGGAACGCTGAGGTAAGGGGGTCTGGGGATTAAGGAAGACCTTTGGAGTAAAAAGATATCTGAGTAGAGACATTGACAATGAGAAGGAGTAGTTGCAGCAGTAAAGGTCTCTGTGTAAGCCTTCCAGACAGGGGAATGGCTTATGAGGAGGTCTCGCTCATGAAGGTGAGTTCGAGCAACTTATTGCATTTCTAGAGCATTTGTTATGTCATCTTATTCATATATATTTCTCTTCATATCAAAATACATAATTCATCTGCGCATATTACAAATAATATATACTATATATTAAAAGTCCTATCTGTCTATTTATCTATCATCTATCTATCATCATCATCCATTTATAATCTATCTGAATACACACACACAATTATTTTCTCGCTGCTGAAGGGGAAGAGAACGGGAAGTCACTGGCGTGAGCTACAGAGTGTTCTCTGCGCAGGCTGCAAAGCCCGATTTGTAGCGGAACCAACTGGCATAATTTTAGAAGTTCCTCCAGCCTGGGGATTTGGCAGTCTGGGGGCAGAAACAGAGATAATGAACGGTTGACTTTACTCAGGGTCAGGAATTTGTGGCAAAGAATCAAGAGGTTTGAGGCGTGAAGGTGTCGAGTGTTTTCTGTCTTCACGTTGAAGCATGATTCACATGGTGACTTGGAGGAGGTGCTGTGAGTTAGGTCGCTTCAGTGGCTCCCACCACCCTGCTTTGATTCCCCGTAGTCTCTGTGGCTGCCCAGCGGAACACACAGCCACAGACCTGGACCGGTGGGGCTGGCTGCCCCGTCTGACTTTAAGTCAGCACGGGAAGTGTGTCCTAGCTTTGGATAGAGACTGTCAGGTCGCTGGTCTTCCTCTTGCACACACTAGTAGAGGCATACACCAGCAGACTTGCTGGAAAGCAGTGCCATGATGAATGGTAGGTTTCCCCTACTTTCTTTTTAGTTTTGGTTTAAAGCACAATAACATGACAGAATGTACTTCCTAATCTTTACTTTTGTCCATGTATCTATAGCTATATTATCGATCTCTATCTCTCTCTATCTCTATCTCTATATTATACTATGGTAGATGGTTTCTAAAAAGCCTCCCAGAGACCTCCGCTGCCTTGTGTAATAAAGTGTGAGCTGAACCTAGGAACTTTAATGAATAGAAAAATGGACGAAGGAAGTCACTTCTGAGATTGGGTTATAAAAATCTGACTTGTGTTTCATTTGCCTTCTCCTAGCTCTGCTTTCTCACTTTGGGGTAGCTGCAATGTTGTGAGCTGCCCCGAGCAGAGACCCACGTGACAAGAAAATGAGGATCACTTCCAGCCAGTGACCAGTGAGGAACTAAAGCTCTCAGCCTAGCAAACTGTAAGAGACTGGACACTTCCAGCAACCAGCCAGCTTGGGAATGGATGCTTCCTCAGTGGATGCTTCCTCAGCCAAATCTTGAGATGATGCTAGTTCCAGGTGACACCTTGAGTGTAGCGTGTGAGGCAGAGCCTGATCTGCACCTGAATACCTGACCCACAAGCATTGTGAAATAATGACATTTTAAGCCATTAATCTGCGGAATTATTTGTCTTGCAGCAAGAGATAACAAATACACATATGTTATGAACTCTAAGATGCTATTGCTTATAAGACAGCAGTTACTTTATGTACCCTCAATAACAAACATTTCTTTTTGTAAGGATTGAATGATCCTGCTGCTGTGATATATCGTAGGATGGTAACACATTTGATTGTAAGGCATAGCCTGATTTCAGACATGCTGATGTGTGAAAAATGTGCATCTTAAAATCGATGTCACTATGGTAGTTATAACTATCAAATGCATAAATTTTATGTAATATATTTTCTACTGGATGATTTAGTATGGACATAGTCCCAGGTTGTATATAACCTTTAGCACCAATTTGTATTTGAACTGAGAATAAAAGCACATGGCAGAGTATTTAACATATCTAACAGATGATACTCATGTGGTGGTTAAGCTTAATTGTCAGCTTGACTGGATTGAGACTCCTGGAGAAGTCATTGGGTCATAGAGACTCTTTCCTGATCAGTGGGTTAACTTGTTCATAGCTGAATGTGCTGTTAGAAGGTGAGGCCCAGTTCAACATGGGTCGCTGGGGATGTGCCTTGGAGAGTATACTTCTTATTGTTACTCTTTTTCCTGTGCTCTGCTCCCTGGCTGCCATAGATGGAGCAGCTTTCCTCCACCAGACTCTTCTACCATGCTATTTCTACCTTTAGTCAGCTGACCATGGACCGAACCCTCTGAAACCATAAGCTAAAATAAACCTCTCCTCTGTAAATTGTGGGTGTTGGATATTTTCTTCCAGTGATGGGAAAGCTGACCTATACAGTACCCAAGCATTGCTTTTCTCTTTCTCTTTTCTCTTTCAGCACAGTTGATAGCATACTATGCGCATTGCTCTCTACCTTGCTCACTTAAAAAGATATCTTGGAAATATGCTCATAAAACTATATATTCTCCAAACTTTGTGACAGCTGCATAAGGACTAGGAAAGCCTTGCATCATTATTTTCTAGAATCAAGCTTTTGAGGTTGAGAGGTACAACATCATCATGATTCAGTCAGCCATTGCTATCTGAAAATCCTTTTTCTAAAAAAAGTTATTATTTTTAAAAATTTTCAGACTTGCTGTCACTAAATTGCCCAGGTTGGGCTCACACTTGTAGTCTTTCTGCCTCAGCCTCCCAGTATGCTGGGATTACAGGTGTGCATCACCATACCTGGATTCCTCTAAAATCTTTTCAGGATTTTTTTTTTTAATCTATGATTTATAAAATTCTGTGATGATGTGTCCTGATATAGGTATATTGTTTTTAATTATAATTATCTCCTCAAATCCTTACAAAAAGCCTTTGAGATTATTATCATTTTACTACTTAGGAAAGAAAAGTTGGGGAGAGTCCAAGTCACATAGCACATTAGCGACAGCCAGATTTAGGAGCTACATCTTTGATGCTCCATGCTGTCTTTTGTCTAGTATTTTGAATATAATTTTTTTCTCACATTCCCTCTACTGTTATATCTCAATATAGTTGTATTTTATTATGTGTTATTTTTATAGAAATGGATTTTAGTGGTTTAGTAAAAATCATATATTCATCAAAATTCAAGCTAGACAGGAGTACAAAACCAGTAAAAATGACCTGAGGCCCCAGTAGTCAGTGGTAAAGTCTGTTAGCACCATGAGTTCCTTTCTGGAAATGTCCCCGTGTATACACAGAAAGGTGCATTCCAGTTTATGTAAATAAGATTGTTCTCTCTGTGCACGTCTCTAACCTACTTTCGAATACAAAAATATCTTATTACTCTCTTTCCATATCAGTAAATACAGAGCATCACTGGCAATGAATGCAGAGTTTCCTTATCTACAGGACTCTCCCTATCTGTAATTTAACTTTCTGAGGTTTTAGTTACCTATGGTCAACCACAGTTTGAAAACATCATATGGAAAATTCCAGAAATAAATACTTTGTATGTTTGAAAGTGAGCATCATCCTCAGTACTGTGATGAAATCTTGTGCTGCCCTACTCTGTCCAGATCAGGGCCTGAATCATCTTTCTGTCTAGAGTATCCATGCTGTCTACACTGCCCACCGTCAGTCTGGTTATTAGGTCTTCTGTGAAGATATGGCAGTGTTCAGTACTATCTAGGGGTTCAGGTATCTACTGGGTCTTAGAATATGCCATGATGACCAGGAGACAATTGTGTATCTGCATAGTTTGCAGATCCATTGCCCTTTTGGTGGGATTTTAAGTGTTTTCTGACCTTTGTCTATTGTAAAGCATATAGCAGTAATAAGCATCCTTATGTACTTCCTAGAGCTGTGACTGCTGGTTGATAGGTGTGCCCACTTTGTTTTGATACCCACTGCCAAACCTCCTTCTAGAAGAGATATTCACCAGGGGCTGGGGATTTAGCTCAGCGGCAAAAGCGCCTGCCTGGCAAGCGCAAGGTCGTGAGTTCGGTTCCCGGTACCAGA
>NW_004955478.1:4122137-4156023 GCF_000276665.1 Chinchilla lanigera | reverse complement strand
GCTCAGCGGCAAAAGCGCCTGCCTGGCAAGCGCAAGGTCGTGAGTTCGGTTCCCGGTACCAGAGAAAAGCCAAAAAAAAAAAAAAAAAAAAAAAAAGAAGAGATATTCACCAATGTTTCAGCTGTGGTAGTAAAATCCATCTCTCTTTACTTTTTGATTTATTCCATTACTTCAAACCTTAGGAAATTATTTTTTCAAAGACTTGGCATGTCTTTATGTCATTTTCCTATAATTTGATTAAAAAGATAAAAACCTGAACCCAACTAGAGCACACAGGCTTTTGATTTCCAGCTTTATTAGAAATCAAAGTGGCAATTTTTTTTCTTCAGGGCAGAAGAAATCTTCCCTTTCTTCAGATAGGGAAAATTTCCAAATGTTAAGCAGATAAAGTAGGACTAGTTTTTATAAATTTATTATTCTTATTGATATGAGTTATTTATGATTCATTTTTGTTCAGAAGACCAAAACAAAGAACACAGAGTGAGTTAAATTAAAAATTCTTGACTTTCTCAACCCCTTCTCTACTTTCAAATTCATTCTCATCCCCAAAGATGATCTAAGTTTATCATTTTGATGTGTAAACTTCCATTGACTTCCTTTTGCATTTACTGTTATGGTTTGTGTCTGGGTGTTCCCCCAAAAGCCTCATGCGGCCATGGGGCAGGCTTTTAAAGTTTGATTGATTATGGGTGTGAGAGCTACACCTGCCCTGGGGTGGATAGTTTGCATATGTAAGGGGGAAAAAGAGGGTGCTTCTGGCCATTTCCTCCCTTGTGTGTGTTTGTTGCTTTGCTGTGTTCTGTCGACATGAGCTGTAGCTCTCTGCCATGTGCCACTCTGCCTTATAACCTTCCAAGTATGGACTGAAACCTCCACAAACTGTAAGTGAAATAAACCTTTCCTTCCTTAATTTTGGGCGTCAGGTATTTTGTCCCAGCAACGAGAGAAAAGTAACCAAGACATTTACATATATCACATTTACATATAGAAACTGTACAAAGAGCTGTCTCCCATGTATTCCTGGTTTCCATAGCTGAGGATTAAGTTAACTACAGATAGAAGACATTTGAAAAAAATGCATCTGTGCTGTACAGATTGTTTTTCTTGTCATTATTATCTGAACAGTTCAGAAAAACATTTATTTGGCTATATATTGCCATTGCATGAGGTATTAAAAGTTATCTGCAGGATTAGGGAGGTTCTATGCAGATATATCATATTATATCTGGTACTTGAGCATTCCAGGATTTTGGTATCCTGGGGAGGGGGAGTTCCCTGGAAATAGTTCCCCTGGGATTCCTAAGGATCACTCTTATGTAGATTGCTTTTCCCAACCAGTGACATGCCTGGGAGGATGCTCCATTGTAATTTCTCTCTAGAATTGCCTCATCCCTTTCAGTATTTCATAATACAGAGGTACCATAGTTTGCTGAAGCATTTAGAGTTAATAAACTTTTAAATTATTTCACTATTGAAAATGCTGATGCAGTTCACAATTTACTTGCTCTTTTGCTTCTTGGGGGACTCTCTCTAGGACAGATAATAGAAACAGAATTGCCAGGACCGAGGAGAAATGCCTTTGAATGATCATTTCATTGAAACTGATTTCTCAGCTTTTCTTCTCTTTTCCTTTCTGTTAGTCTCAAGAAAAAAGCCTTATTAAAGGCTTATTATTAAATTATTAAATTAATTAAAATTAAAGTAAATTTCTCTCTCATGAAAGAAATAAAATATTAAGGAATAAGACAGTGTTGGGTAAAGTTGTAATATCTAAGATATTTTTGTCCCCGAGAACCATTTTTTGGCCCCTACAGCACAAGATTGCCCCATTACGAGTTCATGATTCAGAGAAGCACAGGGAGAAATTTTTTGTGGCTTGACCCTGTGGCATAGATACATCTCTTCTGTGAGGGCTGCAAAATATCACCTCTAACTTGTGACACTGGAAGTATCTAGCATTTGTGGCTTGTCTGAAGCCCTCAGAAGTGTTTGCTGAATTGAGTTGAGTGCTAATTATACAACATTTTAGAATATAATCATGCCTGTCATAAAGTGGAGCAGATAGTGCTAATTTGTTTTTCTTCCTCCTACATTAATTAATGTTGTCAAGAATCGCTAGAACATCACTAGATAATTCACCAAGAAAAAAAAATGGAAAAGAAAAAAAATTGGGCTGAGGCTGTCACTCATGGGAGTTTGCTTGCGCATTCATTTTGGGGTAGCTTTGGATGTTTAAGAAGAATGGAATTGGGCCCCTGAGACTCATCTGTGGAAAGATGCTTTGTGACAAATAGCATGGAGGGAAAAATCAAGCTGTTGTCTTTGTTAGATGCAACAAATCTTGATGTCACTGAAAGCAATTGCTCCCCACCTAAAGTGGGAAACTGTAAAATGAAAGCTGTAATAACTTGGGAATGATGATATGAATTTAGCAATCACATTAGGTATGAAAAGAAGAGGAGTCTAAAGAGTAGCAAAAGTCACCAACCAGGGAGAATAGGGTAGGGACTTAGACAGAGCTACTGGCTCTGCTCCTGGGGAGAGTGATAATGCTTTTGCCACCTGTATTACTGAAAAGTCTGAATCTGCTCTTTTTCTCTGCCCTGTACTGACTGTACTATCTTAGGCAGATGACTTGGTAGCTGTGGTCTTCAATCCAACAGGATGACCTGGAAACAAAAGATTTGCTTAAGTTGCTTGGGCAGAGAAAGTTGGTCAAGACATTTAGGATGACAGTTGCAAGCTAATAAAATGTTAACACAGGAGCAAAGAGACTTCCTGGAGTTCTAGTAACATATTTATGTGTCTGTGAACATAATTATTACCATAATTATAGTTTCACTTTAATTTAGATAAGATTAAACTGTTGATTTTATAGATATTATTTATTACTTTAGGATGTGGCTTTTAAAATTGAAGTTTGTTGTAAATTTATTTAAATAAAAACACATAAGGGTTATATATGGATATGGTTAAAAAAAAGAGTGAAGTTGCTTGTGGAATGATTAAGTTTGGGAAACAATGATTTGTACCATTCCTCCCCATCAGAAGCAATGCAAATCATTCTCAGTGTCTTCTGCAGCTAAGGAGTGATAGGTTTACACCTTTGTGAAAAAATTCTGCCAGGTCGTTATAGTGGTGATCCAGCATGACATAGGGTCCAAAACAACAACGTGTCACTCCAAGACTAACTTCCTTCTTCTTTTTCTTCCAGTCTAACCTCAACTTCCTGTTTTCTTTGTGCACATGTGCCAATTCCCCAATCACCTTAACCACCCATGTAAACTCCACCCCTAGCCCAGCCCTATAAATACACTGTTCCCCTGCCTCCTCCCCTCACAAGGTTCTTGCATTCTCCCGCAGCCCTCCTGCACCCACAATAAAGGTTTCTTTTATTTCTGTCCTGTCTCTTAGTTGTGCCAAAGAAAAACCTTACAAGAAGGAAGAACACAAAAGGAATCTCCAAGATGGTCTCAGAACCTTTATTAGACATTCGAAGCACAAAATATTTCCTCTTACAAATGCTCACAGTTGACATTTACTGAGGGGTTATTGCACCTGACCCAGTTCTAAATGTCTCACACATTTTGTTTCATTTAATCCTCATGACAATCCCAGGAACTAAGTTCTGTTATTGTCAGCCCCATTTTTATCTTATAGACTAGGAAATTGAGGCCTACAGAGCACAAACTGATTAAGGCTGCAGAACTAATAAGTAAAGAAACCAGAGTTTGAACTCAGTCAGACCAGCTCCAGGGCCTGCTCTCTCTTCCATGCCAATCACATGACTGGAAGAGTCCCTAGCATGAGGAATTTGTGCCCCTGGAACAACTGAGTGGGTGGGTCTTGGTTTTTCCAGAAAGCTGGGGCTGGCTCCCTAGAAATTTGCTTCTCACACTTCACTTACCTTCTCAAGTCACCTGGGGAGCTTCCGGGAACGTGCAGATTCATATTAAGCAGATCTGGATTGGGCCCAGGATCCAGCACTTTGAACAAGCTTGCAGGTCTTCTTACTGACACAGGAGGCATCTCACTTGCTTTCATCCCTGCCTCATTGCCAGTGCATCAGTAGAGTTCAAGGTGTGCACGGAGTTGAATGCAAACTCTTGGCAGAAACAAGACCTTTGATGCCCAGAGGGGAATGGATGCAGCATGGCTGCTGAATCCAGCAGGGACCCATAGATCCCTCCCCTTTTTAGTTTATTGGCTATAGGTGAGCATATCTAGCTCCTCTCAAAGAGAAGAGCAAACAATGGCATCAAGTCCCCAGAGCACCAAACCACAACTCTCTTTTGAGGGAAACGAGGTCCCTGACACATTTGGAGAGGGTTCAGTATTAGGCATGGGCTTCAGGCTGTCAACTGGTTTTGAGCTTTATGTAACATCTTGGTCCTTTCCTCAAGAAGAAGCATTATGAACTTCTTTGACGTCCCTGCTTTGGGATGTCTATAAAGAGACAAATTGTCCTTTAAACTGAGGTTGTTTTCTTTTTTTTTGGCAGTGAAACATGACCTGTCCCTTTGGCTGTCTAGAAATCTTCCAAACTTGTGGCTTGGAAGGTCTTCCTTTCTATCATTTTCCAAGAATCCCTTTGAGGAAGAAGTCTACCACTGCAGCTTTCCTGATTTTAATTCAACTGTATACATTGTCATGGGTGTGAGTCTTGGTCCAGAAGCCTGAGTGTATAACAAATACAACTTGTAACATATTTTTGAAATTTAATCTAATTTACATTTCAACCCTGTGCTTCATTAGGACACAAAAATTGAATCTAATTTGAAGTTTCTTCCTGCCCTAGGATTATATTTACATTCTGGAAACATAATCCTGCTACAAGGACATTGGATAAGACTTCTGTTACCCAATTTGGCCTTCCCTCACTGGCCTAAGCATGACACCATGGATTTCCTTGTTCCTGTTTTTATGGTTGCTACACTTATCCAAGATGTTTTCCAAGAAATAGTTTGTCTAAGTACAGAGTTTTTTTCTAGGCCACTAGCATCATAGGTTTTTAAAAACATTAGAGCCAGGAAAATAGTGGTATTTATTTCTTTGCTTCCTTTTTTCCTCCCTCCACCCCAATTCCCCTCCATGAACCAATAAGCATAAAATAGCTTTGCTATTAAAATTTAGGAAGGGCCCTGGAAGGTCAGCATTTGAAATATATCATTTTTGCTACAAAATCTAATGCATCAGATGAGTTGTCATGCACTTTGTGTAGATCCATGTGTGTTTCAACTCTTTTTTTCCACCCTGTACACGTTTTAATGATACTGTCATCCTCCTAACAGCTATTGCTCATATTTTTCCTCTTTTGTTCAGGTTGGTTGATTCAGTCTCTGGCAAAGAAGTCAGGAGCTGGTGGACAAAGCAGGAAGACACCAGACCACATGCGAGAACTTGTCTGGATCAGGATTTTGAAAAGGCAGTTTTTACTGATTGCCCATCCTGTGCAAGTTTGTAGTGATATAAGTTAGACTAGTGGTCATGAGTTCAATTATTGAGATCATACTGGTGGCAAGCTCCTTTTAATATGGAATGTGAATGGTACTTACTGACTATCTTGATTACTTTTCTCTCTTTGCTGAGACAAAATACTCAACACCCAAAATTAAGGAAGGAAAGGTTTACTTATCTCACAGTTTGTGGAGGTTGCAGTCCTTACTTGGCTGGCTCCAAGGCAGAGTGGCACATGGCAGGGGGCAACAGTCCATGGTGGCGGAAGACAGCAAAAGCAACAAGAGCGCAAAGGGAGGAGCAGTGACAAGCATCCACTTTCCCTCCCTTAAACTGTATGCAAACTACCTGCCCCAGGGCGGGTGTAGCACTCACACCCATGATCAATCATAAACTCTAGAAGCCTGCCGCATGACTGCATGAGGCTCTGGGGGGACATCCAGACACAAACTATAACACTGACATCAGCTTTGGAGTAAGAAATCACTTCAATTCTTGGCTTTAATACTTCCTATATAGTTGACTTTGGGCAAGCTACTCAACCTTGCCAATATTTCAAATGGGGATAATAAGAGTATCCGCATGGTAGGATTGTTGCAAAGTATGAATGAGATAATATAATACATCCAATAAGAGCTGAGTGCAAGGAGTCTGGCCTTTGGCAAACATAGAACAAATGTTAACATGATAATAATTATTTGAATAGGGTTGAATTTTAAAAATTTCCTCATTTAAGGTATCTTTGAAGAGAACCTTTGTTTGGTTGTTATTTATGAAGTAGGAAAAACCTAAGAGAGGCAAAGAACTAAGTCAGCCCAAGCCTCTGGCATGAATTTGCCACCCTTCCCTTCACCACGGAAGGTAACAGACCTTTGGGAGTGTTGATTTAGCAAAACTAGATGCTCTCATTTTAATATGCAAGACTTGAAGTGTGGCCCTTAATGCTTGTTATGGGAAGGCAGCAAGGCTGTCATCAGTGCCATGATGGGAATCACATCAGTTAAGAAGACACCAGATTTAGAGTTGGTGTAGAAAAGGATATGTCCACTCTACACATGTAGCTCATTTGCATTAATGAGGCTGAATATTCAGAAACTGCAAAGCTCTAGACAGGGTTTCAAAAGCCTATGAGCAGGGGCTGACAATACTGTATTGATAGTGCTGTAAGCTGAATCTTATCAGAATTCACAAATATGGAGGACACTCGCTCTGCTGTCACAAATGTAATTTCTGGGTTCCTGCTAGGATTTTCTGGGCTTCTTTAATCCACGAGCCTACACAGAAATGCCAAATGCCTACCAACTTCTGAATTCCAGCTGACACTGGCTGCCATTACTATGTGACCCCGCTAATGTGGATCCTCTCTTTCCACCTCCAGACTCTCCTTCACTTCTTGTATGCCACCCTCATCCTTTCTTTCACCAATGAAATGAAATGAATGGTAGTAGAATGCTTGCCTGCCATGCCTGAGTTACTGGGTTCTATCCCCAGCACCGTAAAAACAAGAGCAAAACCAAGAAACAGTATCAAGAACAACAACACAGAAATTAACAAATATCATGGGACAGCATGTCTTGGTTACTTTTCTCTCATTGCTGAGACAAATTACCCAATGCCCAAAATTAAGGAAGGAAAGGTTTATTCAGCTCACAGTTTATGGAAGTTTCAGTCCATACTGGGCTGGCTCCAAGGCAGGTAGCATACGGCAGAGGGCAACAGTTTATGGCGGTGGAAAACAGCAAAAGCAGTCAGAGAAAAAAAGGAAGAGTGGCAGCAAGCGGCCTCTTTTCCTCCCTTACATTGTACACAAACTACCTGCCCCAGCGTGAGTGTAGCACTCACACCCATAATCCCAACACTGGACCATGAATCAATCATAAACTCTGGAAGCCCGCCCCATGCTGCATGAAGCTTTGGCGGGGGGATATCCAGACATAAACCATAATACAGCAGTAACGTCTTTATGAGATACTCTAATAGCTTACCTTGTTCTGTACTTGATACTAAAATTTTATCTGACTTCTCTTATCTCTTCTTTTCAGACTCTAGAGAGAGTTTGGAATTTCAGTCCTGCCTCCACTCATTCCTCTTTTTATATGTTTGTCACACAAATATATCATAAAAAATAAAGCAAAATTTCTCTCTCCCTCTCTCTTTCTTTCTTTCTCTCTCTCTTTCTTTCTCTTTTTCTTTCCTTCTTTCTTTCTTTCTTTCTTTCTTTCTTTCTTTCTTTCTTTCTTTCTTTCTTTCTTTCTTTCTTTCTCTCTCTCTCTTTCTCTCTCTCTCTTTCTTTCTTTCTTTCTTTCTTTCTTTCTTTCTTTCTTTCTTTCCTTCCTTCTTTCTTTCTTTCCTTCTCACAATACTGGGATGAAACTCAGGGCCCCAGGCATGTGAAACAGAGAATTTTGTTTCCAGGAAACTATATCCATAAATTTAAGTTAAAATTTATCATATAAATAACAATAATATATTGTAGAGCTGACAACATATTTACAATTAAAACATAGGCCAATGGAAACATAAATGGGAATCGGGAAAGAGTTAAAAAGTATTCTAAAGTCTTTGTATTGTTTAGAAAGGGATAAAGGCATCAATTAATATACTTTGATAAGTCAAGGGTACATGTTGTCATTTCCAGGTAACACTAAAAGAATGATTAACATATGACAATTTCACATTGACAGAGAAAAGATGGAGTAAAAAAATTAATTTAAAATGAGGTATGAAAAGACAAAAAACCCCCCAAAGAACAAATAAAAGGCAAGTAGTAGATGGTAGCTTTATGGTTGTTATAAATGGGGTGAATAGTGCCTCCCCAACCCCCAAAATTGTATATTGAAATTTTAACTCCCAATGTTTAGTATTGTGATTATATTTGGAGATAGGCCCTTTAAGAAAGTAATTAAGGTTAAATGTGGTCATTAAGGTGAGCCTTCGTCCAATACTGTAGGACTTGTTTCTCTATAAGGAGAGGCTATTGGAACTTAGAGATTCAGAAAGGAAACTATGTGAAGACAGAGGGAGAAGATGACCACCTATCAGCCAAACAGGCAGGCCTCAGGAAAAGTCAACCCTGGAAACGTTTTGATCTCAGAATTCCAGTGCCTAGAACTGTGAGAAAACAAATGTGCATGGTTTAAGCCATCCAGTTTGTGGTACTTCGTTGTAGCAGCTCTAGGAAACTAAGACTAATGCCTAGATTTATCAATATTTACTTCAAATGTAAGTAGATTATATGCTCCAATTAAAAGACATAAACTGTTAAACTGGAATAAAAGAAAACCTATCTATGTGCTGGGTACAAGAGACATGTCAAAAACAAGAATATGGAAAAAATTAAGAGTAAAAGGGTGAAAAAAAGATACACTATGGAAACTCTAACCAAAAGAAATTTGATATAGATAAGTAAAGATTAAAAGATGTAGTAGAGCTAAAGAGAATATTTTGTAATGCTAGAAGATTCATTGTGCAAAAATGGTATAAAAATTCTAAGTTTCTATGCATCCAATAATATGGAATCAAACTGTATAAAACAAAATAGAACTACAATCATATTGGAAGATTTTATTATATCTCATCCATTAAAACTGATAAAATACATGGGAGAAATTAGCAATAATATACAGAATTTGGGTCATAAAAATCAACAAATTTGACTTCAGCATAGGTAGAGAATTTCTTGGCCAATAAGTGGAGAATACCCATTAATTTCAAGTACACAAGAAAAACCATCCACTGAAACAATGGAAGCTTTGCCAAATGTCAAGAAGGCAAATTATACAGTGTTTGATTTCTAAACAAAATTTAATCAAGTTGAGAATCAATAACAACAAATAATGCTGAAATTACTAGACATCCATACACAAAAAATGAACCTCAACATATGTATTACATTACACACACACATAAAACGCAATGTAAATCTTAGACTTAAATGTAGAAGCGATTCCCCGTACCGGAAAACAAAACAAAACAAAACCAAAAACCAAAAAAAAAAAAAAAAATCTAAAAGCTAAAAATTAAAACAATTTAGAAAAATCAGGAGGAAATCTTCAAAGCCTATAGAGACGTAAAAATTACCTAAACAGGTCACAAAAGTTACTAATCATAAAAGTTAACATAATGTGGTACCATGGTTCATGAATTTAATTCTTTCCACAATTCTGGTATTGGACTTCATCAAAATGTAAAACTTTGCTCTTGGAAAGACACTGTTAAGAAATTGAAGAGGCAAGCCACAGACTCAGAAATATTTGCAACACAGATATACGACAAATGATTTATGTCCAGAATTTATAAAGAACTCTTGCTGCTCAATGGTAAGAGGACACTAACCCACCAAAATGCATGCTAAAATTTAAGCTCCATTGGTTAATCTCTATTAGTTAACCATTCATTTGTCCATTTATCTACCCTTGTATCTATCAATTTACTGATCTATCTATCCATTCGTCCATCTCTCCACCAACCCATTACCCACACATTCAGCCACTTCTGAAGCAGTTGAGTTTTCTTAACTGTAGGGATAAATAGCTTGAATGACGAACGTAGTCTGGATGACTATGACTGGACTTCTTCTGGACCATCTCTTTCTCTTTCCAAGTCAATATTTTCTTCATTAAGAACTGGATATATTATTGATTTTTTATTGGTGTGAACTCCTATATAGTTCCAAGAGCACACACAACTCTGGGCTAAGATACAGAAACATTTCCTGTGCATTTTCTATTTGCATTCATTAGTTAATATCTATTTTGCGCTTATTCTGATCCAGCTACAAACTCAGTGTTGGCAATGCAATTTAAAGTGAGTAGAGGTGAAGCAGACTTTCAAGTTCACTAGTGTTTATTCATTGTTCAAGCATTTGGGGCCTTATAAGTCTCTCCTCTCCTCTGCTATCTACTCTAAATTTTGCTTAGCCTTTATGATAGCAGTGATATTTGGAAACAATCTTATCTTCTAATACACATACATGAGTATTCCACTAGAAAGTAAGCTCTGGATGAGTTACGATTTCTTAAAAAATTAATCTTTTGTATAGCAAAATTGCTACCGTATTTCTAGCTCTCAGAGAAGCGCAGGACACAAGTAGTTTTAATAAATAGCTGTTGGTTTATTTCACTTATGAGTATGGTCTCTAGTTGTGTCTATTTACCTATAAAAGCCTTGAGATTATCTTTTTTATAGCTGAGTAATATTCCATTATGTAAAAATACCACAACTTTTTTATCCATTCCTTGGTGGATGGGCATCTGGGCTGCTTCCATGATTTAGCTATTACAAATTGTGCTGCTATAAACATGGGTGCATGAATATCACTGTGATATGATGCTTTCAGTCAGACCCACATGTGTAAACACTGTATTGTCTCACTAGTGTAAGAACTTGAAAGAGTGAATGGAGTCTGGGAGGAACAATAGACATTGTGCAATAAAAGGAAGCCGCTCAGGAGGAAAGAACCACTGGGATGGGGGAGAAGAGAAAAGAAAGAAGGGGAAAATATGTATATATGTATACACAAGATGGCTAACACAGTTGTACTACTGACTTTTATTGCTCTGTTGAAAGGAACAGTTAATGTTGAAGTGTTTGATCAATCTTACATGTCTATATTTGTTTATCTGAGTATCCAAATTGAAGATATCAATATGTAATACAACAACCATTTTTTTTTTTTGTTTTGGTTTTTCTCCGGTACCGGGAACCGAACTCATGACCTTGCGCTTGCCAGGCAGGCGCTTTTGCCGCTGAGCTAAATCCCCAGCCCCACAACAACCATTGTTAATTTCCTATCACCTTGTCTGAAATTCAGTATTGCTTGTATTGTTTTTGTGTTGTTTTCTAAATGCATGTGTGTTTGTGAAGATGTTTTCATTCTTTTATCTTTAAAATAAAAAAGTAGCTGTTGGTTGGATAGAATGGAAGAACTCCACTGTCCACACTGTGCAGAAATGGTCAGACTTGCTGGTTGTGAGGAACAGAAGCTTCTTCTGGCAGTAAAGAAATTACTGTAACAGCATCCGTGAGGGTGTGGGGAACTGGGATTGGAACCCGTAGGGACTAAAGGAGACTGAGTGTGGGAAGGGCCTGTAAGAGGAATGGCTGGATCAAGCTAATCAAAAAATGGGCAAGTGAAATGAGTAGACACTCACAGAAGTACAAATGACCAATAAATACACGAAGAAAAGCTCAGCATTGCTGGCCGTTAGGGAAATGCAAATTAAAACAACACAGACTCCATCTTACCCCAGAAAGAATGGCTGTCATCAAGAAATTAAACAATAACAAGTGCTGGTGACACTTTGCGGGGAGAAGGAATGTCAGCTAGTACAACCACTATGGAAATCAGGATGGAAATTCCTCAAAACTAAAACCAGAAATTCCATTTGACTCAGCTGTTCTTATACTTTTGTGTTTCTCTTGCAAGGCGGAAAGTATTGATGGCTGAACTTGCAACCTGTCCTAGCTTGTAGGGAGTAGTTGGCTAAGCTCCAAATAATAAACATACTGGCCTTTGAGGAAAGGATGATTGGATGCATGGTAGTGACTTACCCAATGTAAATATCCTCCTTAATCACATTACATTCTTAACATTCACCTGTCCTTAAACTTACAGTTGCAAAAACCATGTACAACTGTGGAAGATGCTAATGGTATTTCACAAAAACATGTTACAAAACTAAATAGATAGTTT
Source organism: Chinchilla lanigera (assembly GCF_000276665.1). Lineage (NCBI taxonomy): Eukaryota > Metazoa > Chordata > Mammalia > Rodentia > Chinchillidae > Chinchilla > Chinchilla lanigera. The sequence goes on along the minus strand of NW_004955478.1, from coordinate 4,143,872 downwards.
GATAACTTTGTATGAAATAGATACATAAGAAAAAGGAGGGAAAAAATGCACCAAATTCCTAACACTGGTAGTGCTAGGCAGGTAGGACTAAAAATGCTGCATACTTTTTTTGTACTTTCACAAACCTACAGAAAATCCAAAAGCATGAATTCTGTTCAATGGCAAACTCCTTCATTTCAGAAATCCCTGTGTGTGAGACAAAGTGGGCAGAAGATAGAATGCGTTGATCTTTGGCGGACTGGCAGGATTGAAGTTAACCAATTGTTTTTTAGCCCCTAAATACACAATCAAATATTACTGAGGAAAACAGTGGACACCCTGTGTTGAGTCAGATCTAACAGGAAACATACAAGAGCTTTTGTTTCCAATCCTTTTCTCACCGACCTGCTGCGACCCAGGGATTCCAGGCCTATGACTGGAGTGGGGAGGAGTTCTAGTCCTCACCAGAAATGTGGGTAAATCAGTGAATTGCACAGAAGTGTAGGAGTAAAAAATGAACGATAGAGGGGATTCTTTTATTAGATGACTTCTTGCAGACAGCAAAAAAGAGATTCACAAGGCCGTGAACCTCGGTAACTGCTGCACATCCTGGGCTCATCAACCCAGCAGAAGTAATCTGGGTTTCAGAGTTAGATAACCTGGCGCGGAAAAGCATCAGACCTCGGGCAGTTTATTTCACTTCAGTGACTTTCAGTGTTCCCACTGGAAAAATGGAGAGTGTTATTTAGACGATTGGTATTATTTAGACTTCTTCTGTTACAAGTTATCAGCGCTTCCTTCAGGCCAACTTCAGCAAAACAAAGGGCAATTTATTGCAAGGCTGCTGGTGTCTTATGTCACATAAAACCCACAGGAACTTGTACCAGGAAAGCCGTGAGGGGGTCAGGAAAGATGATATCTCTTTCTCTCATTTCTTCTTCTCTCTTTCTAGTTTGTTCATTCTTCTTTGGAGAATTGCACCTTCCTTTCCTCAAGATTGGCTTCTCAGCTACCTATGTGGAGTGCTAGGGGTGGTAGGGAGGGCACTATGTAAGCTTACCCGTGGAGCACTTGTTTGGAGGACTTTCATATTGGTGATAGAAGGCCTCTTTGGGATTGTATCTCCTATTGAATGCAATGCAACAGGTTCCACTGCTTCTGCTGCCTGGCACAGTTGCTCAGAAGTCTTGCCCCTACTTCAAGCGCTTAGAAAAAGACACAATGTGTTGAGCTGTTGCTTTAGGAAGTGACTTGTCTACCTCTTCTCCATGTTCTTGATCTAGCACAAGCTTGTTTTTTTGGTTTATAAAATGTCAGCAGCTGGTGGAGAGTGGGGATTGTAGGTGAGAAACCTACTTTTATTAGGTTTGCTTACCCATAGGGAGAAATTGTTCATGACAAGTCCTAATGTTTGTGAGTTTTTTCTTTTTTGTTTTTCTTTTTTTTGTCTTTTTTTTTTTTTTTTTTTTGGTTTTTCTCCGGTACCGGGAACCGAACTCACGACCTTGCGCTTGCCACGCAGGCGCTTTGCCGCTGAGCTAAATCCCCAGCCCCCCCTTTTTTTGTCTTTTTGAGACAGGGTTTTGGTATGCAGCTCAGGCTGGACTTGAGCTCACTTTGTAGCCCAGGCTGGTCTCGAACTCGCAATGATCCTCCTGCTTCAGCCTCCCGTGTGCTGGGATTACAGGCGTGTTTGTGAGTTTGTCTATCCAATTATTCGCATGATCACAAAGAAAGTGACCAGAGAGAGGGAAGGAGGGGAAAAGAGAGAAAGACAGAGGAAAGAAGGGAACCAGGAGTCTACAACAGGCTACAATTTTAATCTTACCATGACTGAAGAATTATATCCTCCCAAGTTAGGACAAGTGTTAATACAATACAAAAAACACCACTTTTTATACCTGTAAGGGAAGGTTATTAAAAGGAAGGTTATTATGCTACTACAGAGATGAAGGACATGGACTGGCTTTTTTTTCAACCAGTTCCTAGAAGAGATGCTCCAATTAAACAATTTGAACACACTTCTCCATTCCTGACCTATCATCTGTAACATAGGGGTGAGGTCACATCACGCAAAATGGCTTCCCAGGCTTCCATGAGTGTGGATAAGGGACTCAGTGACAGGGTTACAGGATACAAGGCTACCTCTGAACAAAGTATCTACTCTAGCACTTCAAGAGATAATGTGAAGACTGGACATGTGTTAACACCCCAGACCCACATTTGTGACCAAGGCAAAATGGGTGTTTGCTTTCTTTCCCAAAGTATAACTCCATTTCTCTTATACTCGGAATGAAATATCTGTTCTGCTTACCCTTGCCTCTCCTGGTGTGTCTGTGCGAGACTCTTGTTAATATGATAAGTGTTTCTGAGAGTTGATGAAGCTGTTTCCTGAAGGAAGCCATTAACTGTCACAAGCATATTTCCTTTCTCACTTTATTGCAAGAAATACCTCCGTCTTGATAATACCCTAGGTGGACCTAGGGCTGCAGCTCAGTGTCACGGGTTAGCTCATTAGCCCTGCAGAAAGGCAGATGTTATTATTCTCATTTTGCAAATGTGTTAATTGGAGCTCAGGGAGCTTAAGTGACTAGTTCAAGGTGACCTGAGTTATGGGTACAATTTAACTGAAATTGTCTAATTTCTATCTAAATGTCATCTTCAGGGTATAGCAGAGCACCCTGTCAGGAATGTCACTCTCTTATAATTAGCTGAAGTCATTTTATTCCAGCAAAACTTGATGTTTTGAAGTAAGACTTGGAAAGGTTTATCCATTTTATAACAACTGTCAGGCATGGGCTAGACCTGGGTCCTGACTTTAGGTCATTTAGGGTTGTTAAATTACTTTTATCTTAAATCCTATGTGAGGAAGTTAAAACTGACCAAAAACTACTTCCAGGATCTTATCAGAGATAGTCAGAAATTGATAGATGGAAAATCTTATCAAAGATTTTTCTATTTACCTATCTAACTACTTACCTACTATCTATATAATTTATATACATCACTTTTAAGTATATGTGAAATAGTAATACACCTTTCCATCAAACACTGGAAGAATGGTTAGATAAACTATAATGAATTGATATAATAGAATATCATGTAATTATCAGAAATTACATATATGATGAACATTTAGGTGAAAGAAGTAAGATTTAAAATACTATATATGTGTTTATATGTATGTTATATATATACACATATATATATTCAGTAAAGTAAGAAGAAGGGTTTTGAATGAAAAAAAGTATAGATTTTAAATTTTTCCTTATTATTTTGTATATTTTCTAATTTTTCAGTAGTCATCAGGTATTACTTTTTAATTTTGTAAGAGTTAATGGATGACAACATATAGGTTATGTGTGAATATATTCTTGTCACAATTCCAAAGTATAGATAAATGAAATAATCTTTAAGTCTTTTTCCAGTTTGGATATATGTACAATTTTGAATATTAATTATCTTATATGCATGTAAATTTATGTATGTGTTGAGAGCTTCAGGGCCTTTTCTTTTCTTTTGTGGTGCCAGGGAATCAAACCTAGGACCTTTGCACTGAGCTACATCACAGCTTTTTCTGAAAATTTTGAGACAAGTTCTCACTAAATCACTAAGTTGTCCAGGGTTGGCTCAAACTTGCAATCCTCCTGCCTCAGCCTTTCAGAACGTTACAATTACAAGCATGTGAACATGCTCAGCTACAGTTTTTAATTCAAGTGAGTTAATATATACAAATCTATAACTTGCCTTTTGCATTTAGTCATAGAACTTGGAGTATTTTTTAAGTCAGGTGACATCTCATTTATAAATAGTTCTGGTGTGTCTCATTCATGGCTTTACCTTAATGTCCTTAATGGTAGAATTTTAAGACCTATTTTTTCCATTACAAACAATATCAAAGTGAACATCTTATTTTACTTCTTGGTGCATGCATCTTTGGAACACTGGCATTAATAGTTTACAATGATAAACTCTTAAAAATGGAATATCTGACTTCAGATATATGATCACATTTATTTACATTTGAGCCTTCCCAATCACATCAGCAGTGTCTGAGAGTGCATTTTATTCTGCCTTCTCACACTGGCTATTATCCATATTTGTTATAATAATTTTTATCTCTGTAGAATTTAGAAGCTTAGTTTTACATTTGCTCATAATTGGTGTTTCTTTTTCTGTCGTCTGTTATATCCTTTACTTCTTTTGTTTGTTTCCTGTTAGGATATTGGGCCATTTAAAAAAAATTCATTTGCTGCTACTCTATATTGTAGACATGATTAATTTATCTATTTTATTTAGTGCAAATATTTGGTCTCTGGCTATTACTGATTTTTTCTAATTTTATTGAGGGTGTTTTTCATCATTCCTATTTTTTATTTTTGTGTAGGCAAATTTGTCAAATCTTTGTTTATACCTTCTCAGCTTTATGCTTTGCTTAGGGATCTTTCTTAGTCTTAGAAATATAAAAATATTTTTCTAATGATTTTATAGTTTTGTGTTTTATCTTTGATATTTAATGCCCCAGGCATTGTTTTTGTATATGGTGTGAGGAAGGAATTTGACTACTTTTTTAAAAGGTGAAAGATGTATACGATCTGAAAAGAAACCAGAGTATTTTCACTACTTTTTTAAAAATGGAAAACCCCAACACAAATTTTTTAAATACTGAATTTTTTTTCTGCTTTGAAGATGCTGTTTGATTTACTGTATGCAGTCATATTCGTGCTTCTGTTTCTGGGCTGAAAACAATTAATCCTAATAGAACTGTCACCAAATCAAATTTTCTTATACAGATATACAGCTTCCCAGTATCAAAACCAAAATAATTTTCTTTGCAAGAGCTTGTCCCCACCCAACTCAGATTATTCTTTTACCATTTGTACCCTCAGCATACAGCTGATTTTTCTTTCTTTCATTGTGTGCTATTCTCTGTTACTTCTGAAACATTTTACAATAAGAATAGACTTGACTTCCCCGTAAATGGCAGGAAGACCAATATTTATTTATTTTCACATTCTCCCCAACCCTATCAGGTTCTCTATGGAGCACTGAAGAAGTCAAGTTCTTTTTCTTTGTTTTGTTTTTTGTTTTTTTTCCGGTACAGGGAATTGAACTCACAACCTCATGCTTGCCAGGCAGGCGCTGTGCTGCTGAGCTAAATCCCCAGCCCTAGAAGTCAAGTTCAATAGAGTCTGTATTTTTCTTTAGGTCTTGTTCTTTTTTACCTCTGGAAGAAATGGTAGTCCTTCCTGTGAGGACTGAGCAGTCATTGGTCCTCAAATCACATATGGGTTCCTACTGTAGCTCTTACCCTTAAAGTTTTAAATTCACTGGTTTGAGATTTAGCCCTAGAGTCCTCAACTTTTAATAGCGAGCCCTCTGATCTTCCTGCAGTCTAGCTTCTCCTTTGTACACAAGGGAACAATTGGGCAACCAGAGTTGTGGGGACAAAATAGCTGGCTGATAGCAAACAGTTCTCTGGGGTTGATGTTTCTAGTTTCACGGCAAAGGATGCTACAAATCAACTCTTGAATCCTCTTATTCCTAAGGCTACATTTACTTGAATGAAACAAGCTGGAAGGGTCTTCCTAACAAAATCAACCAGTAAAGCCAAATCAAGAAAGAAAGGAGAAGCCAAAAACACCAGATTGTAAATCTCTCTGTGGAGCATCTCAGATCCTTTCTGAATAAATGGAGATTGTACTGTTGACTCACACACAGCTCTCTACTCTAAAGAAGCCATCAGCACGAATATTTTGATGATGACATCAATTATCATTGGTGCTGTGGAAGCTGGCCCCAAAAGAACCATTGTATCTTTTTTCATCCGTTCTGAAGATTATTAAGAGATAGCTGTCAGAGTTAAAATTTGAGACAATGCCAGGAGTTTGTTTATTCTGATCTAGTTCCTTAGAGATATAAATACACAAAAGGCATTATGAAGATGACAGATGGAATAATAATATTTTAGCCTGCCATTTCTATATCAAGGTCTAATTGCGTCCTGTTGAAAAGAAGGTGAATAGATGCTCCATTTGTCAAGAGAGGAGAATGGGCTTGTAGGATGTTTACTTCCAATAAATAAACCTAGATCCAGCAAATTAGTTCATTTATAAAGGATTTCATTTCTCATCATGAATGTATAAGCATATAAGCACCCTGTCTCAGTACAAATGCACACACAAAATGCATGCACGTATGTTGTATCTTCATAGTTGCAAGAAAACTGCTGTGTCTAAAACTGCATTCCTATTTTAGTAGGTGAGAACAAGTGGAAGAGTCAAAGGTACAAAGTCATGCATCTCCATGCACTGCATTGCAGCATATTCCACCTCAACACAACTGAGGCAGCTGGTACATAGTGGGGAATGTAACAAATCACAAAGTTTTTGTTTTTAGATAACATCATTTATCTTGGATTACCTCCAAAAGGTTTCTTAAATTTATGCAGTTTTCTCTATATCCACCACCAACATCCCAGTGAAACCACAATCTACTCTCACCTGGATGTTTTTCTAATTGATACCCTGGAATAGCAAAATTATTATTTTTTTAAAAAATTATGCCAATGTGTGTTGCTGCACTGGTTAAAACTTTTAATGTCTTCCTGTATCACAACAACCATCAGGATTCGTACAATTTGCTAGTCTCCATTTAATTTTTATCCTGATTCCTCTGGCTGATACCAGTCCAGGCACATAGGCCTCCTTTTGGTGCTTCAGGTGTTCTGTACAGTTCCAGTACTGGGGCCTACACATTCATTTCTTCCTGTCTTCTCTCTTCAGGTTTTTGTTCAAATGCTTCTTGATCTTGACCATCCCATCCAGATCACTGTGATGGTCTTTTTGATGTATCCAAATGGTTAAGCTATTGTGTCTAGTTCTTAAAAAGATACTAATTTAGGTTTCACTGTGGAGGTATTTTGTAGGTGATTAAAATCCATAAGTAGTTAATTTGAGGAAAGGAAGGTTAACCTACGTAATGTAGTGGGTGTGTGTATTTGTACGACTCATAGTTAAAAAGCTTAATTAAAGGCAGAACTCAAGTGTCCCTGAAGAAGAAATGCCTCGGTAGGCAGAAGCGTTTATCTACACCAAAAGTTCCTGCCTACCATGTATATTTTGGACCTGCCTAGCCAGCCCCTCCTCCTCATAAGTCAATTCCTACTGATAAATATTTCAACATATGCCCAATACTGGTTCTGATTTTTCTGGTTGATACCTAGTTGATGCAATCTCCCTCTTCCTACCTACTAGTTGCTCTTAATCACATTGCCCTGTTTATTTCCTCAAACACACGTATTCCTCTATATGGTTATCTTGTTTATTTACACATTTATCTATTTAATGTCTTCCTCTAGTAGAGTGTATGCTCCATGAGCGCTGAATCAGTGTCTGCCACATTCACCACTGTATCTACAGAGCGTAGAGCAATCTATAGCCCATTGTTCATTCTTTGTAAATATTTGATAAAAAAAAGGAACAGGCAGAAATCTGATAGTAAAATTTGGCCTGACAATTACATCTGACATTATAGTTATACTTCTTGGTTATAACTGAAGACATGATTTGACAAGACTGCAAAGAAAACTTTTCTTTGCAGAAAAGATTGTATTGGGCTTGGTTATATATTATATTGGGAACTACTCTAAATATTCAAGCATAACGGATCTGTTAATTAAATGTGGTATATTTCATTAGCTGACATGCTGCACAACTGTTAACAATGAAAAGATAGCTCTATCTGTGTGGATAAGGAAATAATTCCAAGAAATGCTGGTAAGTGAAGAAAGAAAGTGACTGGGCCACACATCCAGTAATCTTTGCAAGTGATTAGAAGGAAAAGGTAACATTAGAAACATACATTTTTTAAAGATTTCTTATAAAATTTATTTGTGACTAAAAAAGCTCTAAAACCTATTGGGTAAGTCATTGAAAAATATAAAATGTAAGGTTTTAAAAAATCCAGGTGGATTCACTGCTTCTCTTTTTCTGGGGATGGCAGGTTCAACATCTGACAGCTGATGTAGTTAGTGACATATCATACTTTCCCCTGTCTCCTGAAAATCTCAGGCTGTAATAATTATGTAAATGATAAACTTTCTGGATATATTGCTTTACATTTGTGTTCTACTCCCACCTGGATCAATCACTTTCAGCATGTTTCTTGACTGACTGTTAAATTAACTGTTGTATTAAACTGAATACCTTGTTTGGGCACTGAGGATTGGGAAGCCTAGACTTATAAGATAGTTCCTCTTTTCAAGCAGCAGTGTTAGAATTTTTCCCTGAGTATCACTTTTATGTTGTAGAGCTGTTTATGACACCAATAACTTTTGGAGATTAAACAGAAGTCTTTCTTTTACTCAGAAGACACTAAGAGACTCAGTGACCCATCTTGGAGAATATGGAGTGGTCTCTTGACTGGCTTCCAGGGTTCACTGAAAGGCAATTGACAAGAACCATTCTTCTGTTCCAGAAAGTGACTCCAGATTTTCTTCTTTGATTCTTTTTTAATGAGAAGTTAGTTTTGTGCTGTTATGGTTTGAGTACAGTTTGATTATTTCCACTAAAATTTGTGTTGAAATTTAATTTCCATTGTGAGTATGCAGAAGTGGGACCAGGTGAGACCTTTGGAAAGTGATTACATCATACAGGCTTTATGCTTCTGAATGATCAATCCATATGTACAGAAGTGGATTAATGGGTTACCTTGAGAGTGGGTCTGTTAGGACAGCCAGCAGGGCTCTCTCTTTTACACACCCCTCTTACTTACAGTGCAGGATGCCTTTCACTGTCTTTGAGTCACTATTTGCAAGAAGGACCTCACTGGTGCAGCAATCTAAGACTCACTCTTGAGCTTGGGTCTCCAAGAATCCATAAAACTTTATTCTTTATAAATTACCCAATCTCAAGTATTATGTTATAGCAAGAGACAAAGGACCAAGATATATGCTAAGCCTTATTTCTCAGAAAATATTTGACTTAGAAAATATATGATTGGACCAAAGAAATTAGCCTTGAAGCCAGGTTACTGGGAGACATCAAGAGGTTCACATTTATTTGGAATTTGATCCAATGAAGAGGAAACTTATTTTCAACATGTTCTCTGTCAAGGGCCGTAATGAATAATTAGTCTAGAGAGGAACAGGGGAAGATGAGAGAAACAGACATAGCCACATAAAATTATATTGTGACTGTTATGGTTTGTGTCTAGATGTCACCCCCAAAGCCTCATGCAGTCATGGGGCGGGCTTCTAGAGTTTGTGATTGATTCATGGTCCAATGCTGGGATTATGGGTGTGAGTGCTACCCTGCCCTGGGGCGGGAAGCCTGCCCCATACAATATAAGGGAGGGAAAGAGGTTCCCCCCCCTCTCTTTTTGATCTTGTTGCTTTACTGTTTTCCACTGCCATAACCTGTTGCCCTGTGCCATGTGCCAGTCTGCCTTGGAGTCAGCCTAGTGTTGACTGAAACCTCCACAAACTGTGAGCTAAATAAACCTTTCCTTCCTTAATTCTGGGTGTCAGATATTTTGTCTCAGCAATGAGAAAAAAGTAACCAAGAAAGTGATACAGACCCCAAAATTATTAGATTTAAGCAAAAAAGCAGATTGAATTATGTTGGCAAGAGTAAAATTGTTTTTCTCCTTTCTTTTTTGTTCTTAGAAGTGTTAGTGTTGATTGAGGTCTTCACCACTGGTGAGGTTCTTATAGGTAGAAACTGTTGGCAGAGAAGGGAGGAAATTCGTGGAAGAACATTTTAAAGTTGTTTATTTCATTTGAATTTAAATGACAGGAATTTAACAATATTTACAGCTATATTGATAAAGTCTCCTTTATTGCACAAAAGTCACAATTATTCTTATCCCCTAAATTGAAAACACAGTTCATGGTATAATTTCTAAGCTGTAAGCTGAATGGGCAGTAAACTGCATTTAAATTATTGTTTGATGTTGTCAGTTCTTTTGCTGGTGAAGAAACATCCTTATTATTCTGTGCAATTATTGTTTAGTCTCAATGACATTTAGTTGTTTATAGGTATCGGAAATTCTCTGATTGTGGCAATTGTATTGCTACTTGTTATGGTTTGGGGGATATTGCAAGGGAACAATATAGTACAGGGTACATATTTTGTAAGATTATTTATAACCGTCACCCAAAGAACGATATACAAAAGAGTGCAGGAAATCTGTCCACACACTAAGACCAAGGAATCTAGCCAAGGGCCTGGATCCCACAGAAATGTCTTGCATGAGTCCAGCTGAAGACCTAGAGCTCATAACAATGCCTTCCACAAATCCAACTGGAGGCCCAGAGCCCATGACGTATCTCATGCAGGCCTGACTCATGGATCTGCGCTGGGAAGGCTCAAAGGTCAGTGGTGGAATCTAGGAAGTCTGTGCCAGTGGGATAAAGGATCTGTGCCAGCAGGCTGAGGGATCTGAATAGGAGCCAGAAAGTGATGCTCAAAGTAAGGACCAGAGCTCCCCTGCAAGGTACCATAGCCATCCTCAGCAACAGTGAGGTCCTGAGCTCTTCTGATGATCAAGATGGCTGAGTTCCCATCAGGAAAGCCAACATAGCAAGCTTCTCCAGGAGACAGGCAATGCACCATCTTCCCCTCCAGAGCCAGGAAATGATGCTCAAAGTGAGGACCAGAACTCCCACAAAGTGAACCAAAGCCAACAAGGTCCTGAACTCCTCAGAGGATGAAAACAGCCAAGTCCATGAGGAAAGCCAGCATGATAAGATTCTCTAAGAGAACAGCTCCTTAAAGCTTCTACCAGCTCCCAACAGCCTCTCTCAGCTCCCAACGACCTTCTTCTCCTCCAGTTCTGCCTCTTATGCTACTGGCAACAGTCTTCATGTGGGCCTCCCACATCCAGTACCTCATTTACTTAGTTCAGCAGGGGGTTATAAGTTGACCACCAGTTGTCAGTCCACTACACTACTACTTTAATGTTATAATTATTATAATTTAAAATGTCTTGTATGTTTTGTTAATAGTGTTACCCAGACTTTTATTATGTGCTTATGCTAAGCAGGACACAGAAATGTGCTTTCACAACCAATAACTTTGGAATGAAGCTAGATGTGGCAGAATCCTCTAAAGGAGACCAGTCAGTGGCTATGGTATATGGTAATGCTTACTTAGAAGAATGTGTTCTGTAAGATATCATAGCTAATGTGGAGAAAGAATATAAAGCAGAGCACTTTATGGTGGATGTGTACAGCTTAGGTTCACAAAAATTCTGTAATTGGAGAAAAGCTGGTGAAAATGGAAAAATTGATGGCTGCACATCTGTAAGAACAATTTTGCTTATAGCTTTATGTGTTCAGAGATATATTCCTAACATTATATGTGTTCTTGCAGGATAATTGCCCTAAGATATGAAACAGTTTCCTTGCATGAAATATGTCCACCTCTGGCTCAAAAGTTAACCTGCAGGAATTACTAGAGGAGAGAGAACTCAGAGATTACTGGAGAATGCACAATGAGAGCTAAGAATGGAAAAGAAGCTCAGAGCCCTTGCAGAAGGTCTCTAGTCCTTAGTGAAGGCACTGGTGCTTAGTTTAGTAGGCAGTAGAGAAACCACTGAAAGTAGTTATCAGGGTGATTGCAATCCACTTTCTATTGCTGTTACTGAACACCTGAGACTGGGTAATGTAAAAAGAAAAAAATTATGTCTTACAGTTCTGGAAGCTTGAAAGTCCAAGAGTGTGATGTTCATGCCTGCCAGAGGCCCTTCTTGCTGAATTCCAACAGGGTGTGGGGCATTACATGGTGGAACGTAGCAAGTTGCTGGCTTGGGTCGCTCTTCTTTCACATAGGAAGTCACTAGGCTCACAAACAGACCCCACTATCATGACCTTCCCAAATCCTAATTACATACGGAAGGTTTCATCTCCAAATACCATTAACATAAAAAAGTGGGGCTCAAGTTTTCAATACATGAGCTTTTGGGGGATGCTCCAAATTAGAGCAGTGATGATACTATTCCTAAAATACTAGATGCTTGACAACATTCAGTAGTAAGTGAGTGACTGATTGGAACCACCCTCAGGAAGTTATTAATTATTAATTACTTACTAATACCTTCATAGAAGAGATAATACAGGAGATGTACCAAGGCCCTGAGATCCAACAGAGGTGTGCTCAAAATTCCTCTTTTGGCAAAGTAAACTATCCCTTATACCCCTACTGATTTCACAAAACCCACAATAACAGACACTAGTGCTAGATTCCTGGAATCTTAGGATTCTGGGAAACCAGGAAAAGCTGTTCTAAAGTGCATTTAGTTCATATAAACAACAACTCTCTCTCTCCTTTTTTTTCTAATAAGACTTTCTTGTGACAGAATCACACAGCTGTTTTCTAAATCAAAAATCAGTTTGCTAAATTATTTTTACTAGTGGCATAGGGGTAATTGCTTATGGAAAACATCTGTTTCATAATTAGAAAACAAAGATTTCTTCACCCCAACTGAATGTAATTACTCTTGGACACTAGAGAGAAAGTTTTAGGATCATCATCAAAATTCAATGAGGACTGTTTACAGTGCAGTTTCTCTTTTCTGTTTCTTTTAAAGTAGCTGAGAGATTGTGAGAAAATCCGTGTTTACTAGCATTTTATAGGCTGTAATAGCACAAAGCAAAACTCCCAAAGCTGTATGGACTTGTTAAGACTCATAACTCCAGTAAATTTAACTCAGTCTGTTCAGAGAAATTCTACTTTGAAAAGAAATGAGGGCCAACCAGGGCATTAAGGGGTCTCTTCTGGCAGAGCCATAAACGGTTATAATTCTGGAGGCTCATTGAACTCCTACTGGTGACAATGGTTAGTTTAGATGCCATGGGCTGGATCTGATTCACTGTCTCTGATGATGTGTTGTGGACAAAGCTTACTGTGATTCCACACATCTTAAGAGTGCTATTGTAAGGTCTGAGGGTCAACCATGTCTTTTGTTTTTCAACCCATACTTGACACCTTTGTACACCATATCCTGAACTCTCTTGTTCTATAGCTCTTCCTATATCACATCTAGACTCTGATACTATTGTAACAGCAAGCAGAAACGGCAATTCGACACCCAGGATTTGGAGGCAGATTTATTTATGTCAATAGGCAATGATTGGGATCATTCCCAGAATATCAGGACCTGATCTCTGGTGGTCTAGAGCTTATAAGAGATAAGCAAGCAGAATGTACAAAGGCAGAATGGCTTGTCAATTGGGGACTGGTTTCTACAATGTGCATCACAGTGACCAGCCATTTGTAAGGGACAGGAGCAACCACAACTGCAACAGGAACTATTACCTGGGCAACTAACAAACTGAAATATACAGGCTGGTGTGTGTGTGTGTGTGTGTGTGTGTGTGTGTGTGTGTGTGTGATTTTCTGCAGTACTATTATTCTGTTTGTTCAGATTCTTGGACTTCCATGCTTAACCTAACCTTGATTTCACCAGTTTCCCTAATTTAACCTCACCAAATCTCTCACTTTTAACTTGTGCTTCCAAAAGCAGACCCCTTTCTGTGCTAGTCAAACAAGGACATTCTTTTCTCTTTCCTTACTTTCCCAAACTCCTTGTTTTTTGAAGTTACTCTTCCCCTGACCAGGGATATTGGTTATAGTTCTGTCTTATATTTTTTCCTCAGTCTACGTACTGTTTCCCAGGGAGTCTCATTCTTTTCTGCAACTTTAGTTTTTATTAAGTTGCAGTGTGTAACTAGTCATGGCCTGTCTTGTGTGCTCCAGATCCCTGTAGCCAACAAACAGCTGGCTGCTTTCTCTTCTGTGCTGTATTTGTGTCCTAGAGCTTCTGGAACACATTAAGGCAGGCTGAGTGGCTGGAGACAACAGAAATTCATTGTTCCACAGTCCCAGAGGTTAGATGTACAAAATCAAGGTGCTGGCCCTGGCCATGCTCCCTCTGAAGTGGGCGGAGTCTTTTCTTACCTCTTTTAGTTTTTGTGGATGCTGGCAAGGTGGAGCATTCTGCAGTTGGTGACAGCCTAACGCGAATCTCCACCTCCATCTTCCCGTCACCATATTGCTTTTGTGTACCCAAATTTCCCTCTTATAAGGACAACAGTCAATGCATTAGAACCTCCTCCTTCAAACTAATTTGACTGTTTGTTACCTTCACTATATCTAGAGAAACCCTACCTCCAAATAAAGTCACGTTCACAGATTCTAAGGCAATGTAAATTTTTGACAGACACCATTCAACCCAGTACAGATGTTTTACAGTTTTCTCAAGCTCAGACTCCCCAGCATGAGTTCAGCCTCTGCCCTTGAATTTCTTCTTCCTCAAAAGACCTCACACTAGTGAACAGCACTGCTATCCTCCCCACTGTTTAGATATTAAACCCAGGAGCCCTCCATGACTTTTATTTCTTGGCCTCCTTATTGAAGAATGTCAGCTTCTATCGATGGGACCTAAGAGTCTGCCAAAGTGATGTGAAGTCCATTCCCAATCCCACAGCATGTCTTTCCCAGATGACTGCACCAGCCTCACAACTGGCCCTGTTCTCTGCCCTCCTGTTCTCCATCTTGGAGGCAGAGAGGTCTCTTCCGAACACCACTCTCATTATCCTACAGCCTTGCTCAGAACTCTTCTGACCACAATGGAGGTGACGGAAGGTCATTCTCATACACAAGTACAGTTCCCTTCATCTCTGAGTGCAGAGCAGATCCAGTGTCCTGGAGGTTGGAAACTTCTGGCACAACCCTCAGATACCTGGACTCCGGTTGATACATTGTGTTAACTTGAGAAGTCTAATGCAGCAGGGGGCCAGGGTTCTTACTTCATAAACATCCTGAGTTTGTGGAAGAAGAGGGCAGGAGATGGTGTAGGCAGATAGCTGCTGTACATTATAATGGAGAGAAAGAAGCTTGCTCCTCCTCTTTTGCTCTTGGTGTGTTTGCTGTCTTCTATTACCTTGAACTATTGCCTTCTGCCATGTGTCACCCTGCCTAGGAGCCAGCTGAATACAGACTGAAACCTCCACAAACTGTGAGCTAAATAAACCCTTCCTTCCCTAATTTTGGGTATCAGGTATTTTGTCTCAACAACAAGAAAAGTAACCAAGGCACTCCTCTTCAGAGGATCTAAATGAGACTGAGTCCTGGCTGCTGGTAGTGGTGACATACTCATTACACATATTTGTTAGCTTCCTACCTGTCCTGGTGTTCCTTCACTAGGTGTCATAGGATCATTTCTCAAATAAACAAGTTATCTAAGGATGCTTGATTCAGGGTCTGCTCCAGAAGAAATAAAAATGACACAGAGTGCTCACTTTGGCAGCACATATACTGAAATTGGAATGATATAGAGATTAGCATGGCCCCTGCACAAGGATGACATGCAAATTCATGAAGCATTTCCATATTTTTCAGGGGCACCCCACTGCATAAAACAAATTTTAACAGACGTGAAAATCAAATAAGCAGTAACACAATCATAACAGGAGACTTTAATACCCCATTTCACAAAGAGATAGATCAACTAGACAAAAAGCAAAGAAATAACAGAACTAAACCAAGCTTGTGAACAAATGGACTTAATAGATGTTTACAGAGTGTTCCACCCAACAATATCAAAATACACATTCTTCTCAGCTGCATACAGGATGTTCTCTAAAATAGACTATATACTAGCCCGTAAAACATGCTTAAGTAAATGCAAAGGAATTGAAATTATCCCATGCATACTATCAGACCACAGTGCAATGAAATTGGAAATTATTGACAAAAGAAACAGCAAAAACTCCATAAACACATGGAAATTAAACAACACCCGCCTGAACAATCAATGGGTTATAGATGAAATTAAAGAAGAAATTAAACGCTATTTACAATCAAATGAAAATGCAGATACAACTTACAGGAACCTGTGGGATGCAATGAAAGCACTCCTCAGTGGGAAATTTATAGTGTTGAATTCCCCCATCAGGAAAGCAGAACAAGCACAACTAAACAACCTTATGTTGCACTTCAAACTTCTAGAAAAAGAAGAGCAAGTCAAACCCAAAGCCCAAAGAAGGCAGGAAATTATAAAGCTCAGAGCAGAAATTAATGCAATGGAGCCTAAGAAAACAGTACAAAGAATTAATGAATCAACCGGTGAATCAAAGACTTGGTTCCTTGAAAGAATAAATAAAACTGTTAAACTCCTAGTTAACCTTATCAAAAAAGGAAAGAAAAGAATTAATTCATGCAATAAAGAATGAAAAGTATGAAATAACTGCAGATCCTGTAGAAATTCAGAAGGTCATCAATACTTCAAAAATCTTTACTCTCATAGGATAGAAAACACAGAGGAAATGGTCGGATTCCTAGATACATATGAATTACCAAAGCTGAATGAAGAAGATATAAAAATCCTGAATAACTCCCTATTAGCCTACAGAATTGAAAATGTAATAAAAATCTTACCAGCAAAGAAAAGCCCAGGTCCTGATGGATTCACAGCTGAATTCTACAAAAAATTTAGAGAAGATTTAACATCAATTGTTCTCAAACTCTTTAATGAAATTGAAGGGGAAGGAATTCTCCCTAACTCATTCCTGGAGGCAAATATTATCATGATACCAAAATCAGAGAAAGACCCAACCAAAAAGAACTATAGGCCAATCTCCCTAATGAACATAGATGCAAAAAACCCAATAAAATACTAGCAAACAGAATGCAGCAAATCATCAAGAAGATTATACATCATGACCCAGTGGGATGCATCCCAAGAATGCAGGGATGATTCAATATATGCAAATCAATTAATTTACTACACTGTATCAATAGCACTAAGACAAAAATCACATGATCATCTCAATTGATGCAGAAAAAGCTTTTGATAAAGCCCAACACTCATTCATGATAAAACCCTACAGAAAATCAGAACGGATGGTCTTCACCGCACTCTGATAAAAGCCATCTATGACAAACCAACAGCCAACATCATACTAAATGGACAAAACCTGAAAGCTTTCACTTTGAAATTAGGGCCAGGACAAAGATGTCCACTGTCACCACTCCTACTAAACATAGCTCTGGAAATATTAGCCAGAGCAATTAGAAAAGAGAGAGAAATAAAAGGAATAAGGATAGGAAAGGAAGAAGTGAAATTATCATTATTTGCAGATGACATGATACTGTACATAGAAGACCCCCAAAACTCCACCAAGAGGCTTATAGATTTAATAATCAAATTCAGTAGCATAGCTGGATACGGAGTCAATACTCAAAAGTCATTAGCATTCCTATAAATAAACAACAAACACACTGAGAGAGAAATTAGGGAAACCACCACTTTCACAATAGTATTCAAAAAATGAAATACTTAGGAATTAATATAACAAAGGAAGTAAAAGGTCTATATATTGAAAACTACATCACTCTGAAAAAAGAGATTGAAGAGGATTTCAGAAAACGGAAAGATATTTCTTGCTCATGGATGGGAAGAACCAACATTGTGCTGTGCTGCCGAAAGCTTTGAAATGCTCTCCATTCAAGACAACGATGTTGAATCCTGTTTGATGAAGGGTTCCCTGAAGAGTACAGCCTCTCCAGGGAAGATTTCTATTTTGTTCCACCTTAGACGAAGGAGCCTTTGAGTCTTCGAGTCTTCTCCTTGCTTCCCAAATCACCTTTTCCACCTCTATGGTACATAATGGAATGTCCATTCCAAATGCAAGTGGAGTGGGATGTCGAGATTTTGGCTTCAGTTTTACCCTGGTAAGGTGTCTTCACTTCTGTTAATTCCTCTGTCCATCATAACTCTCTTTCACATCAATCTATCTCTAATTTATTTATTTATTTGTTCATTTACTTGGTCTTTTTGAGACAAGGTCTCTCTATGCAGTTCAGGCTGATTTTGAACTCATTTTTTAGTCCAGGAGTGGCCTGGACTAAAATCACAATGATCCTCCTATCTCAGCCTCCTGAGTGCTGGGATTACAGGTGTGTGCCACCACACCTGGCCTACCTCTAGTTGGGAAGGTGAGAGTCTTAGGCTCAGAGAGCAAAGTCTGAGCTCTCCTTGGTGATTACATCATCATCCCTCTGCTATCTGGGTAGAGGGGACTTAGAGATCTTATTATTCAAGTGGAGACACCAGAAATACAGGCATATATTGTTCTATGTGATTCACTGTGTTATTCAACAAATGTTTGTTAAATATCTGCTCTGTATGCACAATTACAAGAATTGAAATACTTCAGTGACTAAAATAAAAGGCTTGGTGTGGGTAGGGAAAATGGGCATTATACAATTTAATTGAAAAATGTATGGCATCGGATGGTGACAGATTCTAGGAAGAAAGATGAAGGTTGAGTGGATAGAGTGAGGGGGGCCTTGTTTCTAGCACTGTGGCTGAGAGAGGCCTTTTTGAGAGCATGACATTAGAAAGGACACCTGTAGAAAATAGGGGACAGAGTCATGTGCGTGTTTCCAGAAGAGGAAGCACCTCATGCAGAGGCCAGAGCCAGGATCGCCCCAGGTGTACTTGGCAACTGGCAAGGAGGCCAGCGGGGCTGCCCCAGAGAGAGGTGGAAGAGGAGAAGCAAGCAGGACCCCAGCAGGCCGTGGAAGGGCTTCGGAGATTATTCTGAAGAAGCTGAGAAGTGACAGCGTGGCTGTGAGCAGAGTAGAGGATTGATTTATGATCAGTCCTCTGGAATCTGATTTAAGATACAGGAGGAAGTGTCTTTCTCCTGCATTGAGGGGACCCTGAAGAAGGTGAGGCAGAAGTGAGCAGACTTATTGAAATAGATGTAATCCAGGATATATTTTCTATAAACTGGAATTTTTCAAGAAAGTATGCAAGAAATATTTTTATAAAGTACAGATTTTTTTTTCTCCATGAAAATGTGACAAGAATCTGAAGTCCAGAAATGGTAGATAACTTTTCCCAGTTCACAAAGCCGCTAAGTGGGAAAACCAGGATTTGAATACAGAGAACTCCCAAGTGCAAATATCTAACCTCTTCTCTACATTGCACCCACATTTGGTTCACTGATTTATCTGTATTATCTGGGAGGTAGATGTTACTATCTCCCTGTTGCATCTGAGGAAACTGAGGTCAAAGAAGTTAAATAATCAACTAAGTTTTCCTGAGATATGACATCAAAAGCACAATCTATAAAAGATCACCTCGATAAATTGGACTGCATTAGGTTAAGAACTTGTGCTTCTGAAAAGACACTGTCAAGAGATAGAAAACATGAGCTAAAAACTGAAGAAAATATTTGCAAATCATATCTGATACAGAATTTATATCTAAGTATATAAAGAACTCAAAACTATAAGAAAATACCCCTACTTAAAACTAACCAAACACTCACGGCACAACACTGCTATGATTTATGTCTAAATGACCCCCAAGACCCTCGTGTGAACAGACCCTGGACTTCTGGAAGGTGGTGGGTGGTGAGGGTATCATAGCTGACTTGTCAGGAAACAGGCTGTGGTTAGAAGAGGTGGGTCCCTGGGGGCATGCCCTGGATGGGTACATCTCTTTTCCTGGCTCCTCCATTCACTCTGCTTCCTGGGTGCCATGAGATGAGTAACTGTTCCTCTGTGATGCCTCCTAGCCATGGCATCCTGCCTTAGAGTCAGCCAACTACGGGCTGAAAGATGAGCCAAAATAAACCTCCCCTCCTTCGAGTTGGGGGTGTTGGGTACTTTGTCCCAGCAACAAGGAAAGTGACACTGCACCAAAGAAGACATATCAGTGACAAATAATAGTAGTCATTTGAGAAATATAAATTAAGATCAAAAGTTTCTACCATATGCCTGGCTAAAATAGAATGGCTAAAATTGAAATGGCTAACAACATCGAGTGTTTGACCAGGATGTGGAGAAAGGGGTGGACCATGTTCATTGACTGTCCTGGTGGAAATGTTAAGTCGTACAGTTTCTTTGTTAAGCCGTATAGTTTCTTTGTTAAGCAGTCTTGGCCAGGCATCGTGGTGCACACCTGTAATCCCAGCATTCTGGGAAGCAGTCTGATAGCTTCTCAAAAAGTTAAACATATTCTTAGTGTGTGATCCAACCTTTGCAACTCTTAATTGTTTATCCAAGAGAGAAGCAGCTATCTATCTAAATAAAGAGCTGCACAAAGATGTTCACCACAGCTTTATTTGCAATAGCGAAAAACTGGAAACAACTCAAATGTCTATCAGCACAGAATAGGAAAGTGAACTATTTCCACACTCACCACAACAAGGAGTGGACCCCCGATACAACCTAACAGCTCAGATGAGTCTCAGAAGAATTACACTGAATGAAAGAATGAAGATGCAAGAGTTCATATTATTTTAGTGCATATGTGTGTAACTCTAGAAAATGCAAATGAATCCAAAGTAACAGAAAGAGCAGCAGCAACTGGGACAAAACTAGAAAAGAGAAATTTCAAAAGGGCAAGGGGAAACCTTGGAGAGTGATGGGTACAGTCACAATCTCCAAGACGGTGATGATTTCATGAGTCTAAATGTGCCAAAACTTATCAGGTTGTACTCTTTATCTTAGAGTCTACTTTGTCTCGTGTTAGTTTTGCCATGTTAGCTTTCTTACAGTTGAAGATGTACTTGTTACATCTACATCAATGATTGTATGGAGGTATACCTTTGTTTTGTTTTGTTTTTTGTTTTTTTTTTCTGGTACCAGGAATCGAACTCATGACCTTGCACTTGCCAGGCAGGCTCTGTGCCGCTGAGCTAAATCCCCAGCCCCCTGGAGGTATACCTTAATACAGTTTTTTTTTTCTTTTTCTTTTTGAATAACCTGATAAAGTTCTCACACACAATAATTGACAAAACCACAAACTTGATACAGGACTATCTGATTCTAAAGGCTATGCTCCCGAGCCCTCTGTAATTAAGACTTGCTCTGTAATGCAAGTAGCCAGTCTTAGTCTGTGTGGTTGGGCATCCCCATATTGGATTATTTTGGAACAAAGAATAGCATTCTTTCATATACCTCTGAGGTGAGGGAAAAATAATCCAAAATTTCTGCAGGGCAATTAGGCAATGTCTTGAAAGATTTATGAATGCATATAAGCTTTGCTTTATGAATTCCAAATCTAGGCCTCCATCTTGAGAAAGTAATAATAGATTTCTGCAAAGACATCTTTGCAGCTGAATAAACACATTTTTTATAAAAGTAAAAATTGAAAAATTAATCTGTATCATATAGCTTTTGAAACTAGTAGAATGTTTAGTAGAATATTTTCTGACATGAAAAACCATTTAAGCTATGTTATGTGAGTGGAATCCTCTTAATGAAAACCACCATCCATGTAAAGAAAAAAGTCTGGGAGTAAGTTTTAACAAGTTACCAGGGTGGCTACTTTTGGAAGAATAAAGATTACAGCTATTTTAATTCTATTCTTTGTGCTGTTTGTTTTTCCAGTTTTTCACAAATGGCTATGCAATAATTTTGTATCAGATTAAAAAATAAGTAGCTGCCACTATAAAAGAAGGTGAATCTATACGTATATGTATACACTGAATCTATACGTATAACATAGGATCATAAACCTCATGGTTCAAGGAAACAGTGTTCCTAGTTGGGACGGGGGGGGGCATGCGTGTAACAGAGACTAGCAAGATAAGTGTGGTAGAAGATTCATAGTTAGGAAAGGGAAGAGTATTTTTTTTTTATTTTAAAGATAAAAGGAGGGAAACATTAACAGACATACAACATTTTACAACATATCACAAGCACAATACAGACAATACAGAGTTACAAACAA
>NW_004955478.1:4111135-4120132 GCF_000276665.1 Chinchilla lanigera | reverse complement strand
TCTTCCTTTCCTATCCTTATTCCTTTTATTTCTCTCTCCTGTCTAATTGCTCTGGCTAGTGGTTCCAGAAGTATATTGAACAGGAGTGGTGACAGCGGACACCCTTGTCTTGTTCCCGATTTTAAAGTAAAACCTTTCAGTTTTTGTCCATTGAGAATGATGTTAGAAGAGTATTTTTTATCTTAATGAGGATCCTCTGTCCAGATCAAGGGTTTTAATGTATAAAATTTATATATAAAATTTGCAGATGAACTGGTGTATCTATATGTCAGATCACTGCTGATTTCCCATTCTCATCTTCTTAGCATGAAGTCACTTTATCTCCTATCTCTGTTTGAAACCTTAAGGCCAGGTAATCATACTATGCCTCCTTCCCCAGCAACCTTAGTCATTGCCACGTGGCTGCATATGCTCCGCTCTTCCTTCTCCCCATACTGCTGTGCATCTCCTTTCATTGGCCCCTCCTTTCTTTCTGTCACGGTCATATTCTCTGAAATCTCCATGCATGAACCCCCAAGATTCCCCTACATCTTTGATCTCTCCGAAGATCATCCTTGCTTCTCTTTGGCATTTTAAATGTGTGTGTTCACCCAACTTAAACAAATCCCTCTCCATACATCCAACCATCTGTTGGACTCATTTCCCTATTTCACAGGAAACTTGAATATGACATATACAAAATAGGCCTCTTCATCTTTCCCCTCAAATAAGTTCTTGCCTTTATGCTATTTTCCTTTTGGGAAATATGAAGTATAATTTACATATATATTTGTGATCCAGCTCGTTAGTACATTAACCTAGCCAGTCCCTTTATGTAGGTATAATACTCTATCATGGATGTCCTTTGAAGAGATCTAAAAATGTGTCAGCATCCAGTTATCCATATCAGAGGGACTGTCCCCAAGGCAGCTACTACCAATCCCTCTATTGTCACGACTTCAATTGACACCTGAGGTTTTGCTAGATAATATAGTGATATTAGAAATACTTTTATTGGTGAAAACAGTAGCTTACTGATTAGCATTATGATTATTAGAAATGAGCTGGCATTGGAAAAATGAAAGCACTAGGTTTTATGTGTTAGCTACAGATGTTTTAAAGACACTCATTACCTTGAATGAGCAGAGAGTGAAAATCTTGTAAGATTGTGGCCCATACCCATAGAGTGGGCATCTGCAGTTGAGTCACTGTGTCCAGCCTTTGATCCTGAAGCATTTCTGATTGCCTGAGCTGATTGAGAGTAACAAAATCCTGCTTCTGGAATACTGTTCTGTCTGTCTTGATGAAACTTTTCCTATGAATGGGATGTTCATAAATTCCAAAAGTCAGAAAACTTGTACCTTGAATTTGAGACTACAGTAATGATATCATGAACTATTTTGCATCTTCTTGCCAATAAATGGTTGATGTGAAAATTAATCATGATATGTCAACTTGACTGGATTAAGAAATGCCTAGCAGATTAGTAAAACAAACTTTTAGATGTGGCCTGGTGGGTCATGGAGACCCGACTTTGGGTACTTTTGAAGTCACTTTCACTTGCTGGGACATACTACCTGACACACACAACTTATAGGAGAAGAGGTTTGTTCAGGCTCATGTTTTCAATCCAAAGTTGATTGACTCTAACATAGAAATGGCATGGTGAAAGGGCCTGGCCCAATGAAAGGTGCTCATGGCATGGTAGCAAGAGAGCACAGAGAGAATGGAGAAGCCAGGGACAGAGACAAGCCTTTTCAGGTTTTGTCCCCAGTGAACCGACTCCAACCGGGCCCCATCTCTTAAAGCACATTTAGCACGTTCAGTATAGTGCCTCCTTGATCCAGTCACTGCCCCAAATCCTGCTTCTGCATACATGAGCGCTTTGGGCATTGTTCTTCACCTAAACCATAACAGATACTATGTCTCGTCCCTGGCCCTTTCTTTTCTGGTGCTGATTCCCTGCTCTGCTTCCTGGCTGGCATGAACTACTCATCTTTACTCTCCCATGTCCTTCCGCTATGGCATTTCTGTCTTGGAGCCAGCCCACCATGTACTGAATTCATGAAACTGTGAGCTAAACTAAATCTCTCTTCTTTTATATTGTGGGTGTGGGTATTGTGTTTTGGTGATTGGAAAGTTTATTAATATTGTTGTCAGTTAAGTGCCTAGGTGCTGGAACAGTTCTTCTGACACTTGCTTTTTTATAGTCTGGAAGGAATGTTGGTTCTTCAGGAGCTACCATTATTTTCAAGAACTTCTGATCTGTGTGTGACTCTGACCAATTCACAATAGAAGTATATGTAAAAATAATAGACTCCCTCATTCAACATCATATGTGTATTAGTCAGCTTTGCCATCACTGTGACACAATACCCAATACCTACAATTTAAAGGAGGAGATATTTAATTTAGCTCATCATTTCAGGGGGTTTAGTACATGGTCAGTTGGCTTCAAGGTGGGAACATCATGACAGAGGGGCTTGGCAGAGGAAATTTGCTCACCTCATGGTGACTGGTGAGCAGAGCAGGGAAACAACATCAGAGAAGACAAAGAACACTGGAGAAACTATCTGTATTACCTCAGGTGATGCTTTCCCACACACTCAGACATGTGCATTACTAATCCCCTGGGAGTGTCTTAGTCTAGTCAATGTTGTTGGCATATCACAATTGATAGTCACGTTAGACAGTTAAAAGTTAGACTTCACACAGGCAAGTACAAAGTCCTTCATCTGGACAATTTAGAGTTGTTGTTCCAAAGAAAAACTTAAGCTTCAGGAACTATCTGGGAGAAGGCCGAAAAGGAGGAGTTGAAAGATTATCTGGTGGCCACATTCAAGCCAAGAGGGCATGGACTGGGCAGCCCACTATGGGGAGACAGCTGTAGTAAGGAATATTGAGATGAAATCTTGAATCCTGCATTCGTGAAGAAAAGACTAGCTAAAAAACATGTACCATTGCAATTATCTTTACCCTGAAAGATTTATCACTTATTTCCTTCTCTTAAATCAGTACCAGACTAGACTCAAGCATGAGCTAGTACATAATAGCTGTAGCCTACAATCAGTAGGACAGGGCAATTAAGGGCAGGGCTATCTAGGTTGAGGAAGGAGCAAGCAGTTCAGGGTCAAGTCCAGTCATCTCTGTCTACCTATTCTGCATTTTCTGTGGTTTGAGATTAGAGTTAACTTTTAAAGGATCAAAGGCAGGTGCCAAAAATCTAACAGGAGATTTTGTTCTTGGAGAGCTGTCTTGACTCACCAAATATTTAACCATATTTAAATTTTTGGATAAGATAATGGTAATACTATGAAGTGTTTAAGGATTAGTTGGCTCAGGTATTGTAACAAAGTACCATAGACTAGATAGCTTTATGAACAAGAGAATGTATTTCTCCCAATTCTGGAGGCTAAAAGTGTGACATCAATTATGTGCCATCATGGTTAGGTTCTGGTGAGGGTTATCTTTCAGGTTACAGGCTGTGAAGTTCTCACTGTATCCTCATGTGGTAGAAAGAGGACCAGCAAGAGAGTTCTTTGGGGTTCCTTTAATAAGGGTGCAAGTTCCATTTGTTACAGCTTCACTCTCAAAGACCCCACTTCCTATTTCCATTATATTGGGAATTAGGGTTCCAACTTCCGAGTTTTGGGACTACACAAACATTCAGGTCATAGTGCCAATGTGTCATTTAGCTTCTGACTGTATGTTGCTTGAAATTCCAAGAGGCAAAATCAGAATGATTGTCATGGGGGTGGTATGATGCTCACACACTGAAAAAGAGCAGCAAACTTTCCCAAAGGCTGTGGAAGGGAGATTTATCCTAATTATATCTCTATGTCCATTGCTTTATTCTGGTGGTGAGCCCCGCACCTAGTGACAGGCAGTAGCATTACTGGAGTGAACATTTTGGTGAAGAGAAAATAAATCTTGCAGTTGTGAGAGGCCTGGGAGTGTTAGAAGGCAAATATCATGAACAATAAGACAATGACAAGTGCAATGTGTCATCTTGTGAGTTTTGCACAGAGAGCTAATGAGGAGTAGAAACTGGCATCTTTGTCCTCTGTTCCCTTTGCCTGTGAACATCCCTCCCACTTTCTCCTTCTCAGCCCTCAGATGTCAGCCTGGAATCATACCCTCCCATCTTGCCCCATTGCCCATGTGGGTTAAAGTTCCCTTTTACAACCTCCTGTGCTACAAGCAGCACGCTCCTCATCACCATACTGTAGTTATTCATCTGCGCTCCCACCTAGATAGGAAACTCCAGGAGGTCCAGGGCCCCGATCTGTCCATACACATGTGTGTCTCTAGCACTTAGCACAATACCAGGGACAGAGCAGGACTTCAATCAGTGATTGCAGGTGGAGAAATGCTTCATTTTACTTCTCTTGGCCAAGGGGAAGAAGAACAGCAGGGACAAAGAAAAGGAGGTTGGTTGGCATGAAAGGCATAAACTATAATTTTACTCAAGGCTTATTGATTCTCTCTCCCTCTTTCTTTACACTCTATCCCACTTCCTCTCTAAATCAGACATCTATATAATTTCTACCATCAACCATTCCCCATTCTTTTCCTTTCCAAATTAAAGTGAGTTTTGATCACAGTGCACTGGGTGGGTATGCGCACTGTATTTCCCAGAGATATCCAGGATTAGGTGTACGCTGCGGTAAAGAGAAGGGAAAGGTAGGGAGTGTTAGGGATGCTGTAATACACAGCTGAGATCCCACCCTGCCCCAGCACAGGTGCTCATTCTGACAGAAGCCCAGGGTCTGCCTGTGGTTCCTGGCTGGATCCTTCCCCTCTGCTCGAGTCAGCTTCCTTCTGAAGAGCACATCCCCTCCCATGGGCAACTCACATCCAGCTGATGGAGAAGTACAAGGACTCAGTCTTCTTGCCTCCCTTCAGGGTAATGTTGAAGGGTTGTCCCAGCCCTAGAGTTTCCCGTGGGATGGGCTGAGGCCAGTGCTGGGACTTCATCACAGCTCAAGTCCATTTCCCCATCGTGTTTCCCTTACTTCTTTACAAGTGGTGCTCTGTGGAACACAATCAACTCTCTTTATGAAAACCTCTGTCTGTCTCCTAGGGAGCCTGTCCTAAGACAGAGAGCTGAGACTCTGTATGTCCATATGCCTGTGTATGAACGTTCCTTGGTAAGAACTATTCATGTAATGAATATATTTGAGAACTTTAATGTAACTCATGGTGACTGTGCCAGCCCGCACAGGGGTCAGAATGAGTTCATGTCAACAATTGTAATAAACCGTCTTCACTGTGGATTACTGCTACTCAGTATGGAAGGAAGAAGAGATCTTTCTTATATCTACACCCCTTATTCCTGGGTGTTGCCAAGGCGGACCTCATATGCGCTCATAAGTAAATCTTTGCATTGCATTTGGCCTTTGCCATGTTGTTTTCCTTCTGCCCAGGTGCTTTAATATTATTTTATTCCTGCCGAGCTGTACACTGGGACTTTGCCGCAGCAATGCAGAAGCCGCTGCCAATGAAGGTCATGGCATCTCCAGCAAAGGTGCTGTCTCTCATCAGCCCAGGATTCTTTTACCTCTTCTAGCTCCCCATCATTTATTGTCTCTAGGGGCTCAGACTGTCAGCGCTGGAACCTTGGGTAGTTAACTTGCTGGTGCATCAGAAGTACCCAAGTTGCTCATGTTGTCTGCCCAGTAGGATCCTCTATCTCTTCATTCCGTGTCACCTGCATTGGTAACATTGTCCTGACTGATACTGTCTTGGCCCCATCATCTCATGGCAGGTCTATCATTTAACTTGTGATATCACAATGGGCTGCTGGCCCCTGTGAATATGAATATGGTTTTCTCTCCAGTTTTTCTGTTCCTATTCAGCTGTGATGCTGTTCCTATTCAGCTGTGATGCTGTTATACCAGGAGTGGATAGGTAGACACAGGTAGAAAGACGCAGTCAAAAGACTGTACTCTGAGAAAGCAGAAGTGAGCCTTACAGAGTGTACCCAAAGGAAGATCAGTGCAAGTACGAGCAAGGCCCAGCTGAGCTGATGAACACTTCATGGCAGACTGGCCAAATTACATCTCTCAGTCCAAGATCCTCATTAAAGGCCTGCACGTTGGAGACATTTTGACCTATCAAGGTGCATCATTATGGCAGACTGGGCATAATAATAGTAATTTAAATGGAGTTAAAAGGAGAGTCTAAATTAGAATGGAGATTTACATTTCAATGTCTCTCAAGAAGCATCTGTTGGATAAAAAAAAAAAATGCCCACTGAGGCAATTAAGAACAAAGTAATAGTTTGAAGGTAAATTTAACCAGCCGTAGCATGCAAGGTTTAGGAATATGCGGTGCGTTTGTGGCTTTGGTCCTATTGTTTTCTTCTAGAATATTTTATTACAGAATAGTTTTCCACAGCCACTGGGTCTGTACCATGTTGCTCAGCAATGCTAACTTAGGACTTTTCAGCAAAGCTTCTTTGTCCTTACTGGCAGAGCCATTGCTACATAGCTATGTGTTTCCCCGTTAGAGAGACCAAAATGACTCTCTTGAGGAAACCTGGATGGAAGAGGAAATACGTTTTTCTGTTTCTATCTGTGCTCCACACAACCTTTCACATACACTGTACCCAGCAGGGTGTCTGTAAAATAGCATCTCTGGAGAAAAGGAGGGAAGAAAGGTCATTTTATTGCTTTACTTTATAATACCTAACAGAGGACATGTACAGCATAGGTGTGGGAGTTTGGCTAACTTATGGTAAAAGGAAAATCAAGGTTTCCTGTTTACCTCTTATTTTCATTCCTTCCTTCCTTCATTTCATTCTTACTTTTCACTGAAGTGTTAAGGAGTGGCTAGGACTTCCTGCCAGGACTAACATTTTATATGGACAAAGAAGGTATCATTTGAGGACCAAAAATATCAATACCTACAATCTTCCCAAAACTCTCACTTCTCATAAGTATCTTTCCTTAAAATAAGGTGGAGCATTTAAATTTGGGATAGGTAATCGTGTTACTTGGAATCTTGAATGAAGCATTAAAATATTGTAATATCTCTAAATAGTTAAGGAAATTCCCAGTCCAGCAAACATCCATCCATTCATCCATCCATCTGTCCATCTATCCATCCATCCATCCAACATCAATTCATTCATTCATCCATCATCCATCCATCCATCCATCTGTCCCTCTATCCATCCATCCATCAAACATCCATCCACTTGTTCATCCATCATCCATCCATCCAGCCAGCCATCCATCTGAAGAAGGAGATGAGTGTTTTGTGTTGAGAGGACAGCAGGGTCACAGGCTGCAAGGAATGACAAGCTTGGTGTTCCTACAGAAAAAAGATAGATTACTGAGCTACAGCACAATGAAGAGTGGGGAGAAGAGGCAAAAGACGTTAGGAGAGGAAGTCAGAAAGGAGAGGGGTAACTGTGGCACCAGGTCATGGAGATCTCCGTAGGCCATGGGTAAAGATCTGATGAGTTTGTTCTCAGGATGGAGGGGACTCATTTGTGAGCTTTTATCCATGGGAGTGACATAACATAATTTGCAATTCAGAAGCATCACAGAGGCTGTGTGGAGCAAAGATTTTTGGGGATCAAGAATAGAAACTAGGGATCCAAGAAAGAGATGGTGATGTTGATGGAGAAGAAAGGACAGATGCAGAATATGAAGCTGAAGGACATTGAGAGACAGGGCAAGAGGGTAGCCAACAATGTTCCTAGATATATGGCTTGGTGAGAGGTTGGCATCACAGTTTGGAACTTGAAACACTGGGGGTGGTCAGCCTTGAAGAACGAAGGGAAAACCAATAGTTCTGTTTTGTGAATTCTTCAGTTTTCAACATCCATGCATTCCCGGAGGAAAGGTGTCCAGTAGGGAGGAGGATATGCATGGCTGGGGCTCGTGAAAAAGGCCAGGCTGTGGATAGACGTTTGGAAGTTATCAGCAAGTAGAATGTGTTTAAGGCTGTGAGACCAGAAAAGGCCACTTTGAGGGGAGATCGTGGCTAGAGCAAAGGGCACTCCAACACTTAGAGATGGGTAAGGAGAGAAGGAGCCAGCGAAGAGGTCATCGTCAGCTCAGTTTGAGGCTGGTGAGGATGGGGAGTGGGAGGTCATCAAAGTCAATAGACTTTTTACTGACACTTGTAAGACTGAATTTCTCACACCAGAAATCAGGTCTGCAGCTTAAGTTGGCTGTCTAGGCTGTACAGCCTAATAAGTTCCTCTGCATAGTAGATGACTGACATGGAGTAATTTCTAGTTTGGAGAAGCAAAGAAGATAAGGTTTCTGACATTGTCCAGTGAACTAGGATTCTAGGGAAAATTCCACATTATTGAATTAAAATACTCATTGATTTCTCAATTCATCCAGCCGAGCCAAGCTTGTGAGCTTGCTTCCTGCCCTGTGCTCATCATCAACTAGCTTAGTAACCTTGACCGAATTATTTAACCTCTCTGAGCTTCACATCTCTGATATGCCACATTGAGTTGTTAGTGCTTACTTGATCGTGTGTGTGTGTGTGTGTGTGTGTGTGTGTGTGTGTGTGTGTGTGTAACAATGGAGACAGCACATGGCTAAGGCTCTGTATGGTTATTTTTTATAGTGGTAGTCACTGCATGCGCCTTCCCTTCCCTCCATACTGTGCTCTACGCTCAGTATTGTGCTCAGTTTTACTTTTCTCTTCCATTTTGCAATGTCTTTTATCCTCTTCTTTGCCTTTCCACTTCATTTGTCTTCTGTTCTATATCCTTTACTCAATAATCAACAAGAATTTTTAAAGCTTGGTCTATGTACTCAGGTCTGCAACAAACACTGGGCACCATGAGCCCTTCCTGAGCTATATAACTCTACATCTCTTTTCCTTCCTTCCTTCCTTCCTTCCTTCCTTCCTTCCTTCCTTCCTTCCTTCCTTCTCTCCTTCCTTCCTTCTCTCCTTCCTTCCTTCTCTCCTTCCTTCCTTCCCTCCATCCACCCATCCATCCACCTACCCACCCACCCATCCACCCATCCATCCACCCACCCACCC
>NW_004955478.1:4077753-4111035 GCF_000276665.1 Chinchilla lanigera | reverse complement strand
CCATCCATCCATCCATCCATCCATCCATCCATCCATCCATCCATCCATCCACCCACCCGTCCAACCATCCACCCATCCACCCATCCACCCATCCACCCATCCACCTACCCACGCATCTATCCACATACTCAGCCAGCCAGCTAAGCCTTCAGCCTCTTGGTGCCTCTTTACTCCCAACTGATTTTTTTTTAGTAATATAACATTAATTTGAGACTTTCTTGTGATTTGTAATAATGCCAAGTTTGCATATTTGCTTTTCCAGTGAGACTGCATTTCTTGGGTGTAAGGAGAACATCTGATAATTTAAAAAATAGTCAGAACATAGAGGAAAAGGCCAGATACCCAACAAACACACAACATCCTCATGTTAGGATAAAATGAGACCTGGAAAGTGATCTGCCCAGCCTAGCTGGAGAAGTCCTCCAAGCACAGCCTTCCCCTTGAATTTCTGCCAGACTGCTGCAATGTGGCCATTTTCAGACTGTGATTTACAAGATGGGCAGAAGTGCCTCAATTACACAAATCACGCAGTGCTGCCTAAGAAAAAAGCCTGCCAACCGCAGAGAAGTCTGCTGACGTTCATTTTTGCTGGCTGCAGCCCTCAAACATCTTGTTTGCCCTCTGTCATAGGTGCATTCACCTCTGAGTCACCTTGTGCTCTCGTTAGAGTCTTCTCGCATTTCTAGCAATAGCCATTACATTACTGCAAAACCACACCTGACAACCCAAAGCCTGAGTCCCATGGCATTTAAAAAAAAATTAATTCACTTCTTTGCCAGACACTCAATTCGTAGCTAGGGAGGAATGGGCATTGGAGTGGCCTGAGGGGACAGAATGGTGATTATCAATCTCTAGGAAATCAAAGCCCTCAAGGCAGACAACAGACAACCATAATCCATTGTGATAAATATTATAAAGATGGAGAAGAAGAGAGAACTAATTCTGCCTGTGAGCCGGGAGAAAGGCTCACAGAGAAGGTGGAAGATAACTAGGAGTTCTCCAAGAGAAAAGGAAGGAAGGACAGTTGTAGCAGAAGGAATATTATGTCCTAAGGCACAGAGGAGTGTAAATCCGGGATAGTCATTGTGTGAAAGGGGCAGGCTGGGGTTTGAAGGAGCTGGGTGAGAAGAAGCAAAAGATTAGGCTGGAATTGAGTGACATGCTAAGATTTTGGCTGTAACTCTATGTAGGAAATGGAGAGCCACTGAAAGATTGAGTAGATCTGATTACATTTGTGTTTCAGAAAATTTTCTCTGAAAGGCAGAAAGATGTCCAGGTGATTGTTCAGTATAGAGAAGAGAGGGTGAGAGGTAAAGTGGAAGGCACATGGAGACCAGAGATGCCATTAATATGAGAAACAATTAGAGGGTAGGAGCAATAGGTGGTTAACCCTAAGCTTTCCAGTTCCAACAGCTTAGCAGCTGACACGTTTACTAAGTGAGATGGGGAAGGCTAGAAGGAATAAAAATGTTGAGGGAATGTGATTATTTTGGGGTTGGGACATGCTGAATTTAGAGACACCCAGCCAAGTCAAGAACTCAAAGAAAGATAAGTGAAGATTTAAGTTGTCCCAGATTTTCTCTGCCTTGATTTTTACTTACAGATCAACAACTTTAGAGTATAATGGGAAACTTTATCTTACTGAGTTTCAGCTTTAGATAGATTTGGGTTCAAATTCCTTCACTCTCATTTAGGGACAGCCTGACTTTATACTTTTCCCAACCAGCTACCAGCCAGTGTTGACAATGGAGAAATGGTGGCTAGTAATATCAATCTATAGGGTCCTTGTGATAATGCAGACACAGGACAGCACTTCGTTAGCAGTAATTCATGTAGGGAATCTTGTTGGGTATGAGGAAAATAAGGACAAGAGACAAGAGCTGGGTCAGGTGGTGTTACCTCTTACCTGATGGGATGAGAACTGACTTCAACAGTAGGGATGTTTATTTTAGACACTTGCAAAGTTAGTATCAGGAGAGATAATGTTGCTTAGCAACTAACGACTGTAATTGTCCAGGCAGGATGCCTTTTTCAATGCTGATATAGCTTGACAGCTTGAGGCACTCTGGCTCTGTTCTGCCCTCACACAAATGACCAAGATCCACCTCCAGTGGCTCCCAACAATTAGCACTGTGTTATAAGTACTCAAGCAGGACCTGCACAGACTTAGTTATCCCACTTTTCAATAAAAAACAAACACAAGTAGAAGATCATCTTGGTAAATGGGTGCAGGGATTCACTTTGCGTGACAACACCTTATCTTCCTCACCTTAATTATTCCTGGAGGAAGGCTGCAGGTTTCAAAGGATTGTAGGTTGACTGATGATTCAGCTCATGCATTCACTTTTCCAGCATTCCAGAAAAAAAATTGTTGGGAAAAACCCCAAAACTTACTGTCCACACAGCAGCCCTCAGCGATTACTGCAAGTGCTCAATTACATGGTTATTCACAAAGTGCAGATTATAGGGTTACTTAGCTGAAGGCTCTATGACTAGACCAGATAAAATTCACTAAAAAAAAAAAAAAAAACCCAGACACGGAAACGTTGGGTATTTTCTGAACGTATGCCGGTATGTAGTTCTGCTCAGCAAGAAATAGGAACAAAACAAAATGAAATGAAGCACAACTGTGAGCAAGATTTTTTCCCCTTCTGTTCTGTTTGACTTTTCAAACACGTGGATATCCGAGACCTAGGCTTGGTTACAAGGAGCAGGCCTTGTTGTAAAAATAGCAGTTAATGTGGTAGTAAAATGACAAAAGCACAAGATAATTGCAATTATTATGTGAGTTTCAAGAGTTTCTTACTGGATCTATATTTTGAAACTTGGAATTCAGTTTTGCATACAGGCAGTGGTATGCATGTCTCCAGGCCAGGCTGGCAAGTATCCTAATCTAGCAAACACCACCATCTTCCAGGCCAGACACCGAGAAGCTAGTTTAGACATCTTCTGGTTCCACTGTGGCATCCTCTCCACCACCAGATCTTGCCAGTCTATCTCTTGCCTGCTCTCCATCTCCTTCCAAGCTATTTCATCTCTTGCCTGTACCACAGCATTACTGTCCTAACTGGGGTGTCTTATCTCTGACGCTCTCTCCCTGTGATGGGCAGGGTCATTCTTCTAATAGGCAAAACAGCACAGTTCTCCATGGTTGAAGGCTTTCTGTGGATTCCCACTGCCCTTGGGATAAGGTCTACAATTTTTGCCATGACCTTCACCTGGCACCAACTGACCCCATTCACTGCTTCCTGTTCCACCCACGTGGGTCCCCTGTCAGGTTCTTGAGAGCACTGTGTTTGCTCATCATTAGGACTACACATCTTCTCCATGCCTGGAAGATGTTTCCTTTATGGTTAACTCATTCTTGTTTCAATTTAAATGTCACATCCTCAAGGAAGCGTTCCTTGATATCTCAGGTGAGGCCAAATTCCTGGCAAATATGCTTCCATAGAATCTCTTATACGCCAAGGGAGACCACTCAGTTATCTGTCCTATCCACTGACCTTTTTCCGATGGAGTGGAGCTCATCTCTCTCCTACCCCTCAAATGCATGGAACACTGCAGGAGCTCACTTAAAAGGTGAAAGATTTATACACTCTGAAGAGAAACTAGAGCTAGGATCTCACTTAATATTCGCCAACTGCATGATTGTGCCCAAGGTGCAGATGCTGGCCACTGCATATGTCAGGGGAAGAGGCACCCTCCACTCCTGTGACAACAGGGATGGCTTTCCGGAGCCCCAACATTTAACAGATAGTGTCAGATCACACCAGGGGTTCCCCAGTAGGGACCAGGTGCTCCAGTAGGGCTAGGCTGGAGGGAAAAGTCATGAACTGAAGCCTTCAGAGCAGAGTGATGAGGGCTGACTAGGGCAGTGGAGACAATAGCCAGAGACTTTTTGTGAATGGGGTCATTGTCACACTCACTGTTTTATGCTGAGCTGGCTCAGGCCCAGAAGGTGGGAGATGTTTAGGAAGTGTCTGCTGGCTGGAGGGAGAGACACGTGCAGGATCTGAAGCACATGGCCCCAACCCCCTGCAGATGTGAACAGCCCTCTATTTCTGTTGCCACTGCACTGTAGATTCACGTCAGAGCGGAGCGCTCTCTGACCCAGCATCACCAATTTCCTCTCCTTCCTATGTTACGTGGTGTGAGAGACACACATCTTCATCCAGTAAGCTCCCCCAGGGCACAGTGACAAAGCAGATGGGGAAGATTATTAATATACAACACAAAGTTACAATTTCTGGAGTCCACAAGCTTTATAAAAGTGGACCTGACCCCAATTTGGGGATCTTCATTTCTGCTTCTTTGCAGACACCAAGCTGCAGAGGCTTTCTGGCATCTGGGCAATGGACTCACTGTTGGGTAATCCACGGTGATCCTCAGGCCTGGCACTAGGTACCTGGAAAAAAGCAGTGCTTCCCTGGCCTGGGCCGTTGGGAGGATGAGGGTTCTCCTCTACATAGTGGGAGAGGACTTCTTTCACTTTCAGGGAGAGGAGTAAAGCATCAGGGACAAAGGCATGATGCAGGTCAGCCTGAGGATATGGTGTTTGAATAAGAACCCGTTATCTTGAGTTCATGGTCTCAGCCACATCTCTTCCTTCCCTTGCTGAACTCATCACATACACATGCATATGCACATACTCACAAGTACGTATATGCATGCACGCATGCCCACACACATACATGCATATTCATATGAACACTCATGTGTGTATATGCTTGCAGAAGTCTGGATTTGACACAGTTTCAAGCCTGGGGATAAAGGGGGAAGATCAAGGATTGGGGAGCATCGAGTGATCAAAGGGGCTGGGGCTGGTTTGATCTGCAGCAGGTTTGTGGTACTCGAGGTTGGGGAGGGCAAGGAGAAAGGCTAGGAGTGAAAAGGTGCTGGATACTGAGTCACAGAGGCAAACGGATCTTCATGATTCGCCCTCCTTCCTCACGCACAAGAAGGCCTCTGCAGAGACTTCTGAAAACTTCTGCCCAAAGACACAGGTAAGAGACCTAGGAATGAGGGTGTGTGTATAGGTTAGGCAAACGCAGGAGAAGCATGACCAATCAGAGGGGCCTGAACCTGGATGGCAAGACACCTCCAGTCTTGAGATGTCTACTTATGCACCAAGTCTGGGATAAAACTCACTTTGTTCTCCTCCTGTCCCGCTAATCACTCCCCTTTAGGGAACACACACAACCTCCAAAGCTCTAGCGTCTTTGTTTCAGGGCTTCTGCTGTGGAGCCTACCTGCTCCACTCAGCTGCTATGAAGTTAATGTTCTTACGTTTGTGTATTAGCTCCAGAAGACAGCATCTGCCACAGGTTGCCCCCCTTTCTCCAAGGGGAATATGTTCCAAACTCCAGTGGATGTCTGCAAGCTCAGATAGTACTGAGCTCTATACTTTTTCCTATACATACACACTTATGATAAAGTTTAATTCACAAATTTGGCAAAGTGAGAGATTAGTAATAACAACTAATAATAAAATAGAAAAAAATCTAACAATATACCATAATAAAATTGCTAGCATTAATACTCCTGTGCTTTGGGGCTATTATTAAGTAAAATAAGGGTCACTGAAGTACAAGTACTGCAATAGTGCAATAATTGATCTGATAACTGTCAAGGCTACTAGGTGATTACTGGGTGAGTAGCATATACAACATGCATACACAGGACAAAGGGATGGTCCATATTCTAGAGAGAAGCAGTGGAACAGTGCAAGATTTCTCATGCAACTCTGAATGGTGTGTAATTTACAACTTATGAATTGTTTATTTCTGGAATTTTCCATTTAATATTTTTGGACAGTGGTTGGCTTTGGGTAACTGAAACCTCAGGAAGTGAAACTCTGGCTAAGTGGGGGACTACTGTCAATTCACAGGTTATTTCATCAAGAAAGCTGATGAAAGAGCATAGTGCAAAGCATGGCAGGGAGGGGTAAGGGTCAGTGTGGGTTTCCTGAACAAGGTGGAAGGCAAGTCATTGCTAATTGGTCTGTTGTATACCTGGCAAGGCTTGGAAAACGGGCCTGGGCTATAGGGTCTGCTTAGTCAAATGCCTTCATGAACAGAAGGAAGAATGTGGCACTATTACACCTCTCAAAAACTCAAATTTTCTTATTTTTAATAATAATGCATATCATAGTGGAATAATGGTATGTGTTAAATAAGGTAAATCCCAATAAGCTTTTAACATACTACCTGGGACAAAGTAATTGCTCAGGATATGTTGGCTATTATTAATTCTCACCTCTGAGTTCTGCTTTTTCTAACTCCTATGAGAAGACAAGATTTTTTCCTGTGTAGATCTTGCTTTATATAATTAATGAGCTCCTGCCTAGCTGTATATTAATTAGATTTATTGACAATTCTTTTTAACCTTGAACATGTGGTGTAAAGTGTTGGCAATCTCTCTGTGTCTCAGGCTTCCATTATGCTTGTGCAGTGCTTTAATTCTGCTTAGGTTCTAGGTAGAAAGTTGCACTTTGTTTAAAGGAAAATGTACCCAGGTGGGTGGGCATTAATGTTAAGTCCTCTCTTGTACCTGTATGAACCCACTTACCTGTATGGACTCTTCCCTCCTATTAGTAGAAGCAGATGGGAGGAATTGGCTGAAGGTTGGAATACTGAGAGACAGAAGCTTACACACAAATTGACAGGTCATATACAAAATATGCAGCATTTTTTTTTTTATACAGATGGCTAATTAGCCTGCAGGTGGGCACAGTAATGAGAGGGACAACATTAGGCAGATGTTCACTGTTGGTCCTTTATTATGGTTGGGATCCAAAATGTTTCCCCATAAATGGATGCAACTAGAGACCATACTCATACGTGAAATAAATCAGATCCACATGTGTAAACATTGTGTTGTCTCCCTAGTGTAAGAAACTGAAAGAGTCAATAAGATCTGAAAGGTACAACAGATATTGTGAAAGGGAAAGACGCTGCTCGAAAGGAAAGAAAACTGAAATGAGGGGAAGGAAAAAAGAAAGAAAGAAGGAAGGGAAAATATATATACACAAGATAGCAAAGATAATTGTACTACTAATTTCTATTGGTTTATTGAAAGGAACAGTTAATGCTTAATTTTTTTTAAATCAATTTTGCATGCCTGTGTCTGGTAATCTGAACAACTACTTTGAAGATATGTAATATGCAATGTAACAACAATTGTTGATTTCCTATCATCTTGGTTTGAAATTCTGTATCATTTTAAATTTTTAAAAAATTTTTTTGTCCTCTTTAAAAAATAGAAGACAAGATGTTTCCCCAAAGGACTCATTTTGTTAAAGATTCAGTTGCTGATAAGTTTTGGGGAAATTACTGGATCATGAGGACTCTGAGTCCATAATCATAATTTGTTGGTTTTATTGGGATGTGATGGAAACAGGAAGTGGGACCCAGTTCAAGGAAATGGATCAGGGGAATGTGACCTCAGGGGCTATATCTGGCCCCCAGTCCCCTCCTTTCCTGCTCTCTCACCTTCTCTGCTTCCTGACTGCCTTGAGCTGAGCAACTTTCCTTCACCCAACCTTTTCCGATGTGTTCTGCCTTTCCTCAGGCCCACAGCAATGGAACCAGCTGACCATGGAATGACACCTCTGAACCGACGTGACAAAATAAACCTTTCTTCCTTTAAGTTGTTGTTCTCAGATATTTTGTCACAGTTATAGAAAGCTGACTAGCACATCTTTGTAGCAAGGCAAGTAGATAAGTTCTTGATTTCCTCTGCTGGCAATTTAACCACCATGGAGGTAGGGGAAACTGCATGTGAGCCTTCTACTGGAAACCTAAATCAGTAAGGAAGAAATGATTGTAAGCCCAAAGGAGAGGGACCCTTTGGGGGAGAATGCTATTGTTGGGTAGGTAGGATAGCACAGAGGTAAGGACATAGGTACTGCGATGGTGTTTCCTGGGTCCAAAACCTGGTTCTGCTACTCATTAGCTATGTTCCTTTACCTTGTTATGCCTTTATTTTCTCTTCTATAAAATGATGATAATAACACCTCTTACTTTATTACCCAGTTGCAAAAATGAAATAAATCAAAACAGCACATGGAAGGCATGCAATAAACATTGGCTGTAAGTATTAGTGTTTACTTGAATTCATATTTGTGATAAACTTAGATGGACATAGACATGGATCTTAGACCTTAAGGACATTTAAAAATAATTTACAAATTAATTTTAATTAACATTTTAATTAATTTAATTGATGATAAAATTCAGAGCTAAATGAGGTAGAAATTTTAAAAGGGACTTTGGCTTAAGATAGTTTAGTAAGCTTTTCTATAAAGGGCCAGGTAGTAAATATTTTCATCTCTGTGGGCTTGTGAGTCTCTGAGGCACCTGGTCAGCTGCTAAGGGCACAAAGGCACCGTTAGACAAGGTGTCCACAAGTAGGCATGACTGTGTTATAATAATTTTTTTTTTACAAAACAGGTTTACATAGTAGTGTTTTGGCCCCTGGCTTAAGAGGAACGAAGAATGCTAAAATATAAAATTCTACCTGTGTGACTGTGAATGATGTCAGTGAGATGAAATGCAATAAGGTAATTAAGCGAACCAACATAGCTGCAAAGGGAGCTGTTTCCCTCAATGTGCAACAGGGCAGGTGCCAAAAAGGAGTGAGAAGGAGTCCTGTAGTTGAAAAATAAATAAAAAAGGTTAAGGTCTCTTTGAATCTGTCAAGCAAGCTAAGGACTGAAGAACAAAAGAAAGGGACGAGTTCTGTTTTGCAGAGTGGGCAAATAGGTTCAAAAGCTTGAAGCAAATAAGGATAGAGAGCTTGGCCTAAAGACAACCTTAGCATTATCAACAAGGTTAAGAGATTTAAAAATGACCTAACACTTCCCAGAGGCAAGCAGAAGTTGCCTCCCTAAATACCAAAATTTGGTGTAACTATTTTCTTTTTATACCTTGGGATACTTTTTCTTATAAGTGTAGATTACTTTCAAGCATGAAAACGAAAACTATTTAGGGGGGAAAAGTCTTAGAAGAACCACATTATAAAGTAAATTTTATTCAGTATAAATAGAAGTTTCTCCTTTTAGTGGTCTGACCTGCAAATTACTGTGTCTTACTATGGCAGACATTAATTGGTTTCCTGTCAGCCATTTTCCTACTCTTTTCTTAATGCAGACTGTAACTTCCAGCACAGACCCCATACTCACTCAGTTTCCTTTGTAATTAGGGCAGGGACAGATCACCCCATTCAGGCCAAGTTTTGACTCGTTGAACTGTAACCCTCCTCTACCCTCATTCTCAGGCTTCCAAGCTAAGGGTTCTCTCTCTCTCTCTCTCTCTCTCTCTCTCTCTCTCTCTCTTTCTCTCTTTCTCTCTTTCTCTCTCCCTCTTTGTTTTTCTTTGTTTGTAGTACTGGTGATTAAAACTAGGGTCTTTTCCCTGAGCTATATCCCCACCTTATTTTTTTGTGACAGGGTCTCACTAAGTAACTAAGTTGCCCAGGTTGGGCTCACACCTGTGCTCCTCTTGCCTCAGTGTTCCTGAGTGCTGGGACGACGGGGTTGTGCCCTCACACTCAACTAAGAGTGTTCTTATTGAAGATTTAGTTCTAGTTGCACATTTCAATTCCTAATTGCTTCACCCTCCCCTGCATGTTCACATAGAGGCATGTTCCTCGTGCTCATGCTCACATAGGGTACATGTTCCTCAAGTTATCTAACACTGTCAGGTTGGAAAATGTCTCAGCAAGAAACAAAAGATTGATAAAAGGGAGATAGAACTTTGGCAGTGGAAGGGGTCCAAGATGTGCAGAGTGAGGGGAGGGAGGAGAGGAGGAGACATAAAGGGGTTTAAGATGTGTCATGTACATGTACCAAATACCCACAATGAATGTGAATGCCATATGTCATAAACACAAACTGAAAAACAACAACAATAATAATGAAAATGGGGGAGGGGGTCTAGCAATGGAGGGAGAGAGGTGGGGAAGGGAAGGGGAATACAAAAGAATATTATGTGCCTGTACCAGCTCCCTAAGATAAACACAAACTTCATGTACTGCAAACATGTGCAAATAAGGTACAATTAAAGAAAATGTGTCAGCATGCTTGGTTTCCTTTGCTCTAATTGTTTTCATGCTTTGGAGATGCCTCAGCAACCTAGGTCTAGAGGTCCCATTCAACCCAGCTATTCCCCTTTTGGGCATTTTCCCAGAAGATCTGAAAATGTCATATCACAGCGATATATGTCCACCCATATTCATAGCAGTGCAATTTGTAATTGCTAAATTGTGGAAGCAATTCAAATGTCCATCCAATGAGGACTGGATAAAAAAATTGTGGTACTTTTATATAATGGAATATTACTCAGCTATAAAGAAAGATAAACTCGAGGCTTTTATACGTAAATGGTCACAACTAGAGACCATACTCATAAGTGACATAAATCAGACCTGCACATGTAAGCATCGTATTGTCTCACTAGTGTAAGATCTGAAAGAGTGAATATAAACTAGGAGGTATGATAGACATTGTGAAATGAAAGGAAAATGCTCAAAAGTAAAGGGCAACTGGGGTGTGGGAAAAGAAAAGGGAAAGAAGGGGAAATTATGTAAGTATGTATATACAGGGTAGCTAACACAGTTGTACTACTGTCTTCTATTGCTCTACAGAAAGGAACAGTTAATGATTACTTGTTTGATCAATCTTGTATGTCTCTATTTATTTTCCTGAGAAACCACTTTAAAGTTAGCTATAAGTAGTACAACAACCATGGTTAATTTCCCACAACTTTGTTTGTAACTCTGTTTTGTTTGTATTATTCTTATGCTATTTTGTAAATGGATGTCTGCCTGTTAATATTTTCCTTCTTTTATTTTTTAAAATAAAAAAATAATTGTTTTCATACAAAGTCTTGCAGCAAGAGGTCTGAATGTAGGATTGCAATTTGTATTTCTTTTTTTCTTTACTTTTAATTTTTTATTTGTATCTTTGCAGCACATAATGACTACGTCCCACACGAGCAGTTGGTACACGTACATAACGCATCTTAATCCTTTTTTCATCCTTTTTCCTTCTTCTCTCCATTCCTTTCCTCTCTTGTTCTCCTTTTCTTTTGTGAAAGATCTATCTCCCTATTTCCTATTATCTACCTTTTATTTTCCTCTTTATATTTTGGGTTTCTCATAGAGGAGAAACCATGCAATATTTAAGCTTGTGTGTCTGAGTTATTTCACTTACTATAATGGCCTCAAGATATTCCATTGTCCTGCAGGCCACTCCAGTTTCTCTTTTATGGCACAGTGGCACTGCACTGTGTCTGAATACATTCTCTTTATCCATTCACCTGCTGATGCACATACGGGCTGCTTCCAAGATTTACCCATTATGAATTGTGCGGCTGTAACCATGGGTATGCACTGTAATATGGTGTCCTAAACACTTTCAGGAAGATACCTCAAAGCGGAATAACTGAGTTGAAGGGAATTTCTATTTTTAGTTTTTTGGAATTTCTGTGGGCACCAGGCAAGCCCAGAGATGGTTGGCAGCTCCAGGAAGAAACAAGAGATGGGGTAGCAGTGCTAGCCCCCCCAAAAGTGCATGGTGACTGCATTTTTTATTTCATGTTGCTGTAATTGGTTTTCACTATTGAGGGCACTATAGGTAGGTCACTTTCATGTGGGTCCCTAATTTCTCTTTCGCATACTTTTCTCACTCTTTTCCAAGTCCAGCTCTGTGGAAGACAAAGGTAAATCTTGGAGATTCATGTTAGTGAGGCATGAAGCACTCATTCTCTGCATGTGAGAACTCATGGGTAGGTCTTGGGGAAGTACCAGAGCCTTTGCATGTCCTAGGAATAGATAATAAAGGCAGTGAGGTAGAGAAGAGGGTTGGAAGTACCTGTTCAAGGACACCACTTTCAAATCCTGCCTTCACCACTGACTAATAATAATCTCAGGCAAATTACCATGTTTCAGAGTTTGTTTCCTCATGCATAAAATGAGTATTATGCTCCCATAGTGGAGATTATGAGAATTAAATATTCATCAAGTCTTTAGTACTCTCTCTGACATGTATTAAGCTCTGCACATAGGTGCTATTGCTCTTAATACATGGTGATATGTTTTTGCTGTGAAAAATGCGTCCCTATCTGGAGACTTTATTGTGCGGCAAGATCTTGCGTGGGGGTGGGGAGTAGCAGGAAATTCATCTTCTCCTGGGTCCTAGAAATTTATGGAACTATTAACAGTTCACCCTATTTGTGTTTATAGCACCATTTTGGTATGTGGCTTAGTTGCTCTGAAGATTGCAAGGTATTTTGAGGGTGGAGTTGGATCTTCCATTCCTGAGTTCTCCAGAGCACTTAACTGTGGGTTATATAAATGCATATACTTAAGCAGTGTTGGCCAGTGAAGAGGAACTCATGTATAAAATGAGTAATCTATAGAATGTAAGAATTCTAGAAAGTGCTTCAAGTTTGAAAGTCCTGGGACAAGAGTCAAAGTAAGTGTTGGAAAAACCAGAGGGCCTGGTTACCCCATCAGAGGTGCCTTAAAACCTACCAAGGAATTGAGGCTGGTCATTGATCCCCCAAAAAACTTTATTTAAAAACCCACAATGAAAGAAGGGCTCACCATGGTGGTGATAGTGGGAAAGGAGAGAAGATTGTCCCAAACTGGTAGCACTTGTGCACACTGACATCTCCAAAGAGGCTACGACGCTCCATCCAGCTGGCCAGTGTCTTCCCTATCTTCATGTTCATAAAAATGCCAGAAAGTGCCCTCCTAGGGCAGACTGGCCATGTGTGTCTGCAGAGGAAGCAGATGGTGCATGGTTGCCATGGGCTCATTCCAAGACAAAGTGTATTGTCTAAAGCAGGCAACTCTTGCTCATGCCTTGTGTTTAGTGATTGGATTTCTATTTACCTTTCTCAACTTTCTGCAGCCTCGGGAGGCAGCCAGAGGATCATCCCTTCAGGATTGCCAAGAATCTGGGACCCCTGGGAACCAGAGCACAGAGCTGTACATGTGACCGTGCCACTCCCTGTGGGATCTCACCTCATGGATGACTCACTTCCGTGGTAGACTATCATAGCATGATATACACAGCAAGGATGTCGTGCATTTAAAATCATCCTCTTCAGAGGCTGAGTCTGCTGAGCAGTGGAAGATCCTACCTTGTGATCCTCATTTTGCCTGCTAGAAATTGAGGATCAAAGCAGCCCCATTTGTATCCTACTAGGAGATACCAACATAGAGTGTCTCCATTGATTGATTCCCCAAACCAGGAAGTGTCCCTTCACAATGCTTCCCTGCCCTGCCCCGACACATAGAGAGGTCTCGGAGTACTTCATGGACTATGGTTTCTGCTGGTGCCCTACCTTCCATCTGCTCTAACCCCTTGCTTCCATTGCTTTCCTAGTTCCTGACCATCTCACCCTCACTTGGCATGTCTCTTCTGGCCTAGGCCTTTTGGGTTGACAGCTGAGTTCTAAATTCTACCTGGATTTTCCATGACAACTGGTTCCTCTTTTGCTCTGCCTATATGTGGCCAGTGAGACAGTGATGCTTGGCCTCAACTCTTGACCAGGAACACTTACTTCCCAGGCACATTGGGCCCTGTTGTTTTGAGAGAAGGCCCAGAAAACGCTATCCCTACCTTCATCTTGATTTCTTTTATGCTCCACCGAGGCAGGAGTATGTTTGGCAGCTGACGTTGCCCCTGGACAGCCACACTGTGGCTGCTGATGGCCCGGAGTGCCTGTTTCTGGCAGAGACACCTGGGAAGGCGGGGGTGTGCTGAGGAGTGG
This sequence comes from Chinchilla lanigera, assembly GCF_000276665.1. Taxonomy (NCBI): domain Eukaryota; kingdom Metazoa; phylum Chordata; class Mammalia; order Rodentia; family Chinchillidae; genus Chinchilla; species Chinchilla lanigera. The sequence goes on along the minus strand of NW_004955478.1, from coordinate 4,097,254 downwards.
GCAGCTGGACACACCACAGGAACCTCATTGCAATTAGGGAGTTAGGCCATTTCCTGCCTCCCACACAGCAGGAAAAATTGTGTGTTGTTTTGTTTCTTCCAGCATTGCCCGTAAAGACACCAGATTGGCAGTAAGATAGCAGCTCTGGGGGCAGGGAAGAGACAGAGGAGCTGGTGAAAAACAAAGGCTAAGGTGGACTTTAGGGATCAAATGCTCTCATTTCCAGATGGAGACACCGAGACAGTAAAAATTCACCTTCTCTCGCATCCAATTTAAAGTTATGTATGTAGCTTCCTGGTGGTAGTGCCCTTCCAAAGATGGTAGTTTCCAAGGTCTATGTTGACAAGCGTAGTGTGATGCTAACAGACCTCAGACAAAGTCTGCCACCCCGGTCGCTGATCTAGCACAGAGCTGTATCTGCAGTGAAAACCAAGAGCGGTCTCTATCTCTGGCCTCCTCCAGGTCTGCTTTCTCACCAGTCTGTCAGTGACTTTCTTCAGGAGAACTGTAGCTGTCTGCCTCCTCCTCCCCAGCATGGTCGTTATATTTTTACGCTATAGAAGCTGAAGTTCGCATGTGTCTCTATTTGTGCTTGGATGTTCCTACCCACGGCCTCCATTGCTCTCCTGCCTTCCTGACAGATACCCAGAATCCCAAAATGGCGCCTGACCCCAAAAATGGCCCCAATCAAAACTGCCACATCATGCCCTGCCAGGACACACTTCCTAGTTCTTCCTCAGACGCCCAATAACTTCCCGCTTCCTTTTTTGCTCACCCGCCAACCCCATCCAATCCAATTCTACCAGGGTGCCTTAAGTACCTCCCCCTCAGTATTACCTAATCAGCCTCTATATAAGCCAACACACCCTGCCCCTCCCTTGAGGGTCTCTGCAATCCTAGTAGCCCTCCCGCAAAGGTAATAAAGGCTTGTTTTACCTATCTCTGTCTCATGCTCTACCTGGTGCCAAACCTAACACTTCACGTGTGTCTCACTGCTGTTCATCACCCAAGACTCCAATTTTGGATCCACTGAAGGATACTAGATGCCATTCCACCCTTCCATAAGAGTTAGCTCCTCATCCTTTGGGCTTCCACACCATTTGCTCAAATGCTATATGTGTCCCTATTTGATTTTGTGCTAATGTCTCTCTACTTGATCATGTCCCAATTGAACTCTAAGATCCTTATTGCTAGGACCTGTGTTTGATTCATCTGCATGGACCATACATGTTGTAGTAAGTTTCCAAGAGGAGTTTGTCACATGACTGTGCTATTCAGAAGGATATTTCTAGATTTCAAGATTATAGGGAGAAAGAATCTGAGTAATACCATACTTTTCAGAAATATCTTTTCAACAAAGCAAAATAAGCATCAACTTCAGAAGAGGGATCGGAGAATAAAGACTCATCACATCTTACGCAGTAGACAGGAAGCAAACAGAAAGTCCAGATATGGAGATGGAACGGGGTGCCTGGTGGTGGAAAAGATGGTTAGAAATGTTACAAGACTCCAAATTTGAGGATGTCTTCCTTTTTCTTTTTAAGGCTCTCCAGTGAGGTTTACAAAGCAGTGTGACTTAGTTTCAAGGTTTCATTTCATTCCCTAGTCTTACATGGTGGCAGGGAGGTGATGGGGATAGGAGTAGGGAAAGTGGTGGCAGAAGCCACTAACTTCTCCTCGCTTTGACTTCCTCAGCCGTGGTGTACTACTTGCTCAGCTCACATCTGTGTAGGGCACATTCTCACCTCTCAACCTGCCAAGAATAAGGAAAAAATAGGGATCTTTGAAAAGCTTCTGTCGTGTATTTGGAAGCTCTTTGCTGTTGGAGGAGACAGTTCCCAGCCTTGCACCACAGCTTTGGTAGTGCTCAGACTGGAGCAGGTTAATGGTGGTTACACAGGAGGACTGGAAGCTTCCACTCTATTCCAAGCAAGCAGGGAGAGAAAGGATATACTAGAACCCTATCCATGGGCTTGCTTCTTCCCCAGCTACAGCAGGGTTAATTTCTTTGTTTTTGACCTTACAGTATAACAAAAAAGCTTATGCAACCAAGAATGAAAGCTCTAGCTAGCAGACATCAGATCTGCGTGATATTCTGATATGCTTTTTAGGAAGCTCTGAGAATGTTACAAATACAGTCGGCAATTCTCTTGGCCAGGTGCATTATTGGTGAAATTGGTGAAATTCTGATAATGCAATGATTGGGTTGATCCTTACTGTTAGGGTTTAACTAAATAGAGACACAAAGGGCTCCAAAATGGTTGTTCAATTATCAACTATGAGACCCTTTCATTTTTCTGTACACATGCAGGATTATTATTTACCTTAGTGCAGAAGTTGATGAATGTTCTCTTAAAAGGGCAGACAGTGAATGTTTTAGGATTTGTGGGTCACGAGATCTTTGTTGCAACTGCACAAGACTGATGCCATCCAGAAGGAGCCATGGATCATCTGTGAATGAGCAGTTGTGGCTGTATTTCAATAAAACTTTATTTATAGACACTGTAACTTGACTTTCAAGTAACATATGCGTGTCACAAATTATTCTTTTGACTCATTTTCAACTATTTGAACATAGAAAACCACTCTTAGTTTACAAATCATATAAAAACAGCGAGCAGGATATATTTGGCCCGTGGACCACAGTTGCCAACATGTCTGAATGCATAAATACTCTTGCTGTGAGGCAATGAATGTTGGCTTCCAAAATAGATACGAGCATTTCTGTAGTTCTCTAAGTGATTTCAAAATTCACATTCAGGCTGGATACCTGGTTCATGACAAATCTTAAAAGAATCAAATTCAATCTTGCTTAGCTAATTCAATTATAAAATCTGCAACTCCATGGGACCTTCCAGTCTATATTTTAGACTTTACATGTGTTCAAATTTAAACAAAGTTATGGACACAAGGTTTTCTTCTACTAAGAAAATAGATCCTAAATCTTAGAGTAAACTATTTTGTCATTGTGTTCCTCAGTCACTCATTGTCATGCTGGTCAACTTTCAGTGGAGGGACACAGCTCTCCTCAATGTACTCTACCTTCTAATATTGATGGAGAGAGTTATTTATTTTTCCAACACGAACACCAAAACGGTAAGTAATGGCAAGCCCATCTCTGGATTTTCCTTCATGTTTTCCTTTACTGAGCCATCCATGGCCTTGGGTGTTGTTCCTTTCCCTAGACGGATGAGCTGATACTATGGAGAATCAGGAGTGGTATTTGTTGATGTAGTTCCTGAGTGTCTCCAACAGCCTGGGGTGTTAAAAATAGAGATTAAAGTAAGCTGCACATAGCAGTTTTCCCAGGATTCCAGATTCCAGAGGAGGTATAAAAAAATAACTCAGGAAGTATCTTTCTGGGTCTCCCTGAACACTTAATTTTGAGGCCAGAGAGGACCCTGCCCTTTAACTTTTTTTCCACTGGTGGGAATAGGGTGAAAGTGGACTAGCATAGCTAACGCCTTGCATATAGTAGATTCTCAATAAATGTTTATGAGAATCCAGAGCATGGGTAGGGGGAGGAGTGTGAAATGTTCTGTCTCAGCAGGAATTCTGGGTGCCTTCCAGTTGAACTGCTCCTGGGTTGCATTTCAGATCTTTGTAGAAACATGTAATATGTGGGGGAGAAACTTCCCCTTTGCACCCCAGGCAAACCAAGCCCAGTCTTAATTTTATGACAGCGGAGTGCACATAGCTTCCTCTCTCAAACATCTGCCACTGGCTCAGTGTTACCTAAAAGAGGAATCCAGCTTTCCTACGCTTTGCCTAAGTCTTCTCAGGAAACGAGTGCCTGCTTTCTGCTGCATTTGCAAGCAGTCCTGCTGAAGCTGGGACTGCAGGCATAAAGAAAGATTCAGCCCCTCCCAGCACAAGTTGCCATCCTGGCTTGTGGAGAGATAAGAAACTAGGGTTAGAGGAAATGGAGCAAGAGGGAAGAGGCAGGAGCTCTGTGTTGCACTTAATCTTTCTGAGATAACCAGGACATTTTGACAATTTTGAAGATCCCATCCTCAGCAAAACTTTTTTGGGCATGGTAAGGGGGTTGTGTGGTCAGCGTAGTGGGAAGGGAAGGAGAGAAAGTTGGAGTCTGTTTTCTTCAAATGATGAAAGCCTGGAGATATACACATAGCATAGAAAAGTGAGAAAAGTTTTAAAAAGATTGTTTATTATCTCAAAATTAGTTCTACACCCTTCACGCAAAATGTATTGCTTCTCTGCTACACAAAGGGCATCTTTACATCTTGACACTAGACTCTGAGCTTTTTAAGGTATTTGAGTTCTACTGACCTTTAAAGGCCTAGCATCTAGCATGGAGTGTGTCCTGTAATAGGTGCTTAGCGCATGTACGTGACAGAGTGAGCGCTGAATGAATGAGCGAAAAGCATGCTGAGCATCAGCAGCTGTCTTGGCTACATGAAGAATTTAATCTTTTTTCAGTACTGTCCCAGCTCCCACCCCCCACCGCCCAGAGACAAGCTGTCTCTTCAGAAAGCAGCAGCAGTCCTGACCTGGGATGGTGGCTCGAAAGGTGTGAAATATATTGAATTTCAATCTCTTTGCTGAAACTAAATGTGTTGGCACTGATCATACCTCTTTGGCTTATCTGGTCTTCAGCAGTTTCTTTTAAAAGAGAATTTAGTTTTAGGACCGCTGGGGAGCTACCAAATGCTAGGAAGAGCAGGGATTCTCAACCCTGGTGGTACGTTAGAGCCTCCTGAGAGGCTTTTAAAAACTCAATGCATAATACACCCTGCACTAATTGCGTCTGCCATTTGGTAGGTGGGATTCTGACCAGCCCTCCAGGTGATTAGGACACAGGGAGCTGAGGCTAAGGCACCACCCGCATAGAATCCCAGTTGATCTGCGCTCTAGCAATGCTGCCAAATAGCTGCTCCTCCAGTTGCAAATTTAGCCATCAATCCAGAGCAGAAACAGTAGTCTCGTGGACTGCAGTATGTGATTAGAATTAGCACTTTCTATTTTTGACAGTGGCTCCAATGAGCCAAGAACACCCTGAGTTCTACATCTAAAAATTAATTTAATTGGACTATATGGCTCTTTGCCAAATTTTGAAGTGGGTCGAATGTGTTAGAAAAACATCATGCTTTCTTTTATAGCAAGGTGTGTGTTATTATTTTCTCAGTCCCCAGCTCCTTGCAAGGGGTTTGCCATGGGGCAGAGGTCCAAAAATGATAAAGTAATTATAGCAGCTGCTGGGTACTTACTGTGACACTGAGCATCTCATTCAATCTTAACCATGTGAGATAGGTCTTGTGAATATCTGCACTTTGTGGAACGTTATAGGCAGAATTCTAAGACAACCCCAAGATTCTGTCCCCACTGTGCATGCTGTAGATAATCCCCTGCGCTTGTTTGTAGAGTGGATCTGTGAATCTGATGGGACGTTGCTCCCGGCATTATGCTGCATTATAGAGAAGGTGAAAGAGTTTTGCAGCTGTAACCAAGGACCCTAATCAGTTAACGTTAAAGTAAGCAAAATGGAGTTTACCTTAGGTGGGTCTGACCTAATCAAGCATGCCCGGGACTCAGAGTCTGCTGGCCTTGAAGAAGCAGCCCACTGTGCATTCTAAAGCTGCAAGGAAACGAATCCTGCCAAAAGCTCAGAACCACAGATACACCTCTGAGCCGAGGATGCAGCTAGATTCTGGATCTGCAGGAACTCTGACATAATGAAGCCACTAAATGTATAGTCGTTTGTTACGCGGCAAGAGAATACCAATACACTTGTGAAGAAATAATGATACAAAGAGGTTAAAGGTCTTGGCCAAGGATCCACGTTGGGAACTGTTGGATCTGGAAGTCAAACTGTGGCATTTCTGACCCTGTGCTATTAAGCCATGACCTTACTTTTAGCTTGGAAAATGAGGCTCATTTGTTCTGGCTCATCAGTCTTCTTTCTCCCAATAAGCTGGGACGCAAGTAAAGCACATTCTAGATCCTGCTGCTTTGTGAAATGGAGTGGAATTAGAGGCAGCAGCTGCCAGCGCGTTCCACATGTGGTTTTGATGTACATCTGGTGGGAGAATCGGGGCAGAGATGTGGAAAGGGTGTCTTTTCCACATCCTGCTCCAAGCTGTCCCCTCAGTTTGGTACATACGTAACTCATGCACAAGAGGAGGTCAGGGGAGTTCTGTTTAATCAGGACTGGGAGCGCAAAGACCAATTTACTGAATGCCAAAGAAACCTCACTAAGGAAAGAGATATTGCCAAGGTCTTATGATGACACTCATGTGCTTGCCTCCACCTGATGGGTGTTGGCTACGTCTCTAATTAGATCCACACCCTAGACCCTCCTAATGATTGATTATAGCTGCTTTTCCTTTCTTTGAGGTAAACTAATCTTTACCTCCAGTAGTAACACACATTTTAGCCAAGCTTTTCCATTTCGTTAAAGAGAGACAGTGATAGAGACAGTTGGAAGATTTAGTTACTCTGGGATCCACCTGGCTGTTGGCAGGATGTTGGCTCTGCTGGGAGGTAGAGGTCAGCTTTTGTGAGGAGGTGTGTGTATTTTAATGGGGCTCTCAGGCAGCCCCTCATCACTCCTCTACTATCCCATGTAAAGCCCAGGGGTGGCCTGTGTCTGAGTGGATCAGGAGACTTCAGAAGCTCAGAGATGCTGGGTGAGAGCTGTTACTGCCCATGGTAGAAATATGTCCTAGGAAGTTGTTTTGTGATTGTGTGACCATAGGCAAGTCACTTGACATTTTTACCTTTAGTTTCTTTTATAATCAGGCCTAATAATGTTTAGGCTGTCCTGCTCCTCAATATCTATTCTGCCCTCTCTCTCAGAAGGAGTTTGGCTCTGCGGTGAACTGAACATGCTCCAGCTCAAACTATTTCATTGCTTTGCTGATGGAATGAGTGTGACATAGTTCTGGCCTGTGAAAAGTAAGAGTGTGTTGTGGGGAAGAGTTGTGTAAAAAGTTATCATTTTCTCAGTTATCAGTTATACACTCCTCTTTCTGTTGATGACATTATTTTCTTTCTATTCCTTCAGGACGAACACAATTCTGTCTCATATAAAAGTCTCCCTCATAAGGTACACTTTTAGAGCATGTGAAAATACTAAACTGTTCTGCACTAAGGTGTGCAAGGAAAGATCTAGAATCTTTATTATAATTTCAAGATCCCTTCCAAGAGCTGTATTCAGTGTGAGGGGCAAGGGGCAGGGCACCTCTCCTTCTCAGTGCTGACCATTGGGCCATGTGGATGCAGTGTGGGATGGGTAAACTGTGGCCAGAGCAAATTTAACCAGAAAAACACATAATCCATAAGGCCCAAGGTGCTAACATTATCTGAGGCAGAGAAGATCCAGGAATGACTTGTTCCTTGTTTTTGAACATGTCTTGCCTGAGGATCTGTTTGAGACCTAAAAACTGCATAGGTGATTCTGGCAGTAGCTGGTGTAATCACCAGCAAGAGCATTACCTACAGCAGCTGACTCAGGGTCCAGAACAAGGAGAGGATAGACATATTTTCCCCTTTCCAGTCTAATTATAGTGAAAGCACTGATTTAGCTCGAAGGCCTGATCTCAGGAGGCACCCAGATAAACTGTGTCCACTCAAAGGACCATGATGAAGATGGAGCAGAAAACCAAAACCCAGTTCATCTTGGGGGCCATGAGTACAGGAGGTAGCAATAACTAGCCCGAAGAAGAACTGGCACAGTGGGGGACGTGATTGTTATTTTCACATATCAGAAGGGGCGTCATATAGAGTGAAGCCCAAACTCATTTGGTTTGATCCTGATGGGTGGAACTGGAATCACAGGAGCTTCTGGGAGCCAGATTTGGCTCTGGGTCTGGATTTGGATTTATATACAGTGCGAAAAGACTGTCAAAGACTGTAACCCATCTCAAGAAAAGTTCCTATTGCTGGATGTATTTAAGCACATATTGAACCATTTCTTGCTAGATGTTTTATAGGAATCCCAGAATGTGTTCACATGTTGGTTTCTTCAATCAATGAGTTGATTGACCGATTATAGTTATTTAGTGCCTATTGTGTGTCAGGCTTTTAGTGGTCAGATTCCAATTTTTCTAGGTCTTTCTCAGCTTTGTGATTGTTTTTCTAGAGGGTTTTTTTCCAGTGAGCTATATCCCTAGATTTTAATTTTTTTTTTTAATTTTGAGTCAGGGTCTCACTAAGTTACTAAGTTACACAGGTGCTCAAATTTGTGATCTTGTTGCCTCAGCTTCCCAGAGTACTGGGATGACAGGCTTGAGCCACCATGCCCAGGTGTGATTCTTTAATCCTCTGATTATGGTAAACTCAATTTTGAAAAATAAAAAACGAGGCACCCCGATCTGTGTCAGTTACACTCAGCCACACAGCACACAAATAAGAAAACCCTTCACTCTGAGACTATCTACTCTCTTTTCTTTTTTGGTCATCTGTTCTTTCTAGAAAAAAACAAGTCTTGCTTACTAAATTATCCAGGCTTAGTGAGCATGTATGGGCGGGATGTGAAGTAACTCAGTATGGGTCTGAAAGATGTGTTTTCCCACTCTGGACAAATTAGAGCAAGCTCTTCCTTTGATCTGTAGTCTTCCAAACTTCCCCTGATACCCTCAAGCTGAAGCTGATTATATTCAGCGGCTGTGGTTCTGATTGCATCCAGCACCCGGCTCTGACTGGGAAAGCTGTGGATTCTTCAGAGTCAGTCACCCAGCGATTCTCTGTACTGAAATTCCAAAAACTTCTGTGGAAACCACACATTTCCAAACAAGCATTTGTTTTTCAAGGAAATTTGAATCCCTCTTTCTCTCAGTCACATAGACACATGCACGCACACACGAACACACACGCATGCAGTCACACAAGTGACACGTAGGTACACATGTCCCACCCTTTCAACGATGATCTTTACATTTCACATCTGTGAACATTCCCTCCATAAATAAGGATGCCTCTTCAGGCACTGAAAGTCAACCTTGCTTCTGCAGCCAGTTGCTTCTAAGCCAGCAGGACTACCCAGCTATCCCCTCTTTTCCTCTTTGGTGTTTCAGACTCACAATATTCAACAAGAGCAAATTGCTGGCTGTGCAAGACTGCCTGGCACTGGTAAAAAGCGTCTACTGGAAAACTTGCTTTGTAATTTTCTGAACTTTAAGGGTCAGAAGTGGGTAGAAATCCCCAGATGGAAGAAAAGCCTAATCACTTTCAAGTGGGAGAAAATAAGAAGCAGACAGGCTCGCATGGGTGCAGTCTTTAGGTTCTGAACTCAGACTCCTGGGATAAATGCTCCCAGAGCGCTACTTTTTCAGAGAAAAGGCACTGACCTTCTCCTGAGGTTAAGTTACTTGGTCCCCTTGTAGGTTCCCACATGTAGTTGGGGGTAGGTGTTCAAGCTCACTCTCTCCTCGCATTGCTGTGTAAGGCTGGAAATGACTTGGAGAATGGAATTACCCATTAATGGATCTTCTGTGTGTGTTTGATCATCTTTATTGGTCCTAGTCAGTGATGTGTTTTCACCACCTGCAACAGTGCCTGGCACATTTGGGTTCTCAACTGATTTCTGTTGTGTTTTGTATTCCAAGCTCTCTCTCTGAAGTTCCTGTCACACGGTAGACTCTGCATAAAGGGTTGATGACTACAACGGAGGTAAAAGCAGCAAAAGGGGTTTCGATCTCAAAACAGAACGGGAGAGAAATATGTACTGGGGAGGCTGGAATAATGTGGGAGAATCAATATGGCTATGTGGGAAGACCAGGGGCTCATGAGAGAGCCTCAGAAATCATGTATGGGCAGGATATTTCTCCCAAAGCTTTTGAAGTTGACATCTCCTTCTAAGCACTACCTGTGTGAAGATTTTGCATTTGCTTTGATTTAAGGCCAAGGCCTTTATCTTAAGATAAAGGGTCTTCTCTCCCTTTCTTTCACTTTTGCTACATCTCTTCTCTCCTCTTTCCTTGCCCTACAATTTTCCTTAAGTACAAGTTTCAGTCCTAGGGAGTGAAACTTTGCACAGGGTGTGGTGATGCATACATATAATCTCAGTTATCCTGGAGGCTGAGGTAGGAGAATTGAGAGTTCAAAAATCATTCTGCCAAATTAGCAATTAGTAAGATCCTGTCTCAAAGTAAAAAATTAAAAAGGGTTGTGATGTAGCTTGGTGTAAGTGTCCTGAGTTCAATCTCCAGTACTGCAAAAGGTGTGTGTGGGTGGGTGGGGGGTAACTGAGAATAATAGGGCTCTCATAGAATAAGTGGCTAGCACACACAAGGTCCTAGGTTCAATCCTCAGTGTTGAAAAAATAAAGACCATTATGGTTTAGATCTAAAGTGTTCTCCCAAAGTTTCAAGTTTGGAGATAGAGCCTGGTTGGAAGACGTGGATCACTGGGGGCATGACTTAGAAAGGTATATTCTCATCCCCAGACCCTCTCTTCTCTCTCTGCTTCCTGGCCACCTTGCAGTAAACATCTTTCTCAATGTATGCCATTCTACAGTGCAATTTCTGTCATGCCATTTATGCCTTGAAATCAGTCAAAGTAGGGGCTGAACCCAAATAAACTCCTCCTTTAACTTGCAGGTGTTGGGGATTTTATGTGAGTGATGGGGAAGTGACTAGTACATATTTTGGTACCAGGAGTGGGATTGTTTCTGTGATTACCTGACCATGTGGTCCAGAAGATTTGCAGCTAGTTTTCAGGAGTTTGGAAAGGTTTGAAGATGCAGACTAGAGAAGTCCTAGATTGCCATAAACAGAACTTTATGATTAATAGTTGTCAGAGCTCAGAAAACTGGAACACTGACAGGGATATGAATAGTAAAGGCCAGGCTCAGGAAGTTTCAGTTGGGAACAAGGATACTACTGGTTGTTGTTATGCTATGTCAGAAAATTTATCTACATTTTGCTCATGTCCTGAGACTTTACAGAAGACAGGTATCAAAGACAGCTGACTAATCTGGAGGAAATCTCAAGGCAGCCCAACATTCAGGCTATGGCATGGATATTGCTGTTTGCTTTTAGCTAGATCTACAATGAAAAGCAGGAACCAAAGGCAGAACAAAGCAATTTTAAAAGTTTACAGTCTTACTTACCAGAAAAGAAGCCATTGCAAAGCTGTGGTAAAGGAGAGCATGTCTGATGAAAAGATTAGCATTAGAAAGAAAGGACCAAGGAGATAGATGCCTAGAGGGCATCTCAGAAGTCAACAAGATCCCACCCATTGAAGGCTCAAGGGTAAAATACTCTAACAAATTCATTTGAGAAGACAGTTTCTAGGATGACTGCTCATTCCTGAGTTCAGCTATCTAAGCATTCATAGGCATTGTAGCCATTATTCAAGGGGGCCAGGCCATTGCTCAAGCCGGTAGTAGAACTTGCAATCATCCATAGTTTTTCAACCACACAGAATGCCAGAGTTACAAGGTCACAAAGGCTTACACCCAGATTTCAGAAAGAGGTATGGGAAGTAAAAAAAAAAAATATGTGACAGAGTCACAGCTCCTGTACAGAGTCCATGGGAGGGCAGTGTGTGAAGTTGTGATACTGAAGCTGAAGGTACAGTGGAGACCCCAGGAAGTTGGAAATGCCAAAATTGGGGGACATCTGCTGAGGAAAACTGCAGGCAGTGAGTGAAGCCAGCCCAAGAGAAGGGCTGGCTATGTGGGGTCTAACCAGGAAGGCACAAGAGGAAAGATGCCCAAGCCCCTTAGAGTTTAAATCTCACCACAACTTGCTATGGATGTTGGATGTGAAGTACAGAATTTAATGTTTGCCCTCCTGAGTTTTAGTCTTGCTTTGATCCAATTTCTATTATTCTAATGCTTCCTTTTGGGATGGGAATGTTTACCTTGTGCCATTGTGTTTTGGAAGGGTTTAATTTTCTTTGTGATTTGTATAAGGGCTTGCAGCTAGAAGTTTGCCTTGAGTGTAGGAAGAGACTTTGGACTTGGACTTTTCAGCAGTGCTGGAACTGTTAAGACTTTGGCACCTCTTAGGGATAGACTAAACACATTTTACATAACAAGATGGACGTGGATCTTTTGGAGCCCAAAGGTAGAATATTATGGTTTAGATGTGGCCCTCCTAAATTTTATGTTCAGAGGTTTGGCCTGGTTGGAAGGTTATGGTGGGTGTGACTTGGAAGGATATATTATTGTCCCTGGCTCCTCTTTTCTTTCTTTGCTTCTTGACAGCAATATGATGGACATCTTTTCTCCACCATGCCCTTCTGCCATGCAGTTTCTGCCTTGAAGCCAGCTGATTATGGACTCAGCCCACTGAAACTGTGAGCCCAATAACCCTTTCCTCTTTTAAGTTTCAGTTGCTGGGTATTTTGTCTCACCGGCAGGGAAATGACTAACACAAAATGATCCATTTTTTAAGCTCATCCTTATCACGATCACATGTTTACAACTCTCATGAGCCAGATTGTGACTAAAGTAAAGACTTTTAGGGATTCAAAACTGTGATATTTAAAAAGTACATACATTTGCATAACCCTAAATCCTTTCTGACTTGGTGGCACTAGGGCCCTGGATGCAATTTGGAGAATTCATGTGTCACCTTCTGGCAATTGGAATCTGTTGTTTAACACCTGGAGGAAGTAATAGCTCCATGCTAATTATCAGGAATAGTTACATCTCCCAATTAGCAAGTGAGGCTTAAAGATCACTTTTCACCTTAAAAATATTTCCTGGCTTACCCTCCTCCTAATCAATAAGGGACACTTAGCAAACATATCATGTATTTGCAAAAAAATTATTTCTTTAGCCAGAGAAAGGAGTAGTACAAAGATGACTTGCCTTTGCGTCCTCCCAGCTCTTTGCACAGACACTGTGGGCTCCTCTGTGTGTCTAACCCAGTGATAGCAAATCAGAGTTGTAGAGCCACATTAGAAGGATGAGTAATGGATAGGTTAGGCAGGAGAGAAGGTACAAAGAGGAGAAAGGAAAAATAATTTTAAGAGAAGGAAAGATGTGAGGTTGTAACTTGCTTCCAGCCAGCTTAGCTGTCATTCTGTTCTTCAGTTCCAAGGCTATTGCACTGCACTCTTGCTATGGTTTCATTCTAAGCTGTCCCCCATATGTTTAGAGGTGGGGCTTTTGGAAGTTGATTAGATTGTAGGGGTGCTGTATACATCTGAGGGCTGATCCACTGATGAGCTTAGAGCTGACTGTATTCTTGGGGGTGGGACTGTGTTGGAAGAGGAGGGTCATTTGAGGCATGACGTGGAGGGTCACTGACTTTTGCTCCCTCATGTGGAGCAAAAACATTTCTTCCATCATGATGTTTGTACCTTGGAGCCAATGACCTCTGAAACTGAACTAACATAAGTCTGTCCTCCTTTAAGTTGGAAATGTTGCTGTGGTTTAGATGTAAAATGTCCCACAAAAGCTTCATGTATATGGGAGGTGATTGGTTCACTACAGCTGATTTACTGTTAGTAGGTAGGGCCTGGTTGCAGGTGGATCACTAGGAGTGTGACTTGAAAGGGTATATACTTGTCCCTGACTCTTCCTCCTCTCTCTCTCTCTGTCTCTCTCTGTGCCTCCTAGCTGCCAGGACATAAGCAGCTTCCCTCTTCCAGATCCACCATATCCTGCCTTCCCTGGAGCAAGCTAATTATGGACTGAATCCTCTGAAAACCATGAGCTAAAATAGACCTCTTCTTCTTTAAGTTGTGGGTGTTGAGTAGTTTTCCCCAATGACAAAAAAGTGACTAAGACAGATGTCAAGTATTTTGTCCCAGCATTCACAAAGTGACTAATACAACTCTAAAGACTTCTACTGCTGGCAGTAGGTGATTTGTTCCTCCTATTTGAACAGATACCTCATTGGCTAGTGGTTGTTCCCTGACTTACTGGAATGTTTTTAGGGCCTTATTGGGTAGGTAGACCATGTCCAACTCTTCAGAAACAAGAGTAATGAAGAGACAAAGAATTTTGTGCACTTGGCCAGAACCAAAGTATCCCTTCTGGATGGTGCTCCCCATTTTTCCTTCAAATAACCAGATTCTTTTGCTGAGTAGATGATGTTGAGGCTGACTTGCTGGGATTCATGACATAGGACATGGCTATTAAACTACGGCATGTGCGGCCTTTGATTTCACCAGAAGTGGACCCTAACCCTGGATATTACCTATATATGTAAATGAGAGTTTTTGAGTCAGAAGTTCAGTCATGGGTAGTATCAACTTGGAAGACTTACTCTTGCAAAATTATTTCAAAAATGGACATATGAGTCATGCAGGATGATATCTGGCCAGCTTCATCCAGGGCCTCATTTCATATTACTTAAAGGATGTCTGAAAGTGCAATGTAGCTGGACCTGCATCTCTAGGCTGGCCTTACCTTTTGCATTTTTTGCAGTTGTATTTTGCTGAGGAAAGGGCCTTTGTCAGTAGCTTTGTCTTCTCCTGTCTCCTTAGTCTTGTTCCCAGTGCTCTGGATACCTTCCTGCTTCTGCAGTGTGTGACTATGGGGTTGGAGATGGTCCTTGGGCTGGATGTGAGGGGGATGCATCTCCTTGCTCTCCTTCTTCCCACAGGGAACTCTGAACAAAATGTTCACCATTCTGTGTGATGTTTAGAATGCTTTAGTTATCTCAATGCATGGCCTAGTGTGTGGTCATGAGAGAAAGGGGTTGAGCTTGGATCACCCAACTTCATGAAAAATATTGACTCTAAAAGAAAAGAAGTTGACTCTGTGAACATCTTCCTGCAGAATACAATAATGAAGGAAAGGTGGCAATACTCCTCTAAGTAATGAGACAATTAGAAGGCCAGTATTTCACACTAACGCCTGCTGTTGGAACATCAACATATCATGTTTCTGCGGGGCTGGTTAACTTACTGTATGCTAGACTCTGATTTCAGTGTTCCCTCCTTCATTTCACAATGCATCAATTTTTTTTTAGGTTAAATAGTTTTTCAGTGACTCTCAGAGCACCCAGGTCATCTTACTTGGCAAGAGCTGCAGAGTCCTTCCTAATCTTATCCTGCTCACTCTCTCTTTCTCTCTGCTTCTTCCCTAGAGCTGTATCACCAGCAAGACCATCCCCACAGCCTGAAAATGCTGAGCGCTCTCAGACTTTTGTGGCTTGGTTCAGAGTGGAAGACTGTCCCTCTTTCACTCCATCATCCTTCCGGAAGTGCCTATATCACTTCCTGTATGGTGCCATCCATGATACCTCCTCACTCCCACCCCAGACATACCCCTGTCCTTCCCCAGCTCCCCGGTGCCATATGAGTAAGATCATTTTAGTAATGTCCAGTTGTGCTCTAACCATCAGGGTCAGTTCTCAGGCATACCTCAGCCACAAGACTATATGTTCTGTCAGGCCATGGGTCTGTCTATTGTCTATGCCTGTGTATCTCTAGCATGTAGCACTATAACTGGCAAGAAGTAGATGCTAAATCCATATTTGATGGATGGATGGTAAAATATCAGCTGAATATAGAAAGAAACACAAATGATAGTTTCAAAATATTAACTATGGGGAAAGAACTTAGCAGTTGCTTTTGTAATGAACCCCAAGTCCACAGTGATGATCAGAAAATCAAGGGTGTGTTTTTCCACCTAGGAAGGTTGTATCTAGGATCAGCTAGAGTGTCTCACAGCTAGGCATGGTAATGTCCACCTTCAATCCCAGCATTCTGGGAGGCTGAAGTACACTCTGCACAGCTTAGTGATTTAGTGAGACCTACCCCTAGAAACACACACACACACACACACACACACACACACACACACACACACACACACACACACACACATATCCTGGGCTTGGCAAAGGGCTCGGAAAGCAGGATGTGACTTTGCTTTGGTATTTTGTGGTTTGCCTATCTGCAGATATTCTAAGTGGTGCCATCCCTGGCAGATTTAATTTTTTCCCCTGAAAAAAAAATCAAGGATATTTAATCTAAAAATAAACATCATGGTAGTGGTCATTAGAAGAAATGGTTAAGGATTTAGGTTTGAAAGAATCCCTAATGGACCTTTATGTTAGCATCATTTGTTGAACCATCCTCACTTATATTAGAACAGAAACCTGAAATTTTCTTCACGGCATCCAGCTAAATAAAAGATGGTCATTTTTCTTTTATGGGTTTGAATTTGATTTCTGAAGTTGTGGTCTCTGAAGCCGCTGTTCTCTTCGGATGGTTCTCTTGCTCCTTTTGAAAGACACAGCTTACACAACTTCTGTGCTGTACAGTTGTGAGTAGCTGGCAGTTTTTTAGGAAAACAAAATTCTTAAGCCTAGAAAAACATCTGCTCCATGTCTGTTCTACTAGATTCTTCCAACTTTTGGAGCAAGTTGTGACATTTGAACTGACAACCCAAAGGCATATTTTTGTGTATTAAGGAAATCTACACTCAATAAATATGTTATTATACATTTCTCTAGTGTCCTATTCGAGGATCTGAAAGTGCTTTGCTTACTTTGGGATTCCTGTTTATAAAGTTGTAGCTAAGCATTACCATCTACTATATCTGGCAGATATGCAAATATGCCTGAGCCCACAGGACTCAATTAAACTAGGCCTTGTTGCGATGAATGGCACTCTCCCGTGTCTGCTGGGGAGCCGGGATGCCCTTCACAAGGGCAAAGTCTGCTGCTTAAAATTTATAAAATGTTAAAGAGAAAAGAATAATTTTAAAAAGGCTCACAGTGAAGTAACCAGCAGGGAACTGACCAGATTTCCATCTGTTTCAAATTAAACGTGTTTGTTATCCTTGCATCTTGCTCCCTAGCACAACATAATCAGTTAGAAAATATCTTCTGGAATCTTCACAGAAAGCATATTTTTATAAGTTTGTCTGGTTGTTTGTGTTCCCACACAAGGCAGTGATAGTTCTTCCTTCCTTGGGCTCTGATGTGTGCTTTATTGGAGCTATACCATGGTGTCTGTGGGCCTCATGCATTCGAAATTTATGTTTTGTTACATGTTCTGGCCCAACACCTATGCTAAATGTTAAGGTATGGCAGTAAAGGATAATATTAAGTAGGCAAAGTAAAAAAATAAAGAAATAAAGTATGATTTATGGAAAATGCCAGAAGGAAGAAACAAGGGAGCTGGAGATAGGGATTAGCTGTCAAGGGCAGCCTTTGTATTGGGTGATCAGGAAAGGTTTTTGGCAAATGAATTTGAGGCAGAGACCTGAATGTGAGGAACAAGCCACTCAAACAGAAACTGGGTGTTGAGTGTTGTGGGCAGAGGAAATAGCAATGGAAAAAAAAAACATAGCAGATTTTGGGATCCAGAAGAAGAGAAAAAAGACAGTGTGGTCAGAGCACTCAGAGAGAAGAAATAGACTGAGAAGCCTGAGCCATGCCAGGTAGATCTTAAGGTAAATAGTCATGAGTTTATGATTTACTCTAACAATGACAGCCAAGGGACAAATGTCATGCTTGGATTTGCATTTTATGCAAGTTGGACTAGCTAATCTGTGAGGAACAGATTGGAGGGTGAAGAGTGAGCAGGGAAGGCAGGTGGGACGTATCTCAGTCCAGGTAAGATGGCCGTGACTTGTGCTGGGACAGCGCCACTGGAGATGAGAGGGGAGGATGCTATGGAGAGAGGTTCCGGAGATAGCAATGACAAGACCTGCTGATGTTGTGGATTCAGGGGCTCCTGGAAAGGAACATTCAAAAGAAGCAGTTAGTGTTTGACATGAAGAATGGGTGGAGAAGGTGCAGTTGACTGAGGGAGAGAGGGCCTGGGGAAGGAGCTCTGTGGGAGGGTGGGCGAGAGAAACACATCTTGAACACATGAATCAGGGAGACCTGTTGCTAAGCACTACGCAGAAACGAAGAAGTCTTTTGTCAATGTCTCCCTTAAAAGTCAAACCTCGTAATTTATTGTTGTAACCCTCTAATAATAGAAATGTTTGGAAGAACATACAACAGAGCGTGAGACAACCAAAGTTTGGAAAATTAGAGATGATTCAGGGTTGGCAAGAAATCTAGCGAATGACACAGCACGTAGAAATGCATAATCATAGATTTTATCCTCTGCAGCTTCTTGTCCGGGCAGAGTTCGGTACTGTATGGGAAAGAATCATGTTAGATGATGTTCAGTACAGGGAGTCGGAAGGCTGCTTGTGCTGACAGGAGTGGCCACAGCGCTCAGAAACCAGAATGCGAATTATGATTCAAAGAGACAAAGAAATACATGGGCTTAGAAGATGATACAATCTACTAATTTAATATTGTTCTTCGAGTTCCAGGGAGTGTAGACTTTTTCCTCCTCAAAGCTACTCTTTAAAGTGACATTTTCTTTATAAATTAAGTATGAAGAAGAAATGAGGGGAAGAGGGGTCCCTCATAGCATTTCTTTAGCTGAGCCTCTGATTTCCTATTAATTTCCAGCAGACTCTGTTTGTTTTCTTTTCAGCCTATCCACCTCTGAGTACACACTGCCCTGCCCTTTGCTTTGCTTATCTCCTCTTCTGTTTGGTGTTCTAAAGGTGTCTGGGGTGCTTTTAGGAAGAATAATGCTTGGATGATTGCTTAGCAGTCTGCAAAGCAAAATACATTATTTGGAGCTTATCACTGGCACCTGACTTGGAAGAATAGTTTGTCCTGGTGGCTTCTGGTTTATGTCTAGACTCTCAGATTTGTGCCTGCCAAAGATCTTTTATGATTGATAGAAAAAGCTTAAATTTTGGAGTCAGAGAGGCCCCATTTCAATTGTCAGCTCTACTGTTTTCTATTTGTAGCATCAGCCTTGTGACTTCATGTCTTCGAACCCGGTATTTTTCATCTGAAAAAAATGTGGGTAATAATACATATGTAAATTATAGGGTTGTTATAAAGAGAAAAATGATGTAACACATGAAAAGTTCTTAAGAATGATATTTAATTCATGGTGGTAATCAGATAGTCTTTCTTTACTATTATTATTGTTACTATTGCTATGTTTGCAAACATATGGTCATCAGTTTGATAGGCAACATTCTAGGTATGCAACCCTATAAGGGCCATTGAAGAGCCCTACTACCATGGGTGGTGGGTAGTTGGAGTGATGGAGTGGATTTCTCTGTTATATTCTAGCAAAGATTGCAAACTGGAAGCCCCTGACATATTTAATTCCTTCATTTTAAAACTTGAATTAAATTTAAAGCAAATAATTACAGGTTAAAATGTGGACTTTTCCTGTACAATGTGGATTGCAGGCTTCTCTTGAAATACTGGCAGATCTGGCAATACTAAGCCCAGCCATTCCAGATGGCAACCCTCAGCAATGACTTTGCAGGGCATGCTCCTTCAAGTTTTCCACCCTCTCCATAGCTCAATGCTGGTGTTAAAGAATCTGGCCTTAGATATTATATGGGCTACTGACCAGCTTATATGACTTGGGACAAAATCTAACCCTTAGTCTCAGTTACCTCATCTGGAATGCAAAGATGATAATGCTTATCCTGAAAGTTTCTTTTAAAGGATAAAGAGGAAGAAGAGGAAGAAGAGGAAAAAGAGGAAGAGGAAGAGGAAGAAGAAGAAGAAGAAGGAGGAGGAGGAGG
>NW_004955478.1:4070538-4077653 GCF_000276665.1 Chinchilla lanigera | reverse complement strand
GAGGAGAAGGAGAAGGAGAAGGAGAAGGAGAAGGAGAAGGAGAAGGAGAAGGAGAAGGAGAAGGAGAAGGAGAAGGAGAAGGAGAAGGAGAAGGAGAAGAACAACACCACCATTTTCTACAGTGACTGGCAAATAGAAGGAGTTCTGGGCTGACCGCTGCTTTTACCAAGTAGCTTTGCAAATTGGTGGGCATATAATTGAAATTCATGATAACATTGACAGTTACTTTAGAATAACCTGAAGAGGAACACATCTGGGGAAGAAAGAAATGCTTTGGATTGTGTGGTATCAGCCGCTATAGAGAGAAGTGCTGGGCACTTTATGCGGTTTGCAGATAGTTTCAATAGGATTTGCTCATCATCAAGTAGGCGAGAGAGTGAGAGCAGTTAAGAGTGAATATATCCTAAGGGTTAGCATGGATAACTGGAAACATGAGCTTGTTTTTTTACTGAGAAATGTTGGGAGACCATTGAACCCATTAGAAATCAGCTCCCATGGGGGGAAAAGGGGCTTCTCTGTTCTTAGGGGCTTTTTTTAATATACAGAGAGCCAAGCTAGATCACATAAGATCAAAGGCACAGGATAGAGCAAGGAGAGAAAAAGACCTGTGGGAAATACCCACCAGATAGGAAGAGAACATACAAAGCATTGCCACAGGAAGAGGAAAGGCAACAGTGAGAATATAAGCAGGATATGTGCACAGCTTGGTCACTGAGAAGTGACTTTGTTCCAACCACCTCCACCATGCTTAAGTAGAAGAAAGAGAGTCATGAGGCATTGGAAACTTTTCCAGAAACCCCAGCTGCTATGGGGGAGGGGAGGAGAACATCGTGGCTTGTCCTCCGCATCCCCATTTGCCATGGTCAGGAAGGGGTGGAACAGCCAGGGTAAATGTTCTTCATGGTCTAGAGTTTCTGCCACTGGGGTGTTGACAGCAGCATTGTCCTGGCATTGGCTTGTAGTCAGGCTGAGGAAAGAAGGTGCTGCAAAGGGTAGGGGTCTGGTGATTTGCGGGACCTCATGGACCTTGGACTTCAGCAGCAGATGCCAGCAGGAGCTGTCCCGCAAATGACAGTGAGATCAGTCACACCTAAGAAACACCAACCAAGGACATTTAGGGATGACACCAAGAGTGAGCTGAGGACACCAAGGACTCCAAGTGTTACTGAGCAAAAATAACCCTAAATAAACTCTCTAGCTTCACTTGTTCTTAGGACACTAACCATTACTAATTTTGGTGGTTTCAGAATTGGGCAATACATTATTAGTCTCCCACTAGCTTTTTTTGTTTGTTTGCTTTTTTTTTTGCTGTACCAGAGATCAAACTCAGGAACTTATGCTAGTCAGGCAAGTGCTTGCGCCACTGAGCTATATCCCCAGCCCTGTCTCCCACTAGCTTTGCTGTAGATCATACCTTTACTGTGCAGATTATGATAACAACGACTGTCTTCTTTACTATTCTGGAATGTGAAGGTCACTTTTGTGAAAATACTGACTTTTTATCCAGTCCTACAGATTTCTGATGAGTGACTAGAATAGAATGAAAAGGCTCGGCATCTCTGCCCTCATATTGTGCCTGTTGCTTTTTCTACCTTAACCTCTGGGTCAGATTTAACTCAGCTTTGCATGGAGACATCTTGATTATTGGAGAAATATTTTGTCCAGAACTACAATATAGGGTTCACTTGACCTAAACTTGCCTAGTCTCTTTTCTCTTTCAGGCCAAAGATACTTACCAGCTGCCATGACTGGATACAGCAGAGAATGAAAGGAACAAAAATAGTTGGCACCTGTGTTCCTGGAAGATCTCCGTCTATTCCCATATGGACATAAATCCTTCTCATTTTTATCCCTCTCCCTCAGAATTCCTACCCTATATCTGTAACTCCTCAACCTTCTGGAGTTGCATAGCTGATTTGTGAGCAAAGCGCCCTCCATTCTTTGACCACTAAAGAAAACCTTTCTTTCTCCCTAACCCTTATCTCTTGGATGTTGATTTTTCTGTGGAATCAATCTTTGAACCTGGGTTTGGTAACACAAAGACTCTGACACAAGGATATGTGGTCTTCCCTTGTATCCAGACACGAGCCTTGCAAAGAGAAGTGGGCAAAGTGAGCCCTGGAGGAAGGGAAGAAACTTGGTTTTCAGGTAAATGGAATTGATTTAATCTCAAACTGACGTTTCCACATGAGCAGAAGAAGTTACCTTTTGTCAGCAATTTTATTTTCCTCTGCCATCTGGAGGAGTGCAAACTCCAGAGGAATTAAGTAATGCTAAAACATAAAGAACTTCATTAAAAAAAACAACCCTCTGAGAGTTCTGTGTAAAATCTGACACCCTTTCCTGGCTCTCACAAGACTGACGTTTTGTATCAGACCTTTGTCTCTGAGACACTCAGTCATAGTAAGGATGGTGAATGAATTTTATCTAATGTAATAATTAATTCTACTTAATTAAAGTCAATATAACACAATTAAAAGAGATTAATATAGGAAACAAAATATTCATACCTCCTAACCTAAAGCAACAGCATCTGTTTTTTTAAAAAATATTTCCTTCACTCCTGTTGCTAAAATCCTGGCTGACAGATTGACCAACCTGTCTACTGCGCTAGGATGCCCATGTCCTTACCTTATCCTTTATGATGTAAAGGAAAAGAGAGGAACTGATTATGTGATGCTGTCAGGAGGTATGAAGAGTTGAGCTCACTGGGGCGCTCTACTGCAATAGGACATTCTTAGGATGGTGTCCAAGCTCTAAGGTGTTGATAGATTTCACTCTTTCTTACTTCTTAGTCTTTGCCTTGATACAAACCCTGCATTTGTGGGGATTTTTCTCACCCTTTCCCTGGCATTGTAGATCCTGATTCTGGGGCTTTAGGCCTCCTTTAGAATCATGATATCATGATGCTAAAGGGAGAATGTTGCTGATAGACGCTCTGGGTGCTTATTAAGTGAAGTCCTAAAGCAATAGACCTGAGCTTTGCTTACTTCCGCATGCTTTTCTTCTTTGTGTTCTATTTCTCTGACATTGTAAGGGAGATGATCAGAGGATGACCAACGATCTGCAAAGCATTCTCCTGCTGTAGTGGTTGATTGATTATGTCAACTTGAGAAGTTTAGAAACATAGCTAAACTTGGTTCAGCAATTGGTCCAGCAATTCTACACCCTAGGGTGTAGAGGAGCCACCCTAGGGTGGATCATCACCTAGATAATATAAAAGGGAAAAGAAGAAGGACAGAAGTACTTCCATTCCTTTTGGAGGAGCTCCAGTCTTCGCCTTCAGCTTGGACTTAGTCTCCTGGCTTCTAGCGCAGACTCTTTGGCTTCCACCTTGGATCCTTCAGCCTTCCATCACAGACTCATAGGCCTCCTGGTATGGACTTGCACGGAACTCTGCAGTGAACTCCAGACCCTGGTCTGATTCCTTCAGTCTTCAGTGTGCAGACACCCTCTGCACACTTCCCCATACAACTCTCTGGCTGACTGTCGTAAGCCAATCTTGTCATTTCTTATAATTTGTATATCCTGTGTTATATCTGTTTCTCCGGTAAAACCCTGACTGATACACCTGCTCTTATTCATCTTGCTCTGGTTTTGGGGCATCTAAGATTTGAAATGATTGTTTGTTCCTGTGTTTCCTGTACATTAGAACCTCATCAGATCTGCCCACGTTTGTGAGTAGGGTAGATTTCAATTTCAACAATAACGCTTACCAGAGTTAATGTAGGAGAGGTGTCGTGGACTGGGAAACCTCTCTGCAGTAAGTTAAAAGTAGCTGGCCTTTTGGGATGCCCTTCCCCATGAGTGTTCTCCTGTAATCCACTGTTTGCAAATTCTGATCGATAGTATTCAACACACTGATGGTGCTCCTGTGGGATTTTGTGCCGTGAGGAAGGAGTAAACTTTGGATAATAAAATAGGGGAGAGACTGGATAAAATCTAGACAGAAAAGTTATGGACAAACGGGTGAAACAAGCAAGCAACTTAAATAAGACTTTACAGTTTGCCTGGAGTTTTTCTGTTGTTTCTCCTGAAGCTTACTGCTTTAACTTTAGCAGCACCCTCACAAACTAAGTCATACTGACCAAATGAAATGGGCAAAACTGAGAATGATAAACCAGCCTGGCATAATTTATAATATTATTTCTAATTTCTATCATGGCTTCCTACTTAAACCATGAATAATTTAAAACCATTTAAAAATGTCTAAGCATACTAGAGATGTTTGCTCTCTCTCCCTCTCTCTCTCTCTTTGAGTTGTTCTCATGTTGTGATCATAGACTATAGTCCATATAATTTATCAGTTCTTTGATATTTATTGCAATACCCCGTATGGAGCTGGGCATACAGCTCAGTGGCGCAGCTCCTGCCTGGCAGTCATAAAGTCCTGAGTTCGATTCCCAGTACAAAAAAATCCTTAATGGACCTAAATGTACTCAGTTTTTGAAAATATTCCACAGAAATTTGAAAAGAATGCAAACTACCTAGAACTGATATAAGTCCTAAATATGTGAACTTTATAAAGCATCTTATATTAGTTAACTTTCCAACCTCATTATTATTTTTGGTCACGTGAGTGATCAGTTTGTAAAACTGAACATTAAAATCATATGTTAAAAATTCAATTTTCATGATTCTATATTTTTTTTTCTGGTACCGGGAATCAAATTCACAACCTTGCACTTGCCAAGCAGGCTCTGTGCTGCTGAGCTAAATCCCCTCCCTGATTCTATTGGTTTTTACTTTACATAAACTACTGCTTTTCAAGTTGCATCCATTTACCTATAAAAGTCTCAAGTTTATCCTTCTTTGTAGCTGAGTAGTGCTCCATTGTATAAAAATAGCACATCTATGTTATCCATCCCTTGGTTGATGGGCATTTGAGTTGTTTCCAAGATTTAGCTATTACAAACTGTGCTGCTAAAATTTGAGACCATATTCATAAGTGACATAATTCAGTCTCACATGTGTAAACATCATATAATCTCCCTAGTGTAAGAAGCTGAAAGAGAAACATAAAATCCAAAATGTACAAAGATATTGGGATATGGGAAGAAATTGTTCAAAAGGGAAGAAGACCTGGAGTCAGGGAAAGGAGGGCAAAAAGGAAGAGAAAAGGAAAAGTAAATATATATATATATTGTACTACCAATTTCTATTAGTTGATTAAAAAGAAGGGTTTGTGCTTATATCATTTAATCAATCTTTTGTGTCTTATTATCTGAGTAACTACTTTGAGGATAACAACACAGTGGAATGTACTAACCATTGTTACTCTCCTACTATCTGTTTTGAAATTTTCTGTTTTTTTTTGGGTACTGGGAATCGAACCCATGACCTTGTGCTTGCCAGGCAGGTGCTGTGCCACTGAGCTCAATCCCCAGCCCGCCGTTTTGAAATTTTCTATCATTGTTTTCATTGTGTTTTCTCTTTAAAATAAAAAAATAAATTACTGCTTTTGTAGGTGAAAAGGTGTAATATTGGTCATTGTGTATGGTTCAAGCTAATACTTTGAGGCTATGTTACTGATATTTATTTGTTCAATTTTGTTCTATTTTCCTGATATATACATAATAACCTTCCTTATCTATAAATAATGAAGTTTTTATTTTAATTAATATGGTTAAAAAATCTTTATTTGATTAGTATTTTAAAATGCCATTCATTTATCTCTATTTTGATTAAGTTATATTTAGATTAATGTCAGGCATATGGTTACTATTTTTCTATTTACTAGGTTTTTTCTTTACCTTTTCTCCTTATTCCTATCTTCTTTAGATAAAATAAATTTTCTTTAATCTGTTTATTCTCTCCTTTTACTCTTTCAGAAGTTATATATTCAACTTTAAGTGAATTTAAATGTGTAACATGTAACATGACAAAGTCTAAAGTTCATTAATATTAGGATATTAAATGCTTTAAATCTAGTGATTTTAACTATCTTGTGTGTGTATATATATATATATATATTTCTTTTTTCTTCCTTCCTTTCCCCTTTCTCCATCTCAGTTTCAGCTAGTTTCTCTTAGTTCATTGAGAAGAAGGGTTTGAGCTAATATTGTATCTTGTACTCTGAATAACTACTATGAAGATAACAATATGCAATTATTAATCATTGTTAGTGTCCTACTAGCCTGTTTTGAAACTGTTAATTGTAGTTTTTATTTTTTCTTTCTCTCTTTAAAATAAAAATATCTAGTGATCTCATCATTTCAGTTCTACTCTGTGCAGCCTATCAGTCTATATAGTTACTATCAATCTTTCTTTAGATTCACCCCTCTGCCTAGTGATTTCTTTGATTACCATCATTTCTTGCACACTCATTAGTTCTTTTAGGCTCAATTCCATCTTTTCATGATACAAATGTTCAGTGATTGTTAAACTCTTTCAGTTTTCATGTTTCTGAAAATATATTTACTGCTCCCATAGCTTGGGTATAAAAACTAAGACTAAAATTTTGTCTCAGTGCTTTGAGGATGTCATTCCACTGTGTCCTGCTCTCAGCCTGTTTTTCCTTTGTAAGTAGCTTGTTACTGAGAAACAGTAGAAAATTACAATTAAATGTATGAGTTTTAAAACCAGACTGTGTAGATTTGAATCCCAGCTTGGCACTTACAGTCCAGAGACCATGGGTAAGTTGTATAGCCATCAGTACCTCAATTTCCACATCTGTATAGTAGGATAACAATAAGTAGAGTTGTTATGAGGATCCAATGAATAGTAAAGTTGAAGAATTTACAGTGTGACTCAGTTAATATACAGTAAATGGTAGTTTAAAGGTAATCAATATCAATAAGAATTGTTTATTAATATTATTTTATAGGGTTTTATCTTTGATGTTGATATGTTGTAATATCACTCATGTTTTTTAAAGTTGTGACAAATGATAGTAGTTTTGGACCCTGTTTTAGGTGTGAATTTATTTTTGTTATCTACTTGGAATTTCATATATTTCTTCAATCTAAGGAATCTTCTTCCTTTGTAGGAAATTATTGTGTGTAAATTCACTGCTATAAATTTACCTCTGAGGACTGCTTTCATTGCCTCCCATAGATTCCGGTAAGGTGTATTTACATTTTCATTCATTTGTAGGTATTTTTAAATTTCCTCTT
>NW_004955478.1:4059928-4068843 GCF_000276665.1 Chinchilla lanigera | reverse complement strand
GAAATTATTTCTGATCTCATCTCTTCTATGGCCTTATGCAGTTGTTTCTTTACCTCCATTGCAATCATTTCAGCTATTTCAGGCATGTGATTACCAAGTTCTCCTATGTTGATGTCTCCTGGACTTGTTCTGATTGGGGTGAAGTTCTGGGATTGTGTTTTAGTCTTTCATTTTGAGATGTTTGCTATCAGTTGCAGAAAGTTCAGTTTCCCTCTTCTGTAGCTGCACATCCAAGGTCACTAGTGTTCCTATTTTTTCTGTTGTTCAGGTTTGCCTCTGGGTGACCTCTGAGTAGCTCTACTTAGCCTGAGGTTTTCCGGCAGTTTTTGATTTGTATCTAGTTATCCCCGTTTTCAGAAGTGGGCACTTGTGTCAGTTGATGGCCGACCTTCTGATCCAGCGTCCCCTTGCAGTTCAGTGCATGTGCACGACCTGACTCAGGTTGCACTGGTGCGACAATCCTGCTCCAGTGGACCTATGTCTCCAGGCAGTTTAGGGTACAGGCATGATTCGGACACAAACTGCAGGGTCTACAATTTGTGAATCACCTAAATCTATGTCTGCACTCAGCTCAGGACTCATACAAGAACCAGATTCAGCCCAGATGGGTAACAGTCACAGACTTCCCCAGCCTTAGACTCCCTGGAGGGTCTGGGCAAAGGCAAAGCACAGACTCAAATCCACGGGCCCTGCAGCTCCCAGAGTACTTGCTCTCTTGTCACAGGGTGCATGGGACTCAGAGAGTCTGCTCGCCTGGCTCAGAGAGCCTGCTCACCCAGCCCCCAGCCGGAGAAGTCCCCTGGGCCACTCAGTCTGGATCTCCTCTCTGCCGCCACAGCGACTCAGTCTGTAATGTCGGCGGGGTCCTTGTTCACCCTTCTGCCCTCAGGGATTAGATGGGAAGTACCTGGCTCTCTCCTCGCGTTTCAGCTGGGAATCGTGGTGGTGTGTGTCCAGCACAGACTCGAACCCACGAGCCCTGCCACTCCCGGAGAACTTGCTGTCTCTTTACTCCTTTATCTTGATATTTTCTATTTCAAAAATTTTTTTAAATTTTGTTTTCTGTGTTGATCCTTGTGAGTTTTGATAGTAGGTAGCTTTATCACTAGTATCAAGGCCTCTCCACAAAAAATCTATTCTTTAGAGATATCTTCTGTGTGCAGGAGATTCCTGGTTTGTGTCTGTCTCAAGATCCTACCTTTCCAATTAATTGAGAGTGGAATGTTGGTTTCTGTTGGCTCTCTCTCCAGTCTTTTGGTGTATGGTATGGATTGGTTATTACTCCAGAGCTTCCCAATACTGTTACACAAGGGAGAACCACTGATTACAACAGATGTGATATCCTAGCTACAGTAGTATAGTTAACAATAATGATATCATCAAGTACAATGCAGAAATTGACAAACTGTGGTAACTATTAATGTTGTACTTTAGGCCTTAAGAGCAAAGTCTATATTTACATAACAGAACCAATTGTAAATTAGTTGTTAATAGGCAAAGTGTTTCTCCTTGATAGAGTGGGGTTCCCCTGGGTTCCCCTGGACTAGTCAGTTGCTGTGTCCCAGGCACTTCACCTGCTGGCTGCCCATCCTGTTGTGTAGGGGGATGGGCCAGGCATCTGGGTTCCTCTGGTTGGAGTCTCCCACAATGACAGGGAGGCAATAGGTGGGTCTCTCCTCTCCCAGGCAGCTTACCAAGGCTCACCAAGGCTTCCATGACTGCAGAGGGCCAGTGGACAGTGTCTGTTCCTTCCCTTCCCTCACCAAGTCTTCCACACTGGGGGAGGCATAGTGGACAGGGTCTCCTTCATCCCTTGTGGCTCAGTGTGGCTCACCAAAGCTCCTGTGTTGGCAGAGGGAGCTTCAGTGTAATACATTTTTTAAAATTTAAACATTCACAGTATATTTTGATTCCTTCTCATAATGTAATTATTGAGAGTTTTATTTCAATGACTGTATTTCAAGAAGTTCTATTTGTGTCTTTTAAGAACATGCTTATTTTCTCCAGAACATCTTATATTCTTCTTATAGTATATATTCTTTATCTCAGGGAAGGGAGTAGAGTAAGATGAGTGGGATCAAGTTGTACAAGTACAAGATTGGATGCTGTCTGTTTTGAAATTTTATATTTTGTTTGTAATAAATTTTGTGTTAATTTTGATATACAATGTATCACATTAAAATATTGCCCATTTTTTGACTGAATTTTTAGTATTTCGTTAAATGTTATGCTGAAGGTGAGTCCCTCTTTTAGCTCACTTTTATCCCCAATTCAATAAGACAATGACTTTTGATCATTTTAATAGCAAGGAAGCCCTCTGGTGAAGACAATGTCTTCTTAACTCATTCTTTTCTATCATACCATTGATATGTAACTTAAACCATATGTTATTATTATGTATAAATTACTGGAATTCATTTTTCCTGTCCTTTTAATTATGGCCCAGTGTTTAAGTAACAATTATACAAATTAAAAAGAATGGTTAAATTAATATATACATATAATCTATTCCAATATATTATATATTCCAATATATTACACACACATATACATGTATATTATATATTCTTAGAGAAAAGGTGAACAGTCTTAAATTCCTGAAACCAAGAGTATCTTTATGGATTCAGTCCAGAAAGAGTAAGAAATCTCTAGACTCAGTAACAATGTTTTCTTCTATTTTATATATGTCCAGTAAGCAATAATTAATGTAAATAACGTGAGCATACAGACATTATGATGTAATAAATATTTTATTCTCTATGTATAATATTATCTTACATATGTATTTAGACAGCTTAACGTATGTTTCAATTTAATGTATATTTTCTGGCCACCTACTTTGTGTTGCTACATTGTACCCTTTAGTCAATAGTTTGATTTAAATACCCAACAGTAACACATGTGGAACAAAGGTCAATAAACTAAATATGTGAGAAATTCAAGATTACTGGATTGACATAAACAGAATGGATATTGTTCTAAGGAACATGGACAGGTCATATCTACATTTTAAATATGTTATTATTTTATCAGACTGTCAGTTAATTTAGAGATAAGCAAAATATTTAATTTGATCAACTAGGGGAATGAATTATGAATGCATATCTGAAAACAAAATGTATTCTCCCTTCTTCAATCAGAACAGTCATCAAATGTGTATCTTTAAATTATATCTATGTATTACAAGCTATATGACTCAGGGAAAGAAAGCCTGTAAAGATTATAATCTTGAATTGACCGAACTGCTAAATGATCTTATGACTGACGTGATATTGTGTGCGCATATACAAACATGGAAGGAAGGTAGGTACTTCAGTATCTTCCATTTGACCTCCTATATTGCTGAGCCCATAGAAGGAACACAGCAAGTACCTGAGTAACTGCTTGCTTAAGAGATGCAATTTTGGTTAGATCATTTTTTCCCCAGTTAATTTCACCTGAGCTCCTGGATACATTTTCATAAGTGGACATATCCCACATGTGGATAACCTCATCATGATCTCCATAGATCAGGATCCTCTGTGTGGTCACTTGTCAGCACAAACACATATACAATGGGTGAAAAGAAGCAGGAGACCTGTCTGAAGCAGAAGCAAGAGACGTTTGGTCAAACGACACTATCTGTCATCATTGCTTCAAAGACTACACGTCAGCCCCTTGGCTGGACCTATATCCATGCCTGAGTAGGGTGTAGAAGCAAGACACTGGAACAGTCTTTGTATCTTACTTAGACTGTTTCTTACACTTCAGTGTGCATCAGATTACCAGAGGGCCTTTCACACATCGATTCTTGGGCCCGCACCTCTCTGACTCTGGGGTATGTTTGAGAACTTGCTTTTCTAACAAATTCCTTGGTGGTGCTGATAATACTGCAAGACAAGAATACTGCTTAGAATCAATGTAAAAGGAGATTTTGTACAAGGTGCCTGACACCTCTTGTGGAAATGCAGCTCACCATTTGGGGGGACCTAAATAAAGACAAAGGCATGACCTGTAGGGGCTTCTAACTTTCAGTGTTTAGATTTTTTTGGTTAGTATTTAATCTTGAGTTCCAATTAATTATGTTTAAATATGTGTTTTCTTAGTGATTGCTGAACATCTCATTTAGTGATTGTATTTAATAGATTGAAGTTTGTGAAACTGCCAATGTTCCACTGCTTTTATCCCAGAAAAATTGCAATTTCATGGGACTTAATGTAATACTTTACCTCTAAATGATGTGCATTTTTTTCTTTTTATCTTTGCTATATGTTGCTCTTTTGCTTGCATCCCTCTTTCCTTCTCTATGTGTATAGAGAGCCTTTCTCAGTCCTTGTTGTGGTGCAGGAAGTATATATTTGTAATCCCACAGAAAAGTTATTAGAATTCTAGTGAGTCAATTCCAATCTACCACTTGTAGTGCAACCCATGGTGAGAATAAAGACACTAAAGCATATTTGTGGTTATGGGGAGCCAAGGCATCCTAAATTCAGCCACAGTGGTGGTGATCCAGAACAAAGACCTCTACCCAGGGCTGAACCCATGTTTTATTAATTTGTGAAGAAAGGGGTGGCTTGAGGACGAGTGACTGTGAGAATGATGGGAAGTAGGTGAGTGCTGTGAGCTGGGATAGGTAGGGGGTTTGAAACTCCTCTGCAATATGCACAGAGAAGGATATGCAGAAAGAGTAATCTGCATAATAAAATTGAGATAGTATCTAACGTTTTGGAATCGGTGCTTCAGCTCTGATGTGTAATCTTTTAAGCCCTGGGAAGTCATGGCCTGTATCTCAAGGCTCAATCCCAGCCCAGGATCACTGGTCCTTCATCTCACCTCGTCCTGGCTCACACATAGCAACAATGGGGGTGAAGGGAAACACTGTCTGTCATCTTTGCTTTGAAGGCTACATATCAGCCCCTTGGCTGGACCTATAAGCATTGCTTAAAGCCAGTTGAAGGGATAAGGGAAAGTCCTAGCCAGCTCTGTACATATCAATACATGGAAATAGGGTCAGGTTCAGCCAAAATGGAGACAATTGCTCCTCCTTCAAGAAGAGTTGCCCAGTTGGTCCTCCACACATGTGGAAATTCTATCTTTCTTTTCCTCTCTCCTCCCTGGGTGTTGCTTTGTCTCTCTTTCCCTGCCTCCAGAGCAATATGAGAGGAAAGATTGGAACACAAAGAACAAACAAGAGTCCTGGAACACTGGTATAATAGTGAAGAGTGTCGTTCCATGGTGGGCATGCTGTTAACACTTTCTATCTCCACAACTCTGGGCAGTTACTTAACCTCTCTGTGCTTCAATTTTTCCCTCTACAGAATGAGGATCATAATGGTTTCCACTCAAGGGGCTTGTGTGAATTTTAAATAAAAAAATACAGCTAGACAACCTAGAAAAACACAACTTAATATATTCAGTAAATATTACCTAATATTCCAGAATCAAAATCTCTTTTCTTTAATTTGAAAGAACATATATAAAGGTGCCCATGTTATTGAGAGCAAAAAGGTCACAAAACAATAAATGAAATACAATTTCATTAAAATATTTGTATTCCTACATATAAAACAATAGAAGAATTTCCTGGATTATGGGTTACTTATATGTTCTTTTGCTTAGTGGTACTTTCTAATTTTACTAAAATGAACACATGTTATAAACTACACTTTAGAAACATTCTGAAGTGGACCTACTTAGGTGTTTGCTAAACACAGAATTCAGATGACTGAGTTACAACATGGAGGCTGTATGTGTCGAGGGACTGAAGTTGGTTTTTGTCATCGAGGTAGGGTTCAAAGTGTTAGTAGAGTCAAATCACACAGGTAATTTCAGTCTAATATAAAATCTTTCCAAGAATTCTAAAGTTTCTTGGTATTTAAAAAGGACTTCATAATTCTTAACAATGACTCAGGTAGGATTTGCTCAGAAAGAGATAGGCCATTTCTTTTAGGGAACAAACTGTACTTTGTATGTATATATTTTGTGCAGGAGAGGGAGTAGAGAGGATAGAGCCACCTGATCAGACAATAGGAACTCAACAGAATGGCTTGGAGCATTACAAATGCCCTTGCTCCTTCTTCATTTATGCTTTTTATCATTTTCTCAAATAAGAGAAATGTTTTTCCAATCTTGGGGCAATCAAACATCCCAATTTTCCTTAGATCTTACTGCTTTATATCACTGTCCTGGTTGTAATTATTTATTCCATTTCTCTTCTTTTTCAAAAGTACTTAAAGTACCAGAAAGATATTTAAATTAAAATAGCACATTTTTTTCTACTCTCAAA
The DNA here is from genome assembly GCF_000276665.1 of Chinchilla lanigera. Taxonomy (NCBI): domain Eukaryota; kingdom Metazoa; phylum Chordata; class Mammalia; order Rodentia; family Chinchillidae; genus Chinchilla; species Chinchilla lanigera. Next base: position 4,062,578 of record NW_004955478.1, on the reverse strand, counting down.
ACATGTATTTGTATAAGTGGCTCATTTTTTAATTAAATATCATCAGTATCTATTCATTAAAATAGGTTTCCAAAATATAGCTGCAGTTGAAATTATTTCTCTTGTATGTAGGAAATAATCAGAAGACAGATTTCATGAAATTTCATAATTCAATGCTTTACAAAGCTGCACAGATGATCTTACTTCTCACTCATTAATCAGTCAACAAAAATGTATTCAATGGCAACTCTGTAGCAGGGATTGTGCCATCTCGTCCCAAGTAGGCAAGCATCATTTCATAGTACAACGAGGGAAAAGGATAGCTTTTCTTGAGTCTCTTCTCTAAAAGTTACTTTATGGTTTGTACTGATGTAGGAGAGTTGAAATGCAAGCATATAAAGACAGAAACATGGATTAGATGTCAAATCTAGCCACAAGAGACATTCGCCCTCATGTTAGGGTGTAAGAAACCTGAACAAGAAATGTAATTATCTATGATATTTTTAATAAGCATCCGTTGATGAACATGGAAGGAAGATAAGGAGCCACAAATGGGTTTATTTTACTTAGGAAAGATATAATTTGGGATCGGGGGACTTTTTTGTGATGCATTCTTTTTTTAATGATTATACACAATTTTCCTTTCATAAAAACATATCAAATAACAGTAAACTCAGCCCTCGGGAAGAAACAGAGTTCCAATAAGAGTATGATGGTTGTGCTTAGTTCTTCCAAAGAGTGAAGACTCTTCTCATAACAGATTAAACTGGGGGACATTCTCAGTTTTATGGGACAACTGAGTGCCAAAGAGGTAGATAATCTCAGTGAAGAACAAAAGCATCCAGAGCCCTTTGGTGAATATCTTAATGCCAAAAAGTTTGGGAAGATTTGAAAGTGCAGCTGGTGAACTCTGAATAATCAATAAACTCTCCAAATGATTCTACTTATAAATGAGAAAAGGGAAACTATATTTAATGGGCATAGGTTTTGGGATACATGTATATTTACATACATATATTTAGGTTTTATATATACCTATAAATTATACATACATATACACTTACTTCACATGATGTAATAATTTAAAATATGTTTCCAATAGCCCGTGATAAAATTATATTTTGCTCATTTTAATTATCAGCTGTTTAAGCCCAGAGTATCCTTGAGTAAGACTGTATATCAGAGGGAGAATGCAGATTTGTCTATTGAATTCCAGAGCCCACAATTTTTCCACTATATATTGATGGCTAGGGAATAAGCCAACTAAAAATTTTAAAAATTAATTGATATTTTGATATCCTCCATTCACTTACTTGGCATATGACCTTTGGCAAACTCTTTAAATTTTTCAAGCTTCATTTGGCTTTTCATAGAATAGAGACAGCAGTAACATTCCTGCTCATCTTAAAAGGTTGCTGAAAAATGCAGTGAAATAAAGTAGAACTACTTAATGAACTGTCCAAAGCGATGTATAAAATAGTATTATAAAAATATTATTCAATATAAGGATCTGCCATCATTACTTTTCTTACGGGATAAAGAAATTAAATTGCCTTCATTTAGCCAACAATAAAAACAAAATCAAAAAAGAATGACAAGCATATTTTTATAGGATCTAAAGCAAAATACAAATGTAAAACTTCTGTGTTTAGAACAGTGGGGTCATGATAATTATTTAAGCTGAGTACCGTGTACAAAAGATGGATGCTCACTACTTTTGTGTGTTTGAAATTTTGTGTGTTTGAAGTTTTCCATGATAAAGTTTCCTTGTCTAAAAAGTATTTCCATAAAACAGTTAAAATTTTTCCTTAAAACATTTAAAAAATACTTTCTTCTTTGATTATGAAAGATTAGATAAGGAGATGAATACTATCTCTGCCAGTACCACCTGTGTGACCTTTAGCAAGATACTTACTTGATCTCTCTGAGCCTTAGTGGGTTTGCCTATAAAATAGTATATACCCCTGAGGCCTGTTAAAAGAAATAATTTGAGTTACTAAGAACTTAATAAATTATGTAGAAGTATTTGATAAGACAAAAAACTTCTGTATTCTAAATAGCTACTATCCATAAGGAATGTGATGCTCAGAAAGGTCATGTGACTTCCTCATTGTGACAGTCCAGTGGTTGTAACTGTTTCAGTCTGGGTCTGTTCAACTACAAAATCCTGAGTTTGTGCCATGCCATCACCCATAGGGAGTCTATTGTAATTTGGCTAGGCCCTATTTTAACAAATGATACCACACTTATCCTAACATTGAAATATATCCTGGTGCGTGGTTCCCTGGAAGGAGGGCTTCTGGTGCACAGGGAGCTATGGGTGGGGAGCGCCAGCCTTCTGGCTGGCTAGCTTCCTGCCTGCTGGCTCCCGGAGGGTGGGCCCCCAGTGCACGGGGAGCCTCGGGCGGGGAGCGCCGGTTTTTTGGGTCTTTGGACCGGCGACTCACCTCTGGCCTCATGGTTCCCTGGAAGGAGGGTTTCCGGTGCACAGGGAGCCGCGGGTGGGGAGTGCCAGCCTTCTGGCTGGCTAGCTTCCTGCCTGCTGGCTCCCGGAGGGTGGGCCCCCAGCACATGGGGAGCCATTCGGCGGCGAGCGCTATTGCGCGCCGGCCCTTAGGCCAGCCGCCGCCGCTCAATTGGGATCTATCATGACACAGAGAAACAGTGACAC